>NC_043700.1:168788782-168991797 GCF_006229205.1 Suricata suricatta
ATAAGAGAACAATGTTATAGAGCAGAAAATATAGTAAACATTCTAGAAGTCTGGATCATTTTGTTTTGGCAATTTTTGAACATAAAATTGGGTAAAGTTCAAGTACAAGTGATATTTGTGGCAGTTGAGAAAAAGTTAATTAAAACTTTGCTTATTGCAAAGGTTTAGCCCTTTGACAAAGTCATGAAGAGTCAAAAATCAGTGAATATAGGAAGTATATAATAAAAATAATCTCAAGTGTGCAAGATTCACTGTAGGTCTTAATAGACGAGATGCTAAAGGGAAAGCATCAACAGGGTCTGTTCAATTCCATACTCATCAGATTAATAGGCTTTCCCACATTGCCTCCTCATTTACTTATCTGATGGGTTTACAAGAGTTAGAGACCCTCAGTGATTGGTCCCTGGTTGCAGAGAGGTGCAGGATCTAAGATAGCTTAGTAGTGTGTCCTTTCTGTGATCATAGACTGGCCCTCCTGATGCTAGTCTTTCTCCTGCCACAGACAGATAAAATTCCTTTCTTTCACCTCACTTGATGTCTTTCCTAGCCTTCAGTAGAAGAAAACTTTGTTTTACAAGAATGAATTTATACTTCTGTTACACACTTAGGTCATAGCTTTTTTGGAACTTGAAGTTCTTCTTCCATGCTGCCTAGGGTACTAGAAAAGTTGTAAAATGTTTATAAAAAGAAAGAAAAAAAGAAAAAGAAAACTCAGATTAGGACTTCATGATATAACTGCCACACATAACAATAATTTATTTACTTAAATTGGAATATTACATATTATAGCTATTTATATACTTGCTGCAAAGTGCTAGAGAAATTTGAATTAACTATTTTCTATCATCTACTGATTTACAAAATAATTTGACCAAATACACAATATTTGAATGGATTTTTTTTCCCTAATCACAAGTTGCAACATAAGCACCTAAGAATTAGAATTTCTTCAGATTCACCAAAATACACATGACTGAGTCAAAATTTCAACCTACGTATGAAGAATTTTTATGAAAAATTGTCCCTATTTTACCACTTTGCCTCTGAGGGCATTTCATTTTTAATTTGAGGGGCATGGGGGTATTATTTAATTTTCTTGGCAAATTTCTTTTTATTTTTTATTTTTCACATAATGATAAACTTAGCCGACTTCATGTTAGCAATATCATAAATACCATATTGAAAGCTAGTTACTACTAGTTATTGCATTGCCATGTATGACAACTAACTAATCACTGCAGGAGTAGTTCATAGCTGGTATTAACTTTTAATTTTACCTGAACAGATGTATTTTTTCTCATCCCTCTTGTTCTTGGTTTTGTCTTTTTTCTTGTATTGGTTTAAGAAGTTTCCCTATGCTCATTATTGATGAAGTCATAATCATAACCTCACCTCGCAGCAAAGGGTGGGCTTAGAACACATGCTGGGCTTATTAGAATTCTGTGTTCACAAGAAAAACCACTTAGACTATTCCCTGAAATATGAAGTCATTTCACTGAATAGACTCAGTGGATAAGATATCTTACTTCTCTGACAGGAAAAGAGGAAAATATTGCTTTAAACTCCTGATAGTTGCCAGGCTACAGGAGGTAAGGTAGCAGTAACATAAAGATAATATGAGAGGGAAGCAAAGATGGAAACAAGCCTCTGAAATGACCACTGAGACACTTGATCCCTTTGTGCCTGAAGTCCTTTCAAATTCTTAAGTTCTGTTCTCTAAGTTGCATTGAATGATCACTGGTAACTGAAAGAAATTAGAAATTATAATTTCTAGAATTAGAAAGTTTTATTAGGATAGAACTTATTATCTGGAAGTATGCTTTGAAAGTGACAGTACATCGGGTCACCTAACCGGTTGAGCTTCCGACTTTGGCTCAGGTCATGACCTCGTGGTTTGTGGGTTCTAGCCCTTTATTGGACTAGATGCTGTCAGCTAGGAGACTGCTTTGGACACTCTGCTCCTTCTCTCTGCCCCTATCTCACTTGCAGTCTCTCTTTCAAACATAAAAATAAACCTCAAAAAAAAATAAAGTGACAGTACATAAAATATGATATGGACTAAGTAGAACTGGGGACAAAGAAGTTTTATCCTCAGTGAATAATGAATAATCTTCATCATATGATAATTAAGCAGATGACTGATTATATCAATAGATGCTGCCTTTTGAGATACAAATTACACTTTTTCAAACCTAAAATTTGATTAGTCATAGAAAATATATAGATATTGGAGTGAGATGATTATTTATGGATTTTTCTTTTCTCAAAATAATAGAAGTACAAAAATATTCAATTCATGCTCAATTTCCTTTAGTTTTGTAGTTAGAAAGAATAGAAAGTTACAGATAATGGTAAATTCTTCTAGAGAATAAATGCCTAATTCATGAGAAACAATGATAGGAAACGCCTTTGACTTTGCATGTGGGCTGAAAAATATCTGATTTTAATTGAGTGGGGATACACATGAAGTGTAATGTAATTTATCTAGGAACAAAATTCATATTACAATTGTTCAAAAGAGATGGTAAAATAAAATAATAAAATGACTAAAATTAGATTAAATTATTAAATTAAATTAAGTTACTAATAATGACTGACTTTATCAAGATGCTTATCTAGTCCAGAAAACATTTTTGAATCTGCTGTCACATCTCTGCTGATTAGGTAGTATTTCACAGGGTATCAGTCCTGGAATTATTATTATAATAGAATGGGAGAAGGTGGGAGGTAATGAGAGGTTGGTGGTAACACTGTGTATATCCTTACCGTTCCTGCATTAGGTTCTTTGTTTACGCCTGGTTCCTTAATATAATTCTTTTTCTTTTTACAGAAGTCAGCTACAAAAAATTTTTGTGTCATACCTGTTGTGTCTTAGACTAAATTATCAGTTGGTTAGGTAATGGCCCTAATAGTGTCTTAAAGTAATCCATTCTGGACTTTATAAAACAACTTCCTTTCTTTAATATTATATATTAGTTCCTTCACTAATTCCTGTAAGTGTTTAATTTGTGTTCACATTTGTTAATTTTTATTCTTTTTATTAACAATTAAAAAATTACTTTAGAAAAGCATTTTAAAGTCAACCAATTATAATGAAGGAAATAAAAATATGCTGTAATCCAACCCAGCAGAGACCATCAAGTCATTAAAGGCCTCTTGATCAATCTTCCATATATAGATCCTACTTTTATTTCCAAATTAGGATACACTGAGATTATCATGCAGTATCCTTTCACAGTGTGGCATATTTCTGGCAAAACCCAATACAAAGGCTTATACAAGTAGAGTTTATGAATGACATCACAAAGACAAGCTTTTTTCATCTTAGCATTTCCCCAGTGTTAATACAAGACTTTTTTGTTGTTGTTTTTAGTAATAACTGATACTTTAAAGATGGCTACTTGCTCCTGAAAACATCATTTCTATGTTCTAGAGAAAGGCTACAAGGTCAAGAGGCATCTGAAACAATTATCTTTTCTTCTGAAGCTTTATTTTCATCTCTTTCTGTAGCTGGGATTCCCTTCAAAATCAGCACTTGCATATACAACCTGAATAATTATTCTGGGATATGATCACATGGAAGAGGAGGGAATGAGAAGAATTAAGTGATTCAGAAGGAGAAACACATCTAAGAGTTGAGAGTGAGCTGATTATCACCGTGGGCAACTGGGCATTAATCCTCCTGTATATAGAATACACCTCAGATTTTTTTTCTCTGAAATAAGGAAAAATCTGTTTACCTACTGACTCCTGTGTCCTATTCATAGTGCTTATCCCAGAAGTAATTAACACCCCTGACTTCACTATTACTCAATGTGTCAGGGGAGCTGAGTGGGCTTGGTCAATATCCCCCCAATGAGAGCTGAGCTGACTCAGGCAAAAGAAATTATTTGCTGTTTCCAGGGGCACCGGAGTGGCTCAGTCAGTTAAGCATCCAGCGTGGGCTCAGGTCATCATCTTGTGGTTTGTGAGTTTGAGCCCTGCATCCGGCTCTGTGCTGACAGCTCTGAGCCTGGAGCCTGCTCTGGATTCTGTGTCTCCCTCTCTCTCTGCCTCTCCACCACTCAGAATGTGTCTCTCCCTCTCAAAAATAAATTTTAAAAAATTATTAGTCCTTTCCAAATTAGATTTAATGGGATTTTGTTGATCATTCATGGATTTATTTTGCATTTATGTTTCAACAATTTTTCAAAAGCTTGGCCAACATTCACTAAATTTTTGAATGGTAACTTGTACTGTATCTATTATGACAAATCACTTTTCTGCTACATTTGTTTGGTGATGGTTACACATTTCTTTCCCCACGCTTTTCAGATATGTGATGTCAATTGCCAATTAAATTATTTGAAATATTTATGTTTAACACTAAATTTCTAACTATGAGATATGGCATATCAATCACCTTTTAAGTTATTTTTTTAAATGTGGATGCACCTTAGCAAATATATATGTATCCTTTTTTAACGTTTATATAGATTCTTTATAACTTTCTCCAAGGTCATTGGCTTATGGTTTATAATTTTTAAATAATATTCCTGTCATTGATTAATGTATTTCCTCCATTACCTTTTAAACTTGACATTATTAGGGAAAAAAACTACTAAAAATCTATTTACCTGTCCAACTTCTTCAACTCACTCATTACTTTCAGGACCTAATTGGATTTTCTTGGGTGTTCCAAGTAGCCAAGTTTTTCTTCAGGGGTTAATTACTATTTCTGTTTCTTGCTTCCTGCATTTGTGAGCTTCAGGTAACATTTTGAACAATAATGATGAAACAAGCCATCATATTCTTATTCTTGTTTTTATGAATAATGACTCTAGTGCAACATGTTCTCCAAGATACTAATAGATAGTGTAAAATAATTTCATTGACCAAATTATTGGAAAATGTAAGTTAAATATACTTGAACTGGGCCCGGCAACTAATTAGTCATATAAAGTTGGCTATTTTTTTTTATCTTTATCTCCATATTTCTTTAGTCACCTACAGCACATTCCCAAGAAGTATTTTAAAATATTTAATATACACACACAGAGAAATCATCATTGAGTCTAAATCTAATCATTCTTTGTCAGTTTTAGATATTTAAGAATTGTTCATTCCTATGTCAGATGTCCATTAACTTTTTTCCACACAGTACTTAATTGAAAGGAATCTTTAATTTTAATATAAACTAACCAAAGTGCTAAATATTTTAACACTATGGATTTATTTTCATGTTTAAAAGAAATTCTTTCTCATTTCTAATTGATATCCTATGTCACAAAGACAGTTTTCTATGCTGTTACTATTATTTTATTTTCTTACACTTAGGATTTTTTTCTAGTAGCATTTTAATCATTTTTATTTTTTTAATGTTTATTTGTGTGTGTGTGAGAGAGAGAGAGAGAGACAGAGACAGAGACAGAGAAAGAGGGGGACACAAAATCTAAAGCAGGCTCCAGGCTCTGAGCTGTCAGCACAGAGCACAATGTGGGGCTGGAACTCACAAGCCATGAGATTATGACCTGGGCCCAAGTCAAACATTTACATGACTGAGCCACCCAGGCACCCCACATTTTAGTCATTTTTAATCCCCAATGTCTATAATTTCATTTTTATACATTTCATTTAGTATTTTATTTATCTTCATCTTCATTCAGTATTTCTTGTCCAGTGCTCACTGGTCAAGTCTTTCTTATTATTCTATTCAACAAATATGTTTATTTCTATAATCTTTGGTTTTTATTATTAATGGTGTTCTTATGTTTTGCCTTTATATTCTTTCTTTCTTGTTGCTTTAGTGCTTTTGTTGTTATGGTTTTTGTTGTATTTTGTTTGTTTTTCTTTTGAACTAATAAATTTAAATATTTAGATTTCCTTTTTTACAATGGCCTTACCTTTAATTATTGTCACATATTTTGACAGATGATATTATCATAGTATTACAATTTTAGATATTTCTGAATTCGCTGTATGATTCTTTTTTAAGTATAAAGTTAACTTTCAATTTTATAGCCTTAATAGTTTGGTCATCATTTTCTAATTTTATTGTCTTCTCCTTGGAAAATGTAGTCTGATATTTAACCCTAGGAATTTATTGGTATGTACTACTGGCCTAAATAATGTACTTTTTGTGAAAATGTTCAACATATGCATCTATATACTGAAGATTGCTGTGTTTGGGGTCAGGGTATCTGTATTTATTAACTGATCAGACGTATCAGAATTTTTAAACTTTGACTTCTCTTAATTTTGTCCAATTAAACAAATATTAGTTATTGAGGGAGGTTTGTTAAATTTTTACATACAGCAAACACATCTAAACTTATCAACGGTTACAACTATCTTTTTTCTATAGATAAGTACATCAGTCTGTTTTATATCAATTCATATATCTAAAAACAATTTGTCTATAATTTTATTTATTTACTATTACCAATATGTTTATTTCTTTTATCTCTTTTTTCTTACGTTGTATAGTTCTGGAGGGACTGACCTTTAGACCTAGTTTAGAGGGGAAACTTAAAGCCTGTCATGGCATCTGCTAGGTTCAGACTCGTGTTCTTACAAATCTTAATTCAACTAGATTATGTATATTTAATCTCTTAGTACCACTAGGTTCTTATTTTTGTTTTTATTTCAATACCTTTTCTTATCTTCTTATTTTTATATTATCTATTATATTATATTATATATAATAAGTAAATAATATGCAAATTATATAATATATGTCATATATATTATTTTTTAAATCCCTGATATGTCTTATCTATATTCACTTTATTATATATAAGCTGTTAACCTTCATCATATTTTGAAGTAGCTTTATTTTTTGGGGTTTCAGAGCATCCCGCACATAACACCAAATAATTCTCGAACATCGGCATTGTGTCAGAGAACTCAACTCAGTTCTGATGGTCTCTACCTGGACACAGCATCCAGCTTCATAGGTTAAGGGATCAGTGCTCCAAGACTGTTCCCACCCCCCACTTCAGATGCCAGTCCAATTGCAGGCCTCAGGCTATTACTTGTGATTGTGTCTGAACAACTACAGATTGGAGGTTCCAGTGGCCCACCCCTCTTATGTTTTTTTATTTTGCTATAGGGACTTACAGAACTTAGAGAAATACCTAACATACATTTGCCATTTTAGTAAAGAACATTAATAGAGGATTTGCATCAACAGCCAGATGAAGAGGTACATAGGGGCAAGGTATGGAGAATGACCACAGAGCTATGCCTTCTCCAAGACTGCTGGTCTTCTGCATTTTCACATCTTCACTAACCTGGAAACTCTTTGAACCCAGTCTTTTTGGGTTTTCTATGGAAGCTTCATTACATAGTCATGATTGACTAAAAATCATTGTCATTGGCTGATTCAACCTCCAACCTCTCTTCCATCTCCATTTGTGTCTGGGTGGGAAGAGGGTGGTAGAATAAATCTAAGCCTCTAATTAAGTGGTGGGTCCTTCAGACAAGAGTGCTCCACGGAGAGTGGGATCAAATGCCACTTCATTAACATAACAAAAGACATCTCTGTTACTCTTATCACAGGAAATTCCAAGGATTTTAGGAGCTGCTAGCAAGGAACCATGGATGAAAACCAAATATTCAGATGACTAAAATACATTTCTTATAAATCACAATATCACATTATATGTTTAAGTACTTAGGAGTTTGATCTTTTAAGCTAAAATTTTTTTGAAGGTACTAAGTATTTTCTACTCTGACATAATCTGAGATGGGGAGTTTTTTACAACCAGATCTCAGTCTTTACTAGTTTAGTGAGGTCAGAGAAAAGCAGCTGGGGACAGTCCTAGGGCATGAAGCTCTGAGTTCCTGGATTGTTGGTTGGTTGGTTGGTTGGTTTTTAATCAGGCAAATTCTCTCTTAAGGGTTTCACTTTAAAGTGTGGAAGATGTGAAACTGGGAAAAACAAACAGTCAAATCTGGAGACTCACAGAGGTATAATTAGAGTAGTGAAAGCCATTACTGTAACTGAACTAACAAGAGATCACATTTCTGTGAGTGAGTCACAGATAGAATGAGGTGGAGCTGTCACACAAATGAATCTTTATTTGCAGCATATTAGGAGATCACAGAAAATAACTTCCAAAGCCTCCACTCTGAGCAAGGGTGAGCTTTTTACTTAGGGCTTAAGATGAATATTCAGAAGGAGGAGTTTTGTTATCACCTGTGAACATAAAGTTGTGCAGGCTAACTTGAAAAACATGCCCATATATGCATTGTATGTTATGTGAATGAAGCTTGTGCTCCATCTGGGACAGAGATTTTAACATTCAAATGCAGCAAAGGTGACTGTTGGACAAGGTGAAGGGACTTTGGGCAAGTTTCCAGAGCCAATATAAACTGGATGGGGTCTTGGGCTCATTACCTTGGATCACGAATGTAGGGCCTTCCTTACTTTTGAAACAGCACTGGGAGTTTTGCCATTGATTTATTATCTCTGAGAGCTTAGGCTATTTCCTAGACTGGTAGTGACTTAGTTTTCATATTCCCTTGTTCCCTCAACATGCTTAAATACTGAGGTGTTTGTATTTCTTTGTAAGAACCTCCTAGGAAGTTGTACAAGAAGTGTGCCCCAGCAACTACACTGTTGGGGCATCGATCTAGGAAGATGGTTGGGGGTCTAGAGTGACTTCTTTTATGTCACAAAAGTTATCTGTCTTTATTTTTCTGGGGACCTTTAGCTTTTTCTGCTTACATGATCAGCAGGCATCTGAGATATTACTGATTGTCCTCTTGAACCTAAGGGAAAAGAAATATAAAAACTAAAAGACAAAATGTTGAAAATCTGCCCTGCATTATCATTTCACTGCTACCAACTCAGTCTCTCTCCTCCCCTCTTTCCCTCCCTCCTCTGTGCATCTCCCACACATGTGCAAATCAACTTAAGACAATTTTTAATTTTCTCTATTCTATTTTAATATACTTGAACTAAGATCAGTTTCTAAGTAAATATAAGAAAAGAACCATATCTACAATTCCATCATTCTGTGTGATTAAGGTATTAGAGGAATCTACTTCCAATAATACTCATTTCATAAGATTTTATTTTATTTGTATAATATTGTATATCAGAGGCTTAGAGTTTTCTTATTCTCCAACTACTACATCTAATTGAGTGGACAGTTAGTTAGAGCAGAGCTAGAGGCAAGGGCAGTGATAAATAACTTAGGCATTGGAAACCTGAGGGTACAATATCCTGACTTTGTGTCTTTTGACATCCTGACTCTATGGCTTCCAAGACCCTGAGGCAAACAGACCGAGAACCACAGATGCAGAGCATATATTGTCCTCTTGCCCCTCTGCCCCAAAGTAACCCCTAGACTTATTATTATGCCTTTGCATTGTGGTTATAACCCTCCCACTCCCATGGAGGAAGGCTGTCATGGTGGTTCTAGTATAAGCCTTGTAAGGTCAAAAAGTCCTCTTCCCAGTCTATGGAAGGAGTCGTCCAAATGATTGGAAGCAGTCTCCATTATAAACCACCCCACTGTATACCAAATCTCCTCCCAGCCCAGAAAGACCCAAGAAATATCCAATCCTAAATCAACCTAGGGGCCAGTTCCACTTTGCAGCACTCACCTGCTCTCCTTTAGAGAATGTGCTGTTGCTTTATAAGCCTGGCATCTGCTCTTTCACCCTGGGCACAGATCCCTAATTCTTCATTGCCTTGGTGCCCAGCAGCAAGACACGATGCTTTTGGAACTGACACATACATCATGTCTTAAAACTTCTAAATTATTTAAATTTCCAGATATAAATGCAGCAGACCCTTGAACAACGTGGGGGTTAAGGGAGCCAACACCCCACACAGGTGGAAATCTGCCAATAGCTTTTGACTCTCAACAAATCTTAACTACTAATAATAGCCTACTACAGAGCAGAAGCTTTACTAATTATGTAAATAGTGAACTAACACATATTTTGTACATGTGTTTTATACTATATTCTTTTTTTTAAAATGTTTTTTAATGTTTTTATTTATTTTTGATACAGAGAGAGACAGAGCATGAGAGAGGGAGGGTCACAGAGAGAGGGAGACACAGAACCAGAAGCAGCCTCCAGGCTCTGAGCTGGCTGTCAGATCTGACCTGAGCCGAAGTCGGAGGCTTAACCGACTGAGCCACCCAGGCGTCCCTATACTATATTCTTAATACAAAATAAGCTGGGGAAATATTTTTAATAAATCATAAGAGAAAATACATTTAGAGTACTGTACTGTATTTATATTTAAAAAATCCACCATAAGTGGACCCTTGAAGTTCACATCCATGCTGTCCAAAGGTCTGCACCAAACCATTGTATAACAGGATGTCCTCATTTGGGGATGCCCTCATTGCAACTTACTGGTAGCAAAGCTTTAATTGTAATAAACAAAGAAAAAACAAACCAACATACGTTTTTCTGTCCTAATGGTCAGGATTTTTAAAAAGTGAAATTCATGGGGGGGTCCCTGGGTGGCTCAGTCAGTTAGTTAAGTGGCCGACTTTATCTCAGGTCATGATCTCCTGGTCGTGAGCTCTGTGCTGACAGCTCAGAGCCTGGGGCCTGCATTAGATTCTGTGTGTGTGTCTCTCTCTCTCATCGCCCCTCTCCTGCTTGCTCTCTGTTTCTCTGTCAAAAAAAAAAATTTAAAAAAGTGAAATTCATGGGACATTAGATGTAGAATTGATGAAAATATTATTAAAGCCAAAAGATCAAATTTGGACCTTGTTAGAAGTCACTACACCATAATTTAGATTTTTTTTAAATGTTTTATTTATTTTTGATACAGAGAGAGACAGAGCATGAGCGGGCAGGGGCAGAGAGAGAGGGAGACACAGAACCGGAAGCAGGCTCCAGGCTCTGAGCTAGCTGTTAGCACAGAGCCTGACGCGGGGCTCGAACCCACGAACGTGAGATCTGACCTGAGTCGAAGCCGGAGGCTTAACCGACTGAGCCACCCATAATTTAGATTTTTTAAGAGAAGTTCTATCAATGACTAAAATGTTTTATTATTAAATAAATGTATGCTTTTAATAGAACAGGAAAATTACAGGGCGCCCCATAATTTAGATTTTTTAAGAGAAGTTCTATCAATGACTAAAATGTTTTATTATTAAATAAATGTATACTTTTAATAGAACAGGAAAATTACAGGGGTGCTTGGGTGGCTCTGTTGCTTAAGGCTCTGACTCTGGTGCAGGTCATGATCTCAAGATTTGCGTGGGTGAGCCCCACATCAGGCTCTGCACAATGTGGAGCCTGCCTGGGCTTCTTTCTTTCCCTCTCTCTTTGCTCCTCCACCACTTGCATGTGCTCCCTGTCTATCTCTCTCAAAACTGAATACATTTCAAATAAAAAACAGGAAAATAACATTTTTATAAGCTGGAAAAAATGCAACTTCTGCCAGTGATTAATACGTAAATTGTTTAATTTGTGCAAAAATCAGCAAAAAAGTGATATACATTAAGATTAATAACAAGCATGAAAACACTGAATGAATTGAGAAGCACATTACAAAAATGGATCATTTCTGTGCCATTAAAGTATCCTGTCAACTTTAGGTTTTCTTTTTATTAATTCATATGGATTAGTTTTAGTCTTCAAGTATTATTCTGTTCTAGGCTCTTTCTGAAAAAAAATTAATAAAATGTTATCACCTAAAAGTAAATATGATGCAATTGATCTGAATGCTGAATCTATTTGAATTTGTTTCAGGTCCAGAGTCCATGAATAATAAGCTATATCTCTAAAATATATTTTTTAAAGAAAACGGGCTCTCAGTATAGATTTTCTTCAACATCAAAGAGAATAAAAATACGTATATCTTAGCAGTAAAATAAGAGTTGCTAGAAAGCTATATTATATTGAAATTTAGTACATACCTTCCCCAAACATCCTTTAATTTAGATGAGGTAAGAAACTAAATCAAAATGCTAGAAGTCTGTGGTTAAGGTAATAAATTCATGTCTGGTAAAGAATGAATAATGAATAAATTAACTAACAAAGCATCTCTCTTCTCACACATTTGACCACTGATCCCTTTTCTGGAGTGTTCTTTATGTAGCTTCTTTTTGAAATTTAAAATATTAATTTATTTCCAAATGTATAATAAATACTGACAAAATCTATATCAAATTGCATTTGGAAGATTAAAGTACAATGGAATCGTTTGTATGGTTGATGTTTTAAATAATTTTAGATTATTTTGCTGAGGACAATAAAATGTATGATTAGATTCATATTGTCTCTGTAGCAAGTTAATACAAACTTAAAGGCTTGAAACAACACAAATTTATTAGCTTACAATTCTGCAGATCAGAAGGCACAATGGGTCTCATGGGGCTAAATTTCTTTCTGAAACCTCTAAGAGAGAATCTATTTTGTCGTCTTTTAGAGTTCTAGAAAGTATCCCAAGGCTTGTGGCCTCCTTCCTGCAACTTAAAGGCCTTAAAAGTCAGTGGGGTCTTATGATGCCAGCTGGAAAATTAAAAGAAAAATGACAATAAAGTAAATCATTATTTTAAAATTTTCCAGTGCATATAAAAATTTTATTTACACTATACTGTAGCCTATTAAGTGTGAAATAGCATTATATATATACATATATATATATATATACATGCATGTATATATGTATAATGTTTATTTATTTATTTTGAGAAAGAGAGAAAATGCAAGTCTAGGGATGGTCAAAGACAGAGGGAAAGAGAGAATCCCAACCAGGCTCTGCATTGTCAGCACAGCATCCAAAGCAGTATTCAAACTCATGACCTGTGAGATCATTACCTTAGTTTATGTCAGATACTTAACCAGCTGAGTCTCCTAGGGGTCCTGAATTCATATTATATCTAAAAAAATGTAGATAACTTAATTTAAAAATACTGTATTGCTAAAAAGTGCTGTCATCTGAGCTTTCAGTGACTCACATGTTTTTGCTGGTGGAGAGTCTTACTTCAATGTTGACGGCTGCTGACTGATGAGGGAGGTGGTTGCTGAAGGGTGGGGTGGCTGGAGCTAGTTCTTAAAATAAGAAAAGAAAGAAGTTTGCCTCATTGACTGACTTTTCCTTTTACAAACAATTTTTCTGTAGCATATGATGCTATTTGATAGTATTTAACCCACTGTGAGAACTTTCAAAACTGGAGTTAGTTTTCTCAAACCTTGCCACTGTTTTATCAGTTAAGTTTATGTGATATTCTAAATGGCTTGTTAATATTTCAACAGTCTTCACAACATCTTCACCAGGAGTAAATTTTACCCCAAGAAACCACTTTCCTTGTTCATCCATAAGAAGCAACTCCTTACTCATCCAAGTTTTATCCTGAGAATGAAGCAGTCAATCCCATCTTTAGGTTCCACTTCTAATTTTAGTTCTTGCTGTCTCCATCACATCCACAGTCAGTTCCTTCACTGAAGTCTTGATCCTTCAAAGTTATCCTGGAGGGTGGGAATCGACTTTTTCCAAAATCCTGTCTTAGGAATTTGTTCATCTCTGTCAGAGCTCTTAGCTGACCAGGTGTATTGTATTGCCAATGAACAGTTATATTTTGAAAACCATCTTTTTATTTTCCCTCTTCTTAGCAGTAGGTCCCAATAATTGGCTTAAAATATTCAATACACCATGTTGTAAACAAGTGTGCTCTCCTTCAGACTTTGCTGTTCCATTTAAAAACCACAGCAGAGTAGATTTAGCATTGTTCTTAAGGAACCTGGGATTTTTGAAATGGCAAATGAGTACTGGTTTCAATTTAAAATCACTGGCCGCATTAGCCCCTAAGAAAAGGATCAGCCTGCTTTTTGAAACGTTGAAGGCAAGCATTAATATCTTTTCTCTTGCTATTGATGTCCTAGATGACATTTTCTGTCAATAGATGGCTGTTTTATCTACACTGAAAATCTGTTATTTAGTGTAGATATCTTAGTGAAGATCTATCTTAGGTAGATCTTCTGGATAAGTTGTTGCAACTTCTACGTCAACACTTGTTGCTTCCCCTTGCATTTTGATGTTATGGAGATGCCTTCTTTACTTAAACCAAATAAACTGACCTCTATTAGCTTCAGACTTTTCTTCGCAGCTTCTCATCTCTCTCATCCTGCATAGAATGGAAAGAGTCAGGGCCTTGCTCTGGACTGGGCTTTGACTTGGAAATGTTGTGGCTGGTTTGATCTGTTCAAACCACTAAAACTTCTTCATGGCAGCAATAAGACTGTTTCGCTTACTTCTCATTTATATGCTCACTGGAGTAGTATTTTAATTTCCTTTAGGAACTCCTTTGCATTCACAACTGGACCGACTATTTGACAAAAGAGACCTAGCTTTTGGCCTGTCTTGGCTTTTAACATGCCTTTCTCACTAAGCTAAATTGTTTCTGGCTTTTGATCTAAATGAGGGATGTTTGACTCTGCCTTTCACCTTAACATTTAGAGCCCATTGTGGAATTGTTAATTGGACTAATTTCAATATTGTGGTCTCTCAGGGACTAGGGAGGCCTGAGGAGCGGGAGGGAGCTGGGGAGTGGATGGCCCATGGAACCATCAGAAACTCACAATGTTTGTCAATTAACTTCACCGTTGCATATAGACATAGTTTGTGCCCCCAGAACAATTACAATCATAACATCAAAAATTACCAATCACATATCATTGGGACAAATATAATAATGAAAAAGTTTTAAATACTGTGAGAATTAAAAAATGTGACACTGAGACATGAAGTGAGACAATGCTGTTCAAAAAATGGCACCCATAGCCTTGCTTGATGCAGGGTTGCCACAAATCTTTAATTTGTAAAACAAAATAAACAATGTACAATACAAGGAGGTATGCCTATGTATAGCCCTGGGGAACTGCAAGCATCAACCCAGTAAGGCACCAGAGCCAGGTGATCTGGAGTCTGCAGCCACACAAGCCTGGGCTCCAGATGAGCTTAGACTCTTTTCTGGATTATACTGGCGAGTGAAGCAAGACAGAGGAACAGCACCAAGAAGGCACCTCCAGCCTAGGTTCTTTGAACTCTGTAGGCCACTAAATGTGTGCCAAAGCTGAAGCCTACCCCTCCTGGAGAAGATCTAAGCAAAACAAAGTAACCTCCTTCACAAAAAGACTCAGGAGTATTCCACAGTTCACCATGTGTGCAGTAAGTTGAGGGTAGCCTGTTAAAAATTGTCCCTATGATGGCCACAGGCTCACAGGACCCAAAGAATGAAGCCTCACCCCCACCATCAGAGCCAGACAATCAATAGGTGTCCCCAGCTTGGCAGCTGCAAAATCTGTAAATCTCCCTCCTGGGGACACTGGTGCTCTGGAACAAGGTAGAGGTGAGCATAAAAACAGTGCCCACCTTCTGAAGTCTCTGGAAAGATTATGGTCTGTCCTTAGTTTTGTGTTTAATTAGAAGCCTGCCCCCCAGGCCATAGTCATTAAGAATAACTGATAGGCCTCCTTCACAGATAGATTGAGCTCCTAGTTCTGTTGCTCTGGAGTGGTAGCTGTTTAAGAACTCTTCCTCTTATTTGTCCTGGTCATGTGCTACCCAGAAGCATAAGTCCCATGAGCTACCAGACCCAGGTGATATAGAGGTGTCTCCTGGCAGCAGTCACAAAAATCAAGGCACCAGACAGGGGTTCTGGGATCCTTTCTGGGTGTTGTCAATTTTTAGAGTCTCTTATGACTGGGAGTGCACGCTCTCCTGGCCTTCAGAGGCAAGTGATCAAGAGGATCCAAACATGAGGCACCTTTTCCATGTTCACTGTTTATGTTAGAAGGATATGAACAGTTTAGAATGGGAGAGCAGTGTTTAAATTGTTTCCCTTAATTATCATTACAAAAATATAATGCCATGGTTACATCTGTCATTCTTTTAAAAATGGTTATTGATCATTGACTATGGGCAAGGCATTAAACTAAGTGCTGAAGACACATTAATACATGGCTCTTAATCTCCAAATATATGCCACATAGTGACAGAATGAGGGGAAGGAAGTTAGTGTATCCCTAAAATACTGTGTGATCAAAAGTGTGTGACAAGAGGCAGCTGGATGGCTCAGTCAACTGAGCTTCCAACCCTTGATTTGGACTCAAGTCATGATTTCCTGGTTCATGAGGTTGAGCCCTCTGCCAGGATTGTGATTGGGACTCTTTCTCTCCCTTTCTCTCTGCCCTTCTCCTGCTCAAGCTCGCTCTCTCTCTCTCTCTCTCTCTCTCTCTCTCTTTTCAAATTAAATAAACTTTGAAAAATATATATCTAATACAAAAATAAAATAAGTAGTATGTGATGAATAGTGAACAAGATGCTTGATGCTAGAAGTGGAACTGAAGAGGCTCTCCTTCACTAAGGGTAAAATGTGTGCTTGCTGCACATGGAAGTTTTTAAACTGAAGTCCTAAATAAAAGTAAAAAACATCCCGTTCATACACATACAGATGTGTGTGTGTGTGTGTGTGTGTGTGTGTGCACATTTGCATGTAGATGCAGATAAATGAAACAATTTATACAACGATCCTGAGGTGGAATGGCATGAAGGGGAAATTCTAGAAGATAATAATATGCAATGTTCCTATATTAGCTTTGAGAAACAGATGATAGTACAGTCAGTGTAAACCTGGGAATTAAGTAAAAAATCAAATGAGGAGGAACCTTTTTGTTCTAAGAGATTGAGATTGCCTTCAACTCTGAAAGTTTTTGATAGAAAATCCATTTAATCACATATGTTTAAGAGAGCTGTTCCCATAAGCATTGGACAATTAAATGGAAGTTGGGGTGAAATTATGAATGATTAATGACAAGCTCAGAATTTGTTGCAGTAACTGAGAGAAGAGAATGAAATTCTCCAGATAGGTAGAAGAAAACTCACCTTGTGAAACAAGCAGGCCATGGTCTATGAAATCTGCATTCTACAAGTATCTATCACCAAAGTTTTGCTAGTCTAGACAGAGGATGCATCTCTTCATGACAGGATGCTAAGTCCACAAGAAAGTAGTTTCCCTTTAAGTAGTAGTGTTGGGCAAAGTTAAATATTCTTGACTATGAAGCAAGTGTGTAGTGTAATACTCACAAGTGTTCTTTCAATGCACACATGCAATAAAAATGTTTTTTTTTATGTCCACAGTCCTGAAAATTATAGAAACCAAGTTAACTTTTTTATTTTTAATTTCCCATAACTATGTACATGAACATTGCTTTCATCACCAGAGCCAATATTTAAGCATCTCCCTGCTTCCATCTGTCTTCTACAGAAAAACTGAAAACTTAAAAAATTATTTAAGACTTTTTGTATCGAGAGCTTTCTCCCCACTTTCCAGTTTAAGAACTCAGCACTTTGAAAGACACAGGAAGGTTATCTTTACTGCTGTGGATATAAAGAACATCATTTTAAAACTGTAAATCTAGGCATTTTAGTCTGTTTTCTATTTGCTGTCATTTATTTTCTAAACCAAAGCTTACCTTCCATGGACTAAGGGGAGTTTCTTCTGTTAACATAAACTCAGTTAATAGCTTGAAGTTTTATTAAGGAGCAGGTGGCATTGACAGCAAAAATGAAGAATTTTTGCCAGATTTTGGTGGAAGTTGCGATGAAATAAATACAATAGGAGAATGGCTAAGCCACTCTCAAGCTTCCAAGAAATAAAATAGAGTAGTGAGCTCCAAACTCAGTAAAGTGAAGGAGAGGGAAGACAGTGGTGAGAGCAGTCAAATTGCCCTTAAGGAACAAGATGGAATGGGCATTCTGTGAAGACACTATTTTTTATTTGATTCTTCAAAAGGAGGGTTTTTAAGGCACAGTGAAGTAGGTCAGTAGAGAGACAAACTTTCAAGAAAGAAGAGGGAAGATGAAAGAAGAATGGTAAGCATAGAACAATGTATAAACATGTCAAATCACTATGTTGTGCCTCTGAAATTAATTTAATATTGTGTGCCAACTCTATTCAATCAAAAATAATAATAATAAAGTAATTTCCCCCCCTTAAAAAAAGAATGAAGGTTTGAGATGGGAAACATGATTACTGAATTGAATTTCATATCACATCCCTGCTTGATAGAAATGAGCAATATTATGAATTGACTGTTGTTGTAGAGTAGAGAATCTGGGAAATATTTTGTTTTTTCCATTTAGCACTGAGATCTTCACATAGGTTTTCAAACAGAGCATTGGGAGGAAATTTTTTACTATGTCTGAGGATTATGACAATAATGGGATCATATTTTATTATGTGTTAAGAGGTTTATGTTCCATTAGGTAGCAATTTTATTGAGAACAGAGTAATTTTTTATCTCAGAATCACTAACACCTTGTTTAGTGCTTACCAAATTATAGGTTCTAAGTAAACTTTTATTGAATAAAGTAAATGAATAAATATTTACGAGTCTGTATTTTCATTCAACAAATATTAGTAATCACTTCCCAGGCATAGTTTTATGCCTAAAGATAAAGTACGAACAAATACCATTATACCCTCTCTTTTATCTATTATCATGTAAATATAAAAGAATAATTTTTCAACATTTATATTAATATATTATGATTAGTGTATTGTGATTAGGTAGAAGTTGAGAATATGCCAACGATTTTTCTGGATTTTTTACCTTGATAAATTTGTTTCTCCAAAATAAGTATATAAATATACAAATACTTAGATATCAATATTATATGTATGTGTATAATATTTAAGCTTGTATGTGTGTAAATATGTATCTGTCACATTTAGAAGAGCACCAGTGCCATGTATAGGTATGATTTAAGTGGAAACAATATGTTCATATTCTTTTAGCTTTGCTTAAATCAATAAAATACTGAAATGTTAGAATTTGGCTAATTTGTCTGGCTTTCTCTACATATATAGGGAGAGACAGGGAGATGTAATATAATGTAACTTAGTGATTACCAAGAATCCCTGATTTTAAAAAGAATATATTAAATTAAATGGTAACTCCAAACATTTAGATATTCTAGATTATTAAAAGGTAACCAGAATATTCTTATATTTCCAGAAATATATACTGTTTATTTATTTTTTTAGGTATTCTTTTCTGTGCTATTGATGCTAAGAAAACTAAGTAATAGCCCTGTGTCAAATAATCTTTTTCCATTGAGAATACACTAAGGGTGTATTTGTAGGGTTTACAAGCATTCTGCAAGTCAGTCTTTTTTTATTTCCTTATAAATTGATATCATTTCTGTTTTGGAAGGATTTAATATAGTAGGATTTTGTAGCAGTCAGAATATTTTGCATGAGGAGACATTGGCAGTTGAGATTAACATCTTCATCTTGGCAAGTAGATGGATCAAATGGAGGAGGCTGGAACTTAGAGATTTCTAATTGATTGCGGGAACATGGACTCCCCTGTTTAATGACATGACACTGGTAAAGTTTTAGGTCTATAAATTTGGAACCAATTGAATGAAAACCTTTTCATGGTGTGGGGATGACTGACAAGATATCGTGCATCAGAAAATCAGCCAGAAAAATACTGTAGCAGCACCTTAAAATGGACGATATAATTTTATGGCCAGTATAACATGTGTAGCTATGAAAGTTAAAATAATGAAGGGTAAACTAAAATGAGGTAATTAAATATCACACTTCAGTGAATTAACCATTTATCCACAGGGGCAAGAGAAAGGCTCCTTTTCTTTAATTGGTTCTTGTAAACAATCATGTTTTAGTTTCTATTCTTTTGTAAGATCTCCTTTATATTGTTATTGCAAAAGCATTACTTGTGACTTTTTGCTGAACATAGTTTGTGGATGTATTTGGAATGCATGGTATCTATTCCAACACTTAGCACAACGTAGGCACTCAGGCAAACTGTGGCCTTCGTTTATGTTTTAGATCACAGAAAACTGGAGGGTATAAAATGTTCTACAATCTCATTTATAATCACTTTTCTCTAGGTTTTGCCTCTACCTCCTATTATAAATCTTTTGAATGCTTTCAAAATCTCATTCAAAATCTCATACAATTTTCTTTTTTGCAAGCAACAAGTTATGATATAATCCTGATATAAATTGTGACCAGTCTTAGGAAACTTCAAAAGTATAATTAAAGATTATAATTTAAGGGAGGTTTTACTTAGGTTTTTTAAGCCCCCCAGTTATATATAAAAAAAGGTCAAAGTGCTCTATTATTATGAAATATTATGAAATGGTGTGACCTTAGGTAGTGAAGTTGACTCAAATACTCGATGTTTTATCGACCTCTATTTATTTTATGTAACATTGTAGTTTAAGAGAACCTTACAAATTATCTAGTGCAACTATCCACCCAATGCATAAATGCAAAATAAAAGATTAAAAATAGATAATATGTGACAGTTAAAGAAATAATAGACTAGACAGAATATACTATATCTTTTGCATGTCACTTAATTGGCTTCAACAGTGATCTTACATTCTCTATTATGATGGGCTATTGCACTGTTTCCAAAATACTTATTAATAGTAATTTTTATTGAGCATTAACTGCATGTGAGAACCTGTATTTGATAATTTATCTGCTTCAACTCAATTAGTTGCCATAATACATTTGCATTATCAATATAATTACCTCACTTTATAGGTAATTGAACTGAAACAAGGAAAGCTAAGATTCCTGTACAAGGTCATCAAGTCCAAGGTCATCTAGCTTCCTGTCAGAGCTGGGATTCAGTCTCAGACTGGATTCAAAACTCTTACTCTTATTAATCACTGTTACAACCCTGCATTCACGTTGATTTACTATAGTCAGCTCATGTGTAGATACCAATATCGCAAAGTAGATGTAAGCGCTTTAATGGAATAAACCACAATTTATCCATCTTTACATACCCATTCTCCAACATACATACTCATCCATAGCAGTTCTAACACTTACTGGCTATACAAAACTGGGCAAAAATTTATTTCACTCTGCTTCAATCATATCATCTGTAAAGTGAGTAATAATTAAAATACATGTCTTATAGAATGAAGGGAAAGATAAAAGAAAAAACAAAATGGGGGGAAATATCAGCAGGCATCTATCTGAGTGTGGAAATTTAGAAAACTGTGCTGTTGAATTTGCTATGTAATAAACAAAATATTGCCACAATATCTCCATGGGCTATAGACAAAGACTTCCTCTTCAAATTCGTATCAGAAGATATGAAAGAGAAACAGAAGCAATTGACATATATTAATTATTAATCAAGGTGACAATAAGATCCTGAGATAGATCAAAAAATAATCAGTTAATGGTTGCACATTAACAAGATTTTTGATTAGTGATCTCTAAGGTAGAGACTATTTCACCCCTTGAGGTGAGGAAGAATGTTTTGGAAATTCTATTCTCATTTACATTTATAGTTGTACTTAGTTTAAAACTTAGAATTGTACATAATCTTTACCAAAATTTATTATCAAATTTTTAAAGGAGCTTATAATAAATCAAGCAATTTTAGATGTCAATAAAAGTACATGCTAAGAACGTAATCATCTCAATGGTAGGGATACTAGATTAGTTGTATCTTAAATAGCCCTTATAGACATAAATCTATAGATAACAGTTTATGAGATGATTTTTTGTCTCTATCTTCCTTGATTTGTAATAAAGGAATAATATACTGTTCATATAGAATAAAATCAAAGGGAATGATAAAACATAAAACAATTCTTAAGACTCAAAGTATGTACTTATATCATTACTTGTGATATACGATCCAGGGGTACATAGAACTCTACATCAGTTTAGGGCGTAAAACAAATGACTTATATTGTGACTTGAAGGATGGAGTGAAAAAGAAAATAAAAATTCTTAAAACAATACATTCTTTGCTACCTGTGAACTATAGCAAACTAGGGGAACTGTCATCAGCAATATGCTCCAGAGATAACCTTTAATCATTTCTCGGGATCACATGAACTTTGAAAATGTCAAAGAACAAGTACGATAGCCTTTTCAGAATGGAACTTGGGTGCCTGTGGTCATCCCGGGAAGAGTTTTAAAGAAATCATTGCTGTGTTTTCCAACAAATGCTGTTAGGATATGAAATTGGATTTTTCTTTTGGATAGCTATGCATTTGAAAGATTTTCCTAGCCAATGTATTAAACTTTCTATCCATCCTGTGGAATTTAGGAAAGTAGAGTATTGTATATAATATAACTAGGAATTTTAATGATATTGAGAAAGCAATGCTATAGTAAAAATCAATTTTAAATTAATTCTGTTATAACTTGATGGATTCAAGGGGAAACAGATTTTTGTCTGAATGCACCTTTATATAAAATATATGACTATTTCCATTCTGTATTGCTATACTACATATCATATTTTCATTTCTTTTTCAAATATTTATAACCAAATACAACATGAAATGAATCTTTGATAATACTTTGTTTTGCTTGATTGAACTGCTGCCTTAAGCTGAAATAAATGAAAGATTATTACTATTATCATTAGTGCAAACTGCTTTGTCTTTGGGTAATGACATCAAGAAAAAAAAACACTGTGTATTATCAGTGCATCATCTCTGCCTTAGCAGAGTTATGTTCTAGAAAGATAGTGTTTTAGATAATAGTTATCACAGAAAATATTTTAGGCTGTCAAATTATGTATAGCAAAAGCCTTAATATTAGTGTCAGCTATACCACACTTAAACCATTTTTAAGATGTAATTTAAAATTAAAAATATACTATAATGCAAATAACTTTATGATTATAAGAAAATATTTGATACATTGGTAGTCGATTTGAACTAATAATTTCAGAAATATAAAATGACTGAGGATTCTATAATGAGGTTTATCATTCCTGGTATCTTCATATGATTCTTGCTATGTTTAAATGTTTGTGAACTCCCCAAAATTCATATGTTGAAATCCTAATGCCCCATGTGATGATATTAGAACATTTGAGAAAATGCTTAAATTATGAGTGTGGAGCCCTCATAAATGAGATCAGTGTTTTAATAAAAAGAAACCCCAGAGAGCTTTGTCCCTTCCATCAACAGAGGACACAGTGAAAAGTTAGCAATCTACAACCCTTTGCCAGAATCCAGCCATATTGGTGCCCTGATCTTGGACTCCAGCCTCCAGAACTGTGAGAAATATATTGCTGTCATTTATAAGCTATCTATTCTGTGATATTCTGTTAAAGCAACTGTGTTCTTGCTTTGGAGGACCAGCTAAGACAGAATCTAGTGACTAAATCCATTTTAGTCACCTGGCTTTCTCCAGGGAAACAGACTTCTTCTCCATAGTTTCCACTTCCTTATTTAACCTGTATTTACTATGCATGCTTGCAAAACAAAAAGCCTTTGGAAATAAAAATGATCTTCCACATACATATAAGGTAATGGTGGGACACACACACACACACACACACAATGACTAATACAGTGTCAATGTCACTGCTAATAGAAATAGCAGAAGCTGCATTTTAGAGAAGGAGTCCATTATGACCTCCATCAAACTTTCCGTTAAGAATTTTTGAGGTCCATGATTTCCAGTGGCACATTTTCTTACACATTTTTTCCTGATGTCACATTTTTCAAGTGCCAATTTTTGTTTTCAAATTACTTGATTGCAGATGAGTTTGGAAGAGGATCTTGTGCAGAGAGAGGCCTGTGTCTATCTCAGAGAAGGCAGGCAAGCTGCCAGTTGTTAAGGGACAGCGGCACCCACGATCTTTTTCTATTTTGTGCAAGTACTACTAGCCACACTCCCCTGTGAATAACTAAGGGAGCCGGGGATGGGAGTTGGTCTTTTCTAAAGGCAATCACTCTATATGCTGTATCAGGACTGGAACTCTGGATATTCTGCTTGAGGCAAACGGCTCTGGAAAGAAATCTCTCAGTTAACTCTGTTTTCCAGAGTTTTGTTATACACACATTGAAAATGATGCCACAGAAAGCATAAACTAGCAGATCTTAGTGGTGTGGAAGGAAAGGTGTTCTGTGGAATAGTTCACACAGTGAAAACATATTAAAAGGTGAAGAAAAATGGATACAGACAACATCCATATTAGAATTCACACATTACAGATATGTTTGAAGTCCTACACATCCTTTTCCTTAACAAATTCACTGTCTACCAAAAGTTTACCACTATCCTCATTCCCATGCCTTTTAATGCATATCTTTATTATATGCAATATATATATATATTTTTTTTAATTTTTTAATGTTTATTTTATTTTTGTGTGTGTGAGAGAGAGAGACAGAGCATGAGCAAGGGAGGGGCAGAGAGAGAGGGAGACACAGAATCTGAAGCAGGTTCCAGGCTCTAAGCTGTCAGCACAGAGCCCAATGCAGGGCTCGAACTCACGAACTGCCAGATCATGACCTAAGCTGAAGTCGGATGCTTAACTGACTGAGCCACCCAGAAACTCCCATATCTTTATATTTTAGTACACTTTTCATCCCTAATGCATTTGCTTTAACGTACCTTTGATTAATATATACTGTTTGGGTTTTTATCATCTAAATTCATGGCATCTTTAACTTTGCTTTTTTTCACTCCAAATTTGTTATATTTTCAAACTGATATATACAGCTATTATTTGTTTGCTTCATTTGACCTTAGCCCACTAGTAAATTGCATGAGTATTCTAAAGTGTATGCACAGAATCTACTAGTGTGTTTAATCCCTCTTCCCTCATCTTTTAAATCTTGTATCTTTCTGTTACAAGCTTTCCTGTTTCTTTGATGTTACATAATTATAATATCTACTACCAGTTTAAAAAAATGCTCATCTTACCTTTAATGGGTATTTTAGGAATATACTCTATCAACCCTCCAGTGGGGACTGTCATGAAGGTTTTAGATATGATGGGTATTCTATTATATGTTGTGGTCACAAATGGAAGTATCACTTCTAGAAACGGACACATGAATTTATAACTAAATCAGAGATAAGTAAACTTCCACAATATGCTGCCTTTAAATGCATTTACCTTTTAAAGTAAATGTTCACCAACATTCACAAAACATAATTTCTGATGAAAATCAAGTAACATTTACTTTTATTACCAGTTTACTTACTGATTCACTAATATTGTTAATTTGGTCAAATCTAAAACATACTAGTAATGATTACATTTGAATTTGGTGGTTTCATTTTGTCTTTGAATATTAAATTATCTAAATTTTCAAAAGCATCTTAATTAGCTATGAACAGAAATTTTAAACTTTTAAAATTGCTAGTGGCTAGGGAAACATGTTTTAGTATAGATTCTCACTATTTTCTGCACTTTTTAAAATTGAATTTACATTTAATAATATTTCCTCTACCCTCACCTCATTGGACATAATTAATTAAATGCATCCAATTTTGGAAAATTAGTATGTCTTTTGAAGTATTGAGATTATACTTTTAGACATTTAACTTACAAATTTTCTTCCATTTGAAAAATGATATTAAAATTAAATGAAAAATGTAGCACTAAGCACTTTTCTTCTGTACATGTCATGACAAATATTAGCATTGTGTTCCTTCAGTATAAATGGAGTTGACAAATTGTCTGAATTCATAAATGCATAGCGGTAAAGAAGTTGAAATTTAGTCTCATCCCTTCTTAAGAAAAATTTTCTCCTTAAATTATTAATAGGCACAGATAGAAATGAAGTATTAATAGTAATAATTACAAAAAGAATATTGAATCATGATAATCAGATAATCAGATATTTTTATTTATTTTTGTGTTTATTATTTTTTGTAGGACTATTATTTATTTGGTTGCCTTATGCTTTTATTATTCACTCAATTATCATTGGGCAATTGTACACTAATCAAAGTATTACAAATAACAATGACATGTGGCTTTCATTTATGTCAATATATTTGTACTAATATTTATATAGAGAAAGGAACAGTCAGATCTCCCTAACTTCCACTCAAACTCTTCTGGGAAATTCAAAATCTTGACTTTTTAAAAAAATTTGGCTCATCGTGAATTTAAAAGGTCTTTTCTTTGTATCTCAACATTAAAGAATATATTTTAGGTTCTTAAAATATTATGGGGTAAATTTCAAACTCAATTTTTAGAAGATGTTTATTTATTTTATTTAACATTTTTTGATATTTATTTTTGAGAGAGACAGAAAGACCACAAGTGGGGGAGAGACAAAGAGAAGGGGAGGGACAGAGAGAGAGGTAGCCACAGAATCTGAATCAGGCTCCAGGCCCTGAGCTGTCAGCCCAGAGCCCGATGTGGGGTTAGAAGCCATGACCTATGAGATCGTGATCTTAGCTGAAGTCAAAAGCTTAACTGACTGAGCTACCCAGGCACCCCTGTTTATGTATGTATGTATGTATGTATTTAGAGAATGAGTGGAGAGGAGCAGGGAGAGAAAGAGAGGGAGAGAGTCCCAAGCAAGCTCCACACAGTCAACACAAACCCTGACATAAGGCTCAAATCCACAAACTGTGAGATCATGACCTGAGCTGAAACCAAGAGTCAGATGCTTAACCAGCTGAGCCACTCAGGCACCCCTCAATCTCAATTTTATAGCACGTAAATAATACCCAGTGGTAGACAGAAACACAGTCCTCTGAAATACCTACAAATATTGGTCTCCAAAGAGGTTTAGATGTTTCTATCTATGCATGTGTTAGTTTATATGACAAAAAAAATAAATGACTTAATGTTTCTCATCATTTGACCTTAAAATGGGAAGATTATCCTATACTGCTTGAATTAGACCAGTGTAATCACAATGATCTTTAAAAGTAGAAGAGGTAGGGGGACCTGGCTGACTCCATCATTCGGGCATGTGACTCTTGATTTCTTTTTAGACTGTGAGTTGGAGACCCATGTTGAGTGTAGGGATTACTTTAAAATATTTTTTAAAAAGGTAGAAGTAGGAGCAGAGATTGTTACATAAGCAGGACTTGGCCGAGCATTGCTGCTCTGAAAATAGAGGAAGAAGATGAGCCATGAGCCAAGGAATGTGCACAGCCTCAAGAAACTGGAAAAATAATTTCCCCCTAAAACCCCTGAAGGAATGTGTGCCTGTCCACACCTCAGTCCAGTTAGACGCTTTATGAACTTCTGGCCTCGAACTTAAAATAAGGCATGTTTGTAAGCCACTAATTTTGTAGGTTTTTGTTTTTTGTTTGTTTTGCTTTGCTTTCTCTCTTTCTTTTTTTTTTTTTTTTTGGTCTTTGGTGTGTGTGTGTGTGTGTGTGTGTGTGTGTGTGTATTACAGCAGCATTTAGGAAACTAACACATGTCTCAGAGGACATTTAGGTTTCTCATGCATTGTATTGATGGTATTTCAATGAACAGAATGTCAGTTTACAAATATTCATACTTTAGAACATGTGTCTGAGTCTGAATGTTTATCCCATGTTCTGTCAAAATTCACATATTATTTTATTCAGAAACTTGACCAAACAACCACAAAAATCCTACGAGAAGCATATTAATTTTAGGTAAATTTGTCTTTTAGCTCTTTGTTGTTAAAAGTTCTTTTAGGTGGATAGAAGTCATTTGAAACTCTGATATTTTCCAAGTCTTTTACTTTGTGTGTATTACTTTGATATAACTCCCCTAAATAACTTCCTGCCACTTACTTTTAAAATGTCTATATGCTCATCTTATTTCAGATTGTCCATCTCATGTTATATTTTCTCAAGGATCAATTTGTGGGTATTAATCAGCTAGTTCAAGTCATGACAATAACAAAAACAAATTCTTCATTTTATGAACAGACAAGCATACTGTTTTTTAACTCAATTGTATGATTTTAGGGCTTAGAAATTCGACAATGTCTATATATCTAAGTTTTTTCGATTTCAGCTATCACTTGTTCCTGTATGAACAGTTCATTCCTAGAGAGAAAAGTGTTTGCCACCCATTTTGATCTGAAGATCCTGACATGCTCAAGATAGTCAGTTGCACAGTCTCAATGTGCCTCCTATACCACTGTACAGAGTGCTGATAGATGTGTCTCTAAGACGGGGAAGTGTAAACAAAATAATTTTTCTAGGGAAAATAAGCAGAAAGTCATCTTCCAGAAAAAAATATATGCAATCACGGGAAAATGTGAGTTTAAGGAAAGCAAATACAATTCTAAAATAAAGGTAAATGGACTATTTCTTTAAGTAGAGTGTTGATGAGTTTCATGGCTCTAAAAAGGCACAGTTTAGCTTCTGAATCATGAACATCTCATCAAATTTATTGGAAACACACACACATGCACACACACACACACACACACACACACACACACACATACACATTAAGGATGGTAGACATAAAAGAGTGAACTTAACAGACCTGGGTTGCTAAAACCCTATGTATTCCAAAAAAGCCTATCTTCAGAACAGACCTTTGGCTAGCTCCTGGGAAAATAACCTCAGAGCTCTTACTATACTTTCCTTGAAAAGACTATTTTTTTTTTTGGTATGTCTGTAGCTTGGGGTCATGCTCTGCTAATTTGACCAGATATTTTGTCTACACAATGTGATTTATGGCGAATGCCTGTTTTTGGTTTGGGGTATGGAGGCTGGAGTCTGTGAAACTGAAGTCAGTTACATAACAGTATTTCACATATATCACCACACATTATTGCTAGGAGAATTAAGTTCTTATCTGTGTGACTCCCCAGGTTGATGTCACCTGAAAGCTTGTGCCATTTTATCTGGACTTCACCCCATACACTTGTTTATTGATCTTAAACTATATCCTTCGGGGTGATAAACCATAACCATTGGTGTAATAGTTTTTTTAAGACTGATAAATCCTTCTAGCGAATTATGGAGACTGAGGTAGGTCCTGGGGACCCAACCACAGATGAAGAAAAGAATATTAGAGTATAATAACATTTATTGTTCTTTTACTTACAAATAAATATATATCTTGCTTAATGAAATCCTTAGGCTCCAATTACTGTTTCCATGATAACTTTAACATCATTCAGTGAATTTAAAGTAAATTTAACAAAAAAATTAGAGCAGCAATTTTTTTCTTAGTTTTGTATGTTATATAAAAAGCAAAGATAATCGCCTTCACTCAAAAATAAAAGCATTAAGGAAATTAGAGTATGAAGGATTTTCTGCCCCATATAGTATAGAATTTGATATTGATTTTTTCATGCTCCACACAGGAGCATATCTTTAATTGTATAATATAAATGGAAACCGGGTCTTATATACATAATTTCAACTTACAGTAAACTTTATAAAAGTATTTCTAAAGATGTGACGGATATGTCATATGTATTGATGCTTAAGAGCGATGGCAGTTCCTTCTAGCGCTCATTCATATTTGGAGAAGCTCTAGAACTCTGTTTCTCAGATGTCCTTGCAGCTAGTTTTTTTGGATGCACTTTAGGAATGGCTCATCAGATAAACTTACATGAACTAAATCCAGAACTGAATTAAGGGAAGAGGGGTGCGGAACCAGAGAGATTCCTTGTACGGGTTCAGATCAGGACAGAAGGAATGTGTCTCTGCTTTCTATTCCTTGTTGTTTGTTTGTTTCTCCACTGGAGCCTGTGATCATGGCAGAGACAGTTTAATTCTGAAGGAGAGATCATTGCTGGAAGTGGAGCCAGATTCTTTTGTAATATACTTCCAATAATTCTGTATCTTCTTAATACTCAGTAATAAATCCCTTTGATTTAAACTTGTTAGAAAATTTTCAATTGCCTGAAAGCAAACCTTAAATTCAAGGGATTCAATATTTGGAGTAAAGAATTCACCTTTAATTTATGCTGCCTCACAGCTTTACTTGAAAACCTTCAAAAAAGAAAAAAACCCATCAATATTTCACAGAATTTTCATGCCAGTGTTTTCTTCTTCTTCAATAGAAACACAACCAATTGCAGTGCCAATTTACCTAATGAACTCCCAACCTACCAGAGTGAGCTCTACTCACATAAAAGGCACAGTCAAAACCTATGTACAGCTTTGTTCCAAAAGGCTCTTTATGTTTCGTTTAACAATGCAGGGAGCTCACGATAAAATGGGATTATTAACTGGTTATAGACAGTTCTCTGTTAAAACCATAAATCAGTTATGCCAACATGAGAGCCACTTTTATGGACCCACCTCAAACCATTTATTTATTCACCCCTGTCAGAATCTCTAGAGAGCATCAGCACTGATACATAACAGATCCATCCCATTTTCTGCACCCCACAACAAAGACACAGCCAGGAACACATGCTGAATTGTAGGCCAGCAAAACCCCTGCTATTCAAACTCCTCCCTGCCTTAGGCGCTTGCTCACCTAGAATCCTGAGTGAAGGATGGCAACAGCTCATCATTTTGCTGCAGGTAACTCCAAGGATTTAAGAGTCTGTAAAGCATCTAAGGAGTCAGATTGTTTAAGAGTCCAAGCCGCCGGAAACTCAAACTTGCAAAGAAATTTACACTTCTCTTCCTGTGACCTGTAAATAAAGCTGAAGGCTCACCAGAGTGAAAGCATGTTGTCTTTGGGAAATTGTTTTACAAAACAGGCGCAGGAGAGGCCTGGAGGGAACTTGCCATCTTTAACATATGTTTTATAATCTTGTTGAAAAACAAAGAACATATGTATTTCTGTCCTGGCAAGACTTATTGTTAAAATTCTATTCAGAAAATAATCAACCTAAGACTTCAAACTTTAATTTCCAATATATATTTAATTTTGTTGATGCACGAGGAAAACATATGTTAAGGAAACAAGGTTACTAGATAGTAAAAAGTGGGAACTGTACAAAATATAATCAAGTGAGATAGCAAATAGAACTGTAATCATGAAACAACCCGAGTAATATAAGCAACTTGAAAAAAAATACTAGTGATGAAATATTTTGAAATAGTGTTTGTGCCTTTAAGGTTGTGTCTCTAAATGACAGAAAATGGAAGAGAAATGGTATGTATGCATCATCGCAACTCTTCTCAACCACAGTGCCAACTATAAAGCCGCGCTCCATCATGGAAGTCCCATTTTAAGCTGAGTAGAAAAATCATTCAGGTACATTTCCTTCGGATTTTCCCCCAGAATATAAGGAATGGGGTATTTGATTTAAGGGAAGAACTAAGGGAAAGAATTGAGTAAGAGACAAAATAAAGAAAAGAAAGCAATACAAGTCAAAGAAGAAATCATAAAATTGAAAATTATGGTAACATTAAGCTTGTGTTTAAAAAACAAAGGCAGTTTGTGTTCGTCTTATGTGATGTGCTGCACAAAGTATACAGGTCAGTAGAGCGTTTTCTTGACTTCAACATTTGGAGGGGGAGAGCAGAGGACAGGAGAGCTGAACTTTTTCCTTCTCTGGAAGGCGACTCAGTTCAGCTCAGCAGCCATCAGATCATGATCCCCTGAGTTACATCACTAATGCCTCTGGGGTCCCTGTGTCTGTGTTATGTCGTTATCGCTACAAAATCAAAAACCAAAGCCATTTCTCTGTTACTATTGTTGTACCCAGATTTTAATATCGCCCCCCAAAACCAGAGACCGCCAGGGAGGCGGAATCACGCATGCAAAAGCAAAGGGCTTTATTACGAGTTTAGGCCCGGCCAGCCTAAACTCGGGCTCACAGACTTCAACAACACACTGGATCCATGTGGAGCGAGCCCCAAGCATGGTGGAGTGGGGGCTTCTATGAGTTTGGGAAGGAGAGCTACAGGAAATTGTGACACAGGTACAGGGATCCAATCATTATAGCATCACATCATTGACAGTAACTTTAACCAATCACAGAGTGGACTCAGGACCCTCATGTAGGGCGTGACTACGACCCTCATGTAGCGGGTGGCAAGTCTTAACCTCCATCTTTAGGCCCGCCCCCAGAAATGTTAAAGGTGTCAGCTGGTCTTTCCTGATTGGGTGTTACAAGGGTTGTCTGAGAAGCTGACACTTAGGCCTCCAAGGTCAGAGTCAGTTTGATTCAGACCTGTCCTTACACTAATAGTATTCTCCTTCTATTTTAGATATTTCATGGTTTTTTGCTTTTTAATAGTTTTATTTTTTTTTCTTTTGAGAGAGAGAGAGCACAAATCGGGGAGAGGCAGAGAAAGATAATCCCAAGCAGGCTTTGCATTGCCAGTGCAGATCCAGATGCAGGTATTGAACCCATGGGCTGTGAGATTATGACCTGAGCCAAAGTCAGACACTCAACCCCACTGAGGCCTCCGGGTGCTCCAGGATTCTCTTTTTATTTATTTTTTAAAATTTTAAAATGTTTTTTATTATTTGAGATAAAGAGAGACAGACAGACATAGCATGAACAGGGGAGGGGCAGAGAGAGAGGGAGACAGAATTCAAAGCAGGCTCTAGGCTCTGAGCTGTCAGCACAGAGCTCGAATCCACTGTGAGATCATGACCTGAGCCAAAGTCAGATGCGTAACTGACTGAGCTCCTGACTCTTTCTAAAATAAAACCCAACTGATTGCATCAATTATAATTTATTAATGTTTGTTTATAGATGCCATGACTTAACTCTGTTATACAAATGGCATTATCACTGATCCCAGCCTTCTTCCAGATTGTTTGAATTGTATGTTGAAGTAGCAATTTTTCCATGGAAAACCATATTTATTTTAAAGTATGATTGATGTGTTTATCGAGTTTATTTTTTAAAAATCAAAGAAGTGCTCCTGTCACCTTGAGGAAAGGAAGCAACAGTGTTGGAAGCTAATGATAAATTTAAAGTTTCAAGTAAAAATTAGAATTGAGAAAAATCATATGTCCCATTAGCATGTTGACATATTAAAAAAAAACTAATGTTTATTTATTTTTGAGAGAGACAGAGCGCGAGTGAGAGAAGGACAGAGAGAGAAGGAGACATAGAATCGGAAGCAGGCTCCAGGCTCTGCACTGTCAGCACAAAGCCCAATATGGGGCTTGAACTCATGAACAGCAAGATCATGACCTGTGCCGAAGTTGGATGCTTAACTGACTATGCTACCCAAACTCCTCAACATAGTTATACTTTAAGAATTTTTTAATGTTTTTATATATTTTTGAGAGAGACAGCATGAGCAGGGGAGGGTTAGAGAGAGAGAGAAACACAGAATCTGAAGCAGGTTTCAGGCTTTGAGCTAGCTGTCAGCACAGAGCCTGATGCGGGGCTCGAAACCATGAACCACGAGATCATGACCAGGGCCGAAGCAGGACACTCAGCTGACTGAGTCTCCTAAGCACCCCAAAATCTTCATATTTTAACTCCTCAAAGGCTTCGATATGACTTTTGATATTATTCTATAAAATATGTCTATGTTTGGAAGAATAGCATACTTTTCATGAGGCAATACTTTCCAAATAACCAATTTAGGATGTCAAAAAGTTATTATAGATAAATAATCAAATACAAGTTCAAAAAATACCAATGAATTGCATTTTATTAAGGTTACTTTTTTAGAGAAATTTTAGGTTCACAGCAAATTTGACCCCTGCCCCCAAACATGCATAATGTCCCCCATTAGCAATATTCTCCACCAGTGAAGTACATTTGTTAAAACTAATGAACCTACATCAGCACATCATAATCACCCAAAGTCCATAGTTGACTGTTCACTCTTGGTTTTGTGCATTCTATCTGTTCAGATGAATGTGGAATGGCGTATATCCATCATTATGGCATCATACACAGCATTTTCACTGCTCTGAAAATCCTCTGTGTTCCACTAATTTATTCCTCTCCTCCCCCATCTCTAATAACCACTGATGTTTCTCCTATATCCATACTTTTACCATTTCCAGAATGTCATATATTTGGAATCTCACACTATGTACACTTTTCATATTGATTTCTCTAAATTAGTAATACACATTTAAGTTTTCTCCATTCCGTTCATGGCTTGAGAACTCATTTCCTTTTAGTGGTGAGTAATATCCTATTGTCTGGATGTATCACTCTTTACTCACCTATTGAAGGATCTTGGTTGTTTCCAAATTTTGGCAAGAATGAATGAGTAAAGCTACTATAATAAACATCTGTGTGCAGGTTTTGTGTGAACATAAAGTTTTAACTTCCATGGGTAAATACCAAGGAGTATGGATGCTGGATTGTACAATAAAAGTATATTTAGTTTTACAGCAGATTCCTTATGAATATCAACAAACTGATTCTAAAGTTTATACCAAGAGGCAAAGACCCAGAAGAGCCAACACAGTATTGAAGGAGAAGAACAATGTTGGAGGACTGATACTACCTGACATTAAGACTTACTACACAGTTACACTGTAGTATTGGTGAAAGATAGACAGATCAATAAAACAGAATAAGGAGCCTTATAAATATAGTTAAATCATCACTGACAAAAGGTAAAAGGTAATACAATGGAGGAACGATATGGCACTAGAACATATGCACAAAGCCATGTAAAAATATGACCTAGAACTTACACTGTTCACAAAATTAAATCAAAATGGATCACAAACCTAATTATATAACACAAAACTATAAACTCCTAAAAGTTATCATAAGGGAAATCCTCAATGTCTTTGGGTATGATGATGATTTTTTAGATACAACTCCAAAGATATAATTCATGTGAAATATAATTGATAGCTAGGCTTCCTTAAGATAAACACGGACACACACACACACACACACACACACACACACACACACTTTTGTTCTGGAAAAGACAATAGCAAGTGAATTAGAAAATAAGCTATAGACTGAGAGAAATTACTTGATCTGATAAAGAAATTTAGTTTTAAGAACACTTAAAACTCCACAATGAGAATACAAAAAGTCTCATTAAAAATGGACCCAAGACCTTAGCAGACACTTCATCAAAGAAGATGACAAATAAGCATATGAGAAAATGTTCCACATCATATATGATTAAAAAAAAACTAATTCCAAATAGAAATGAGGTATCACTACATACCTATAGAACATCCAAGATCTAGAACTCTGACAACATCACATCTCGGTGAAGATATGGAGCAACAGCAACTTTCAATCAATGTAAAATAATGCAGTCATTTTGGAAGATTTTTGAGTGGTAGCTTATAAAATGAAACATACTCTTACTATAAAATCTACCAATTGCCCTCCTTGGTATTTATCCAAAAGAAATTACAATTTATGTCCACACAGAAGTCTGCACACAGATGTTTATAGGAACTTGATTCATCATTTTAAAAACTTGAAAGCAACCAAGATGTCCTTTAGTAAGTAAAAGGATAAATAAACTATGGTACATCCAGACAATGGAATACTCCACGATAAAAGGAAATGGGCTAATAAGCCATGAAAAGACATGAAGGAACCTGAAATGCACATTACTAACTTAAAGAAGCCAAGATGAAAAGCCTATAACTTGAATGATTCCAACTATATGTATATGACATCCTGAGAAGACAAAAATAGGGAAATTGTAAAAAGATCAGTGATTTCCAGGGGCTGGGGGGGTGAAGAGATGAATAGGGTAGTAAAAATACTCTGTATGATAATATAATGATGTAACATATAACATATGTATTTGTATGTTTTCTAAAACCACAGAACACACAACACAAAGAGTGAACCCTAAGATACTCTATGGACTTTTCAGTTATTAAGATGTGTTGATAGTGGTTTATCCTTGGTAAAAAAAATAATGTTGACAACAGGGAAAGTTATATATGTGTGAAGGAAAGAGGTATATGGGAGATCACTGTACCTGTGTCTCAATTTTGTTGTAAACCTAAAACATCTTTAAAATATAAAGTCTTTTAAAAATTTATTTGTATTCCAGTGAAATGGTAGATATTGTCCACCTTCAAAGGCATTAAAGGATACAGAAATGATGTCCTCTATTTTATCTCGATTTCATCTGTTGGTTAGTCCTTGCAAAAACTAGGTGGGCTATTCAAGGTAGCAATGACTTATTGATAAAGTACTCAACTAGTAGCCCCCATTCTACCTGCTGTAACTAATGTGATAACTTCACTAGGAAGCTTTAGTGTTAATTTGTGTATGTAATAAGCAGCTATTAATCTTATGAATGTATTACTTCCCATGAGCATCAAGAAAGTGAACAAGAAGCCAATTTCATTCACACAAACCATATTAATTCACAATAATTCCAAAAGCTTTCATAATAATACAATGTTAATATTAATAGCATTATTATTGGCATGTTAATGTTAATGGCATTTGCAATTATGAGTATTGATATTCTTGCTTTCTGTCATACTATATTTCAAAGGCTACTGGGTCATCTGGACATTATACACATTATATTCGTCCACTATAATAATGAAATCATGTTAATCAAATGTGATGACTAACAAGTGGAAAATACTTTGGAAACCTTAATAAGATAAATGTGTTCAGGTAAGTGGGAGAAAAGCCCTACAGGATTTCAGGATCTAGCTCTCTAAGTCATGATGGGATTTCTGCAAGTAAATTATAAATAATTGCATCTTGCTTTTGTCATTAAGAAAGGTAAAACTCTTGTTGTACGAGAAGCAACATGTCTATGCCATGCTTCAGAATACAGCTCAATCATGTGATATAGAAGGATGGCATGGAAGGTACCCAGAGAGAGATACTTTGAAAAGCAGGTAAAGACTACAGTACAGGCAGTCCTATCATTTGACCCATATAATTGAGCACTCAATTATTAGTATCTGAATTTTAAGGAGAATGCTTTGTAGAGTTTCTGTCAAGCCCAAGATCCCTAATGTACTGGAATAAGACCATAATTAACCATATATCCAGGACCATATGTTATGAGTTGGTAATGTCAGACCCACCTGATGATAAGATTGGGCAGTCCCAGAAGCCATACATGAATAATATTGCAATGGTACATACACGAAGTGACTGGAGCAGGTCCAGAAGTCACAAAGAATCATAATGAATGAACTCAATGGCTACTACTATAGCGGTGCTGATATCTTAACTCACACCTGTTGCCTAATCGAAGCTCCTTCTGATAAGTATCCAAAGAGAAAAAAATCATGTTTCATTTACAGATGCATTGGCCCCATGTAGGGAAGTACACTAAATATAAACTGCTGCTGCATTCAGCTACACTCAGGAGTGGCCCTAAAACACAATGGTAAGAAATGTTCCTTTCACTGGTTGTCATTTTTGGATGCTGCACTGGGTCATCCACATTTTATGGAGAGAGAACTGGCCTGAGATAAGGATACACATGAATTTATGTGCTTTCAAGGATGACTTAGTTGGTCAGTTAATGGCCTAAAAGGAGATGAAGATTAAGAAAAGGAAAAGGCATGCAAATAGACATTTGAGATTATGTATACATGAATAAAAATCTCTGAATCAAATATTAATGTCCATTAAAGAGTATTTATTGTAGAAGAGGCACTAAACAATCAAGTACCAGATGACTTAGCCAGTCAGTGTCAACCAGCTTTTGTCCTTTATCGCCCCAGTACTTTGTGAAATGCACTGTTTAACTGAATATCCATGGTGACAGAGATAGAGACTACATGTGGGCACAACAACATGTACTGCTATTAGTAAAATGGATCTCGCTATTGTTGCTGATTAATGTTTTATTCATCAGCAACAGATGTGGAAAGTGAGCTCTTGATTTCTTGCAAAGACCAATCAGATACTTGAAGACAAACTAATTACATCAGACTCCTTCCAACCTTTTCAGTAGGGGCAAAACAATGACTCATTTGGCCATATAAGCACATAATCTCATGGGTATGAGTTTTCTTTCCTTGCCTACAATACCTTGTACTCCAATACTGATGAAAACTTTATAGAGTCTCTGATTGACTGCTGTGGGACTCCTCATAACATATCTTAGAACCAGAGACACATAGTATGAAAAAGAAAGTTTAAAAATCAACATAAACATGTAACTCACTGGATGTGTGTGTGTGTGTGTGTCTGTGCACATGTATTTTTCTCTATGTTTATCTTTTTGTCCATATATGTATATATAAACATATACAAATACAAACAGACACACACACACACACACACACACACATACACACACACACACAGATTGACAGAGATCGAGGGAGAGAGAGAGTGAGAGAGAAGATAGGCCAGCTGCTAGAGACCCAGAATTGCCTGTTGAGTCCAAAGCCAGTCTGCTGGGACAATTCCTTCCTGCTTGAGGGTGGTGGATCTCTATTCTACTAAGGCTTTCAAATGACTGTCACCCATATTCTGGAGTATAATTTACTCAAAATCCATTTATCTAAATGTTAATCTTATCTCCCTATTTACAAATAAATAAAATTTAAAATTTTAATGTTATCTAAACATAATCTTTACGGAAACATCTAGAATGAGGTTTAATTAAAGAATTGAGCATACAAAGCCAGGTTGAAACAGAAAATTCACCATCACAGGGAACAAGGAAGGATATGTGTGGTGCTCAGGTGATTTATCTTGTATATCTCCTTCATGTCATATATAGGTATGGTACTAACCCACCATCACTATTTGTGATTGTTTAGCTGCACATCTTAACATAAGGAATAAATACTCTTTATGAAAAGACAATTTTTAAAATTTACAAGTATAGTAAAACCTTGGTTTGCAAGCATAATTTGCTCCAGAAACATGCTTTTAATCCAAAGCACTTGTATATCAAAGCAATTTTCCCCATAGGAAATAAAGGAAACTCAGGTGATTCATTCCACAATCCAAAATAGTCATAAAAAAGTTATTAAAATACCATAATATAAAAATACCATAATATAATACAAAACAATAAAGAAGCTACAAAATATAAAAAAATAAACAAACTAACCTACATTTACCTTTGAAAACTTTCATGGCTGGTATGAGGGAGACAAAAGACAGAAGGATATTGTGTACGATGACTTTTCTCTATCAATAATGAATCACTGCTATCTTTTGGCTTAATGGAATCTTTTTCTGCACAGGAACCATTAAATAGGCTCACATGGATGTTGACTAGAACACAGTATTAATAAACTTTTCTCATATACTGCATCTAACATAACTGGCAATAAGGCAGCAGAGGAAAGAGTCCCTGTCTGTGGGCAGACTGACCTAGAATGAAGCAAAGCATTCCTAAACTTATTCTTGTATAGAAAAGCAAAGAAGTGTCTATAGGTACTTGAAGTGACAAAAAATACACAAGTGCTAGTTGTGGGCACCTTCCAACATTCTGAAAAATCACTGATTTCTGCCAAACACCGCAGCTTGAAACTGAGCATCTGAGCATGGGCGATGATCACCTGCAATCCCGCATCAAGACAATGAGAGAAGAATCATGAGCTCGATTGTGATCATGTGAAGTTCCACGTCACATCCTACTTCTATTGTAAGGCATCGCTAGTTTCTCAAGTTAAAACTCATTAGAAATATTTGCTCATTTTGCAGACCACTCACAGGATAAGTTACTCATAATCCAAGGTTTTACTGTAGTCACAAGACTCATCAAAGGTATACAACTAAGAAATCAGAAAGTTTTATTTGCTCCATATTTCTCATGACACCTAAGATAAGTAAGAGTTCCCACTAATTTTTTTTAAAGTTTATTTACATTTGAGAGAGAGCAGAAAGAACGGAGAAGGGGCAGAAAGAGGGAGGTGGGAGAGAATTCTAAGCAGGCTTCACACTGTCGGCACAGAGCCCAATGTGGGGCTGGAACTCACAAACCTGACCATGAACCTGACCAGATATCATGACCTGACCAGAACCAAGAGTCAGACGCTCAACTGGCTGAGCCACCTAGGTGCCATGAGTTCTCTGCATTAGAACAGTTTGCCAGTCAGCCAGATGGCAAATATTATATGTTATAAGTTTCCTAAAGCAAAGTTTATGGCATGCAGTGTAATTATACCCAGGATCAAGAGTAGCAATGGACTCCATAATGGATTATAGACAACTTCATGTCTGATGATAAAAATGCATCACTAATAAAAATTTACAGAGTATAAATCAGCTCAGAAGGAAAGACTTTAGAATTTTGTAGTGGTAAATGATTGCCTTAAGAAAATATACAAAGGTTGGAGGTGTTAACTTTCAAAAAATCCAAATAAATTATACAAAATACTACAGCATAAATGACTTCCATTGTTGTCATTTCTTGTGACTTCTAAGATGCATTGAGTAATAGAGGTTATAGGTATCTTTGGACCTTCAGGCTAATAATTTGAATTCTCTCTTCAGTATTTCAGTTTATTGTGAGTTCCTAATATTTCAACATGTAGTTCATTAAATAAACTTGATGTTCACCTCTATACGCCATTTATCTAGTCATTTAAGCATGTGGGAAAAAAGAATGGTAAGGATAAAGAAACCAACACTACCTAAAGCACCGTTATGCTATTCACTTCCTTCAAATGAATAGTTATTCCACAAACGTGACTCAACATATTGGAAACACAGCATTAAGATTAAAAAAGCCAAAGTCATAATTGGGCCAGAGGACAATACATACCAAGCCTGATTTTATTGTATTATTTTTTCAAACTTTCCAGGGAAAAGAGGAAATTCTCAGTGTTTACCTCTCAGACACTCAGATGTAATATTTTGCTGCATTTAGTAAAGTTCCATATTCTGCTTATGCTGCTGAGATGCCTGGCTGTAAAAAAGATCATAAATATTTCAACTTTTCTGGCATTTTTTCCTGATGGTGGACTGATTTCATTCCTTAAAATATTATTCAATTTGCAATAAGAAATTACTTCATATTTCATTATAGGAAGTTAGAGATGAAAAAAAACAGAATATCCTTTGATGCTATTACCACCAACTATATTGAGATGATTGAAATATATATGATATTATCATGTATACATATCATAGGTACATGTATGTATAATTATGCATATATATGTAGGTATACATATATATGCTGGAAATTGTAAAAATTCTTTAATGATAATATTGTTGAATTATTTTTAATGTTTAGAATTTTCACTGGAAATGTTTAACCATGTGTAAACATATTCTGTATTTTGTTGTAACTTCAAAATAAATCAGAAAACATGAATATAACTTTAAATTGCAAAGACAGAACTAGAAGTAGTCTTAAATGTATCAAAAGACTACCAGCAATTTTCAAAATTGACTTATTGACTCAATATTTAGTAATATGTAGGCATAATTCTAAATGTTAAAGATAGAACAGAGATACTTGCCTTCAGGGGGCTTATAGTTTACTGGGAAGGTTGAGACAATAATATAAAATATGCATTACATTAAAAGGTATGAATTCTATGGAGGAAACTAAAGCAGAGAAAGGAGATGGGACAGTCCCCCTCCATTTAGGACATGAAACTGTAAATATGTTACTAGGACTCATCACTGACATGGAGATATTTGATCAAAGTCTTGAAGGAAGGAAGCAGGAAACTATTGCCCAGGGGAAAGCAAGGGTGTAGTAGAAGAAATATTTAGAGTGAAAAAAATATCAGATGAAAAAATCATTTTAGGTTATTAAAATATTGTCAGCTCTACAATGGCATTAGAGAATTTGGAACAGAGGAGTGATATGTTAATGTGATTATCCAGGCCACTGTACTGACAACAGACTGAAGGGGAGAAAGCTGAAAGCAGAGAAGCTAGTTAGGATGTCATGGGAATAATCAAGACTCAATACAATATTGCCTTGGCTTGCTATGTTTTGGGTACATGGAGGTACATGGAGTTAGGAAATCATTGAGGGAAATTGGATGTATTTTCAAAGCTGAGACAAGAGATCTATCAAAGAATTTGATATAGGGTGTGAGGGAAAAAATAAAAAACAATTCAAAGATGTCCTCATTATCATTGGAGAATATAATATTCTCATTTCCAGTTCTATAGGATGATTAGCTTCCGAATTTTTTTAAAGAATTAAAACAATGTTTTAATATTTTATAATTTTTTGAAAGTCAGAGAGACACAGTGTGATCAGGGGAGGGTCAGAGAGAGAGAGAGGGAGACACAGAATCCAAAGTGGACTCCAGGTTCCGAGCTGTCAGCACAGAGCCCGACGTGGGGCTCAAACCCACGAACCATGAGATCATGACCTGAGCCAAAGTCGGATGTTTAACTGACTGAGCCACCCAGGGGCCCCTAGCTTCAGAATTAACATGGGCAATGTGATGGCAAGTAAGATATGAAGCTGAAAGGAGGGTTTTTTTTTTTTCTCCTCCTTTAGGGTAAGAGGAATTAGAGTATGTTTTAGGTTGGTCGTAAGGATTCAGTAAAAAAATAAAATAAAATAAAATAAAAACAAACAAAAACAAAAATAAAACAAAAAAGGATCAGGAGAGAAGTGGAAAAAATGTCAGAAAAACATTTCTGCAGAAGAAAGTACAGATAGGATACCGTATATAAGTGTGAGTTTGGAGTTTGAAGAAGACTACGAAAACAGAGCAGAAAGGTGCCTTCTTATCCTAATTTCTCTTTCAGGAGCACTTTTCTTGAAACATCAAGAATGTCAGATTGAAATCTCTTCCAGGGCTTTTCTTGTTTTGAGATGTAACTTACATACATTGAAATGAACAGATGTTGAATGTAAGTACTATAGGTTTTGACAAATGCCTTTATCCATGTAAAACATACTTTATTAACATACAGACATTGCTCACTTTGTCTCAGTTCCCAGTCAAGAACTTCCCCATTCTCAGGAAGCCAGAGAAGCAACTTCTATTCTTTCTTTCACAGTGTAACAGCTTTGTCAGTTTTAAACTTCATATAAATAGAATCATGAAGTGTGAACTCCTCTGCCCATGTCTTCTTTTATGCAGCTTAATGCCTTGGGATTTATACATGTTAGCACAAATCAGTAATTAGTTCCTTTTAATTCTTGAGTAGTCCATTGTATGCATATGCACATTTTATTTATCTGTATCTAGTCATGGATGTTTTTCGTTTTCTTTTGTCTTTTTTTTTTTGTGATTATGAGTGAATTTCCTAGGAACATTCTTGCTAAAACCTTCATATTGGCATATGATTTCATTTTTTATTAAAAATGAAATACCTAGCAATAGAAAGGTTTAGTTATAAAGAGGTTGTATTTGTAATTTTATAAGAAATTACCATATTATTTTCTAGAATGATGGTGTTTTTACGATCCCTCCGGCAATGTAAGAGAGTTTTGGTTTCCCACCAACATTCAGTTGAATGGGTCATGCTATGTTATTACCATTTAATTGCATCTCCCTGAGAATGTTGAACACTTTGCATGTGCTTATTTACCTTTTTGTCATTTTCTTCTATAATGTGTTTGTTAAGGTCTTTTAAAATTTTTTGTTATTGTCGTTGTTTATTCCTTGGTTGTCTTTTTAACACTGAAATTTTGTTTTATGGGTAGAACATATTCTGGGACTCAAAAATATGTACTGTAAACATTTCTCCTAGTCTTCCACTTGTCTATTTATTTTTAATGTGTCTTTCAGAAAGCAGATGATTTAATTTTGATAATGTCTGATTTTGCTTCTCATAAAGTATTATTCTGTTACCATGACTGATAATGGAGGTGGGGGATGCACTGGAATTTTGTACGGGAGATGCAGGAGCTGGGGAGCCTCCTGCTATCAATTCACAGTAAAGCAGTCTGCAAGGCACATTTGAGGTGTTTACATCTGTTTGGGAGAAGCACATTGGAACGTTTTCTTTGTGGAAGTCTCCAGTGGTCGTTCTGAAAAACCAAAGATCATCAGAGCCCCTCTCTCCTCCACAGTTCCTAGGGTCAATGATATCCCATCCATAGGTGTGTTTGTATCTCTCTCCCAACCTGAGAGATTCTGTTCCTTTTGTCTGGACTGTTCTTAATCTCCTCTTCTGTGAAACCAACTTTTTTTCTCATCTTTATTTTTTAATTTAAAAAAAACTAGAGTATAGATGATACACAATGTTACATTAGTTTCAGGTGGACAATATAGTATAACATTCTACATGTCTATACTTTATGCTGTTATCACCACAAAAAATGTAGCTACCAGCTGTTGCCATACAAAACTATTATAATATCATTGGCTATATTCTTTATGTTGTACCTTTCATCCCCATGACTTACTCATTCCATAACTGGAAGCCTGTATCTCCCATTCCCCTTCATTTATTTTGCCCATCTTCCTATTCTCCTTCTAGCAACCATCAGTTTGTTCTCTGTAGTTGTATGTCTGATTTTGCTTTTACCTTTTTTATTCAAAATATCTTTTCTTTTTAGATTCTACATATGCGTGAAATCATGTGGTATTTTTCTTTTTCTGTGTAACTTAATTCACAGCATAATATTCTTTGGGTCCATCCATTTTTTCACAAAAGACAAGCAACCTGATGACCATTATATGAATGGATAAAGAAGATGTGGTACACACATACACACACACACACACACACACACTCACACTCACACACACAGAGGAATATCATGCAGTCATAAACACGGCCAATGAAACCAATATTGAACTCAAGCATCATTTACTCAAAAAAATTTTTGTTGTCATGCTCCAATCCCCAACACCCTTTTCCCCAAACCTCCACCACATCTATTTTTCCCCTTTTATGTATATATGTATGTATGCATTTATTTATTTAAAAATGTCTTTATTTCCTCTATTCTAAATTTCAGAATCATGTTAGATTTGTTTTCTATTTTGTTCTCAAACTTTGCTACCAAAGTAGTATTCCATTTTTATTATTTATAAAAAATAATTTTTGGAGTGCTTGAGTGGCTCAGTCAGGTAAGCATCTGGTTCTTGATTTTGACTCAGGTCATGATCTCATAGTTTGTGAGACTGAGCTTTGCATTGGGCTCTGCACTGACAGTGTGGAGCCTGCTTGAAATTCTCTCTCTCCCTTTCTTTATGCCCCTCTCTCTTATTCTCTCCAAATTAATAAATAAACATTAAAAATTATTTTGTTCAAAAATCTTCTTGAACCCCATTGTGTAAATGTATTTTAGAGTTACTTCCTTTTACTTGAAAATACAGTATAAGAAGATGTATGATCTCAAAAATAAAAAATCCAGAGACATAAAAATGTATAACAAAACAGGTTAATTTTATTTCTGAATATTAGTGAGAAAAATGAAAATCAGGGAAAATCATTTATTTTGAGGATGTATTTGTGAATTTTTCATCATACATTAAAACACGTATATTAAAAGCTTTTTTAAGTGTCTTATTCCAGCTGTATTTTTCCTAAATGGTTAGCTTTATAATAATGCTATTCAAAATGGAACACAAGCATACTCTCATACTCACACACAAAACATTTTACATATTTTCCCCAGACCTTTCTCTGATTCAAACAAGCAATGCTCACTGAGTTAATTCAAATTAGATGTGAGGTTATGCAAAATGCAGTCATTCTATTTAGCAAATAATACAAGAAAGATATCCTATTATCCCAAAGTTACATGCCATATGAAAGCTAAAGATAAAAAGTGACTCAAAATTATTACTGTAAATGAAGAATCTATAGAAAAAGAGAATATATTACTTTTATGAAAAACTTATCAAAGTCCAGTCGGTCCTATAAAGAGCTTGGAATTGTCAGTCCCACCCTCACAACAATAAAGTTGAACAAAATGAAAATCAGCAACTCTTCTTAGATCTCTCAAGGAATTGTGGTCCCAAGACAGACTACTCCCAGGAAAACTGGAGAGACAGACAAGCACAAACAGAGAATCAAAGCTTGTTAGAGGAACAGCCCAGAAGCAGAAGTCTGCAGCTGGGTCCAGTATCAGTAGGGAACTTTAAATTTTAGTTGGTGAATTACTGGAGGCTCAGTGTAGACTAGCTTGGGACTTAAAACCTTCAAGTGTCCAGTCATTGGGAGGTCCCCACACTTTCATGAGTTTACCAACAGGAGGGCTGCTAGATTCTCAAACTGAAGACTAGAAAAACCCTTCCCTTCTTTCCAGCAGAGAGTGAGGAAAAGTAGCCATTTTGAAATAGTATAATGCTCTCTGTTCTCTTTAACAAGGCCTGGAAAAAACTATTTTACAAGAGTCTAACCAACTGGGATTTTAAGAAAGTCTAACCAACTGTAGAAAAATCCAACTCTAGCGATTGTTGTGGAGAAAGAGATAAACCCAACTCAGGCTCAATAAAAGACAGAGACCTAATCATAGAACTAGGGAATGCTTCCCATCTCCTAACACCTTACCACCATATCAGTAGGGATCCTATATAACAACAGGGATTAGAGATGAAAAATTGAAAGCTTCAGACCCAATTTAAAAATCTGTAGGAAAAAATCCAAAGAAAACAAGTTCAGATAAATATAAAAATATTAAGGAAATTTCAGACTCAGGCACCTACTGGTAAAAAAAACAGTAAACACAGGTAAGCATAAAATCTCACACAGAAGACCTATCCAACTCAGTTCCTTTCCTAGATATATCATCACTGGTTTTCAACAAACAAGTAACAAGTCATGTTAAAAGGGAAAAATACAGCCTGAAGAAACAAAGCAAGCATCAGAACCAGACTCAGCTATGGCAAGAATTTTTGGGATTAACAGAATAGGAATATAATATGATTAACATGCTGAAGACTTCAATGAAAAAGTGGGTACCCAATAAGAACAGATGCATAATGTAAACAGGGAGATTAAAACTATGAAAGAATCAAAAGGACATAGTAGAAATAAAATAGTCTCTAATATAAATGAAGAATGCCTTTCTTAGGCTCATCAGTAGGATAAACACAGCCAAAGAAATAATCAGTGAGCTTGAAGATATAGCAAAAGAGATTTACAAAATTGAAATGCAAACCAACAACAGAAACAAAGTATGGAACTGAATATCCAAGAACCTTGGCACCACTACAAAAGATGTAACATATTTGAGAAAGGATTTATATGCGTAACCTATAAAGAACTCTTAAAACTCAACAATAACAAAACAAATAAAAAGGGGTGCAAAATACGTGAACAGACATATCATCCAATAATATATAGAGGTGGAAAATAAGCAAATTGAAAAGATATTCAATACCATATGTGATTAGGAAATTGAAAATTAAAATAGCAATATCATACTACTACACGTCTACTAGCCTGGCTAAAATTCATAAACAAACCTGAAAATTATAAATAAATTTGCAGAGCAATAAGAATAATCATTTGTTTCTGGTGGGAATGCAAAATGATAGCCACTTTTGAAGACAATTTAGCAGCTTCTTATAAAGCTAAGCATAGACTAACCATACAATTCAGCAATCACACTCCTGGTATTTACCCAAATGTGTCAAAAATATATATTCTTTCAAATACCCATTTATAAATTTTTATAAAAACTTTATTGATGATTGTCAAATGTTGTAAGCACCAAGATATCCTTCAACAGGTAAGTGGATGAACAAACTGTGGTACATTCATACAAAGTTCTATTATTCAGCAACAATAAGAAGAGAGACTAAGCCACAAAAGACACAGTGGAAACTAAATACTTATTGTTAAGTGAAAGAAGCAAGTCTGTATGATTTCAATTTTATGATGTTCTGGAAAAGGCGAAACTATAGACCATGAAAAGAGCAGTAGTTGCCAGGAATTGGGAGGAGGAAGAAAAGGATTCATAAGCATCATACGGAGGTTGGTAAGGCTGTGGAACTTTTCTGTATAATATCCTAATGATGGATTCATGATATTATGCATTTGGCAAAGCTCATAGCATTGTTCAATAGAAAAAAGTGAGCTTTAGTTAATAATACTGTATCAGTATTGCTTTACCAATTGTAACAAATGTACTGAATCAATGAAATTTGTTAATAGGGACAATACAAGGGAGAATATGGAAAATTTTTCATACTTTATTTCTGTTATCTATCTATCTATCTATCTATCTATCTATCTATCTATCTATGCATCATCTATCTATCATCTTTTATTTTAGACCGGTAGGGGTGGACACAGATAGAGGGAGAGAGAATCCAAAGCAAGCTATATGCCATTAGCGCAGACCCCCCCCATTGAACTCTTAGCTCACCTGCCAAACCATGAGAATATGACCTGAGCCAAAATTAAGAGTCAGACACATAACCGACTAAGCCACACAGACAGCCTAATTTATTTATTTTTGTAAACTTAAAGTTCTAAGAAATAAAGACTTAATTCACAACAACAACAACAAAGCACTGTAAGAAAGGTGACTTTATGAATATTAGAATATTCAGTTTTACTTTAAGTGCATAATAAAATCGATAGAAATTAGTTTGTAATTAGTAAAGCACAGGAACTATCTATTATCGTGATTCTCTTCCCTCTCAAATTGATAAAATTTCTTGGATAAACTCTGTTTTTCACCCAACTAGAAACCTCCTTCACACAAAATTTCAGTAATAGTATAATAATTATTTTATAAACCCTTTCTTCCAGTTTTAAATTCTGTTCTTTTTTTAACGTTTATTTATTTTATGAGAGTGGGGGAGGGGCAGAGAGAAAATGACACAGAATCTAAAGCAGGTTCCAGGCTCTAAGCTGTCAGCACAAAGCACAATATGGAGCTCGAACTCATGAACTGTGAGATCCTGACCTGAACTGAAGTTAGTGCTTAACCGACTAACCACCCAGGTACCCCTTTAATTTCTGTTCTAAAACAAATTAGAACAATTAAGGTGTATTGAAATGTTCATGTGCTATCTTTCCCTTTCAGTACCTAAATAATACTGCATGATAAAAATACAGCTGGAAATAAGATATGGTGATAGACTATTTCAATTATTTTTAATATAAGCCTATATCATATCCATTTTAAGATCTATCATATCTTGTTCTTAACTCAAGAAGAAAATTTAAAGATTTTATAAGTAAGTATCATATTTTCCCTAGTTATGTTGTATATCAAGTTTGCAGCTGAAATTGCTAAGCATTCATAAAATTATATTTTCTTTTCTAATTTCTAATGAAGTTTTTGGACATTTACATTTCACTTGAACTTCGCAGTGACTGATTTTGGCTCAGACGGTTGCAGGGATAAATGACAGGACTGCAAATTTTCTTCTTTCTCTCTAGCAGCTGAAAGTAAGGCCAGAGAGTATATTTGAGAAATAGAACAAAAGAGACCTGGGTGTTTGAATTACTACTTTGAGAAGTGTCTCCCCAAAGAGTCCCGTAACACAGAACCTATATACTGAATACATATTAAGTAAGATAAAATGTATTTTGTGATTACTGAAATTGGAGGATAGTTTGCTAACTCAGTTTTAGCTTACTTTTACTAGTACATCTTAACCAATGTAAAAAAGTCCCCTTTTCCTACTGACTTGCTGATGGATCTTATCAAGGATGAACATTGAATTTCATCAAACCTTTATTCTGCATCTATTGAGATTATCATATGAAATTTTTCTTTTACATTTTAATTTGATGGACTAGATATGTTGATTTTCCAAAGTTAACATGATATTGAATATTTGATGTATATTTAACTTGATTATTATAATACACACATGATATACATATCATAATTAGAATTAATTTCTTGCTTTTTGGTTAATTAATAGTTAATTCATTATTATTTTTTAATTCCATGCTCATAGGGTAACTGCTGTGTAATTTTTATTTCTCGTTCTGTTCTGGTAATACAATATGCTAAATTTTGTTTATTATTTATTTACTCATTTTATTTATTTTGAGAAAGTGAGAGAAGACACGAATGTAACTATCTGGGTTGATGGTATTAAAAATTAAGCATAAAAAGTACCATCACATAGATCAAAATATATAATTTCTTTTAGAATCTCAAAAAGATCATCCATGGCCCTTCCCAGGGGAAAAAAAATCTGATATTTAGCAAATTAGGTTTATTTTTCATGATTTTGAACTACATATAATAAACTCATATCACATGTGCCCTTTTGAGTCTTTTTGCTCTTTTACTTATTTTTTTAACTCAATATTGTGTCTGAAGATTACTCAGACACATACAGCATATATGTGCTGTGCATACAGCAGTCATTTGCACTTTTTATTACATAATTTTACATAGGACAAATTTACCCTAATATATGTCAGTTTAACAGCTTATTTGAAACCTCTTCTGGGGCACCTGAGTGGCTCAGTGGGTTAAGCATCTGACATTGGCTCAGGTCATGAACTCACAGTCCGTGGGTTCGAGTTCCATGTCGGACTCTGTCTTGACAGCTCAGAGCCTAGAGTCTGCTTCAGATTCTGTGTCTCCCTCTCTCTCTGCTCCTCTCCTGCTCACTCTGTCTCTCAAAATAAAATAAGGATATAAAAAAAATTACAAAAAAAGAAAGAAACCTCTCCTAACTGGATTGTTGTGTGTTCCTATTAACTATTTCCATCATCACTTAATTTTTGCACACATTATCTAATTTCCTGCACATGAAAGGTTATATTTGATAGATAGACTAAGCATTCATATAGAATTTATACTTAGTTTGATGTAAACTCAGCAACTATATACTACATTTCTTGTTTTTTTCCTCTCTCAATCTGTTCTTTAAAAGATTATTTATTTTGAGAGAGAGAGAGAAGGAGAAAGAGAGAACATGCACATGCATGTGAGTGCATGAGTGGGGGAGGGGCAGATATAGATAGAGGAAGAGAGAGAATCCCAAGCAGGCTCCATGCTGGCATCGCAGAGGCACGATGGGGCACGATCTCCCTGTGAGATCACGGCCTGGGCTGAAATCAAGGGTCAGATGCCTAATTGACTGTGCTACCCTCGCTCCCCAACCTCTCGGACTTCCTTCTTATTTTTTCTTTCTTTCTATCTTTTTTTTCTTTTTCCAGATTCCAAGTGCTATTGAAATACCTGACAAAACGTATATAATATGGAAGTTTACAAACATATATGGACATGAGAGGAAATAAAAATAACACTGAAGGACTAAAATAAACACAAAGATTATGTTGATAATTAAGGTAAAATTAGGGTTTTAATAGATTGGGATGTTTCAGGACCTAAGAATAACTGAGCTTTTACCTAAGATCAAGACAATCCTATCCAAGAAATCAACAAGAAAAAAAACAAACAAAACAAACAAAAAACCCCATATAAAATGTAGATAATTGCTGCAGTAACCTAATCTTATATATTATCATTTTTTTTCTCTGCAAAGCTAATCCAATGCACAATCCTACAAATCAGTCCAGAAGAAAATGAAATCAGATACATTGATTGAAACAAATTGTTTTAAAAATCAATAAAGTGATCCAGTAACTCTAGTGGAATTTTGGATGTTAAGCTATATTTATTTATTACTTATTAAAATACAGCTGGATCTATGTAGAACTAGATCTAATATACTTTGACGGTGTTCATATTTGGTATGTTTAATTGAATTTCCAGAACACTAAAGATCCAGCATAACTGAGAGCCACTTGAATGTGTTCCACCGCGATGTTCTTGCGTTGTTGTATATGATTTGTGTGAAATCCGTTTCCAGTTTGAAATGGAATTAAGTAATCTTAAACCCACCTGGCTGTAAGGATAAGTTTTGTATCACATAAAGTCCCTCTAAACAATAAATTATATAATAGGTAAAATAGTGGAGGGTTTTTCCCCATTAACAACATACATATGAAAAGTGTTTTCTACTGTAGGGAGTTTAAAGTTGTATTTGGAAGCTGTTAATCATTGTCTTCCAGGATTAAAAGGTTTAGAAGAATTTTAAATATTTACGCATAATCATGATATTTTGATATGCAAATGTGTTATTATTACAGGAAAAAAATGGTTCTTCATCTGCTGATGCTCATTTCTCAGATCTCAGGTCAATGTCTTTTCTTTAAATGAGCCTTTTTCTTGTAACCTTAACTTAAGAATGTTTGCCATTTTTACTTTCTCCTATGAGTGAGTGTTTTTTTCTCAGTGCATTTGTTCTAAATAGCATTTAGCATACGCTTTATATATGTACTTATTTTCTTGAGCATTGTCTCTTCTACCCAGGAGTTAGGGACTATCTTTGTCACTTTCATTTTGGTAATTCCCGTGCTTCAGTGTCTCACATATTTTAGTTACCCCATAAATAATTTTTAAGCTAATACAGACACTTTTAAAAACCTTATTAAATTATGCAAGCATTCAAGTGATCATTGCTATAGGCTTAAGAAATGGACTTCAACTATAGTTCAATGTGAGGGTAAAGTTTAATTGATGAAAAAAGAAATTTCAAGTATGAAGAATATACATGTAGTCTAATTTTATTTATTTATTTATTTATTTAAGTTTATTTATTTTGAGAGAGAGAAAATAAAGAGCTCAAGCATGAGAGATACAGAGAGAGTGGGAGAGAGAGAATCCTAAGCAGTCTTCACTCTTTCAGTACAGAGCCCAAAGTGAGGCTCAATCTCTGGACCAGGAGATCATGACTTGAGCTGAAATCAAGAGTTGGACACTTAACTACTGAGCCAACCAGGCATCCCACATATATTCCAATTTTAAAGAAAACATAAAGATAATTAATGGCAAATTATGACATATGGGAAGGATGTCCAAACAAGGAAACAAAAAAAAAATCAGTTTGGAGAAAATCAGAGTTAAAGCCTTATGAATGTATAATGTTATGCTGAATGGAAATATAATATTCATCATATTCTAAAAATTAATCTGTGTTAAACCTTTAGTGTTTGGTTACAGATAATTATATTATAGCTATTACATGATCAAAGTAGGGGCTGCTGTTTTCCTCATTCATTATATATAAAGTAAATTAATTGACAGAAATCTACTCTGACTTGGAAATTTTCTGTGGTCTCATTACCCCATGTGATGTAATATACACACATAGGATGTGACGTTTACACTTTCAGTTATGCTGCAAGATGCTGCTCTTAGTTCTGCTTGCATCCATGATAACACGTTCTCATGTCAAAATGAGTTTCAAACCTTGGTGCGTGGGATGTAGGGTTATCTTTACATAAACGTGGTACTGATTGACATAATAACATCAGTTCACTAAATCAATTAACAAATTACTTAGATATGAATATGTATATCCTCATTATATTGATCTTTATTTTAATATATCCTTCCTGGTTTAAATTTTAATTATATATTTTCATTAATATTAATTAAATATTAAAATTAATATACTTCAAATTTGATAGTTTAAAAATAGCATTTCATAAACATTTAACTTCTATAAACTTAGATTAGATTGTAATACTTAATTTTCTTAAAAATTGTTTTCAACAATTAATCATTTTTGAGGGATAGAAAGAGACAGAGTGAGAGCAGGGGAGGAGCAGAGAGAAAGGGAGACATAGAATCCAAAGCAGGCTCCAGGCTCTGAGCTGTCAGCACAGAGCCCGACAAGGGGCTCAAACCCACAAACTGTGAGATCATGACCTGAGCCGAAGTTGGAGGCTTAACCAACTGAGCCACTCAGGCGCCCCCTATTTTTGTTAAGTTTATTTATTTATTTTGAAAGAAATAGAGACAGTGTGTATAGGAGAGGGACAGAAAGAGAGGGAGAAGGAGAGAGAGAGAATCCCAAGCGGGCTCCATACTATCAGTGCACAGATGTGGGATTAGAACTCAGGAAACTGCAACATCATGACCTGAGCTGAAACTGAGAGTTGGATGCTTAACCAACTGAGCCACCCACGTGCCCCTATAATCCTTAATTTTCTTATCTAGTTTTTCAGAAACAAAACAACTTATATTACATCATACAAAAGCAGAAGTTTGGGCCTGGTGAAATACAGAAAAAGAGCTTATGCTTTAAAAATGCTTTAAAATATTTATCTTTAAACTAAATAGAATAGTTGCACAGCTCTGATTTTTAACTTCCTAAATGTCTGACTTTGCCACTCATCTTTCTGTCTCAGACTCCAAATATGGAAAATGGTGATATAACACCCCATAGCATAGAACTCTGAGGAGAGTTAAAAGGGGCAGTATAAGCAAAAAGCTTTGCCTAGTGCTTGGTGTAAGGAGGGCCTTTGTCAATGGTCTTTATTAATACTCATAAAAATCACTTCGAATAATATTATGTTTGTTGAAGTTATTTTATTCATCTAAGATCTTCCATCATCAAGGGGGAAATTTTGAACAATGTGCTTTAGAGCAAGACTATAAATATTATTATATTAAACAGCATTTTCATTACTGAAAATCATAAATTTCAGAGAAATAGAGTATAATCGTCAATTTCCTGGAAGCAAAGTTGCTAACTGCAGTGAAAATTTAGGCATTTGGAAATGTAAGTTACAAGTAACCAGCTTTGCCCTCACAAGATATATCAAGTTGATTAACCTTGTTTGCATTGACCCAGTGCCCTTATGTTTCTCTCGTTCTCTCACTCCCATCAGACTGACAAACTCATTCACACTTAATATATTTTTCTGGGATTTATATATAATTATTATTTTAAATATCGAGTAAATTATATTACAATAAGAACTTTAAAAAAGGTGTGACTCTTGACAAATTCATGGAAAAATAATGATAAACTGTGGGGAAAATACATCAGATAAAGAGAGTAGTCTTCTCCTCATTTCCTCAAATATTATGATGTCAGAGGCTGCTGGCTCTAAGAACGAATGACATGAGACCAAAGGAAGTAGGGGAGCCTGATATCACAACTGAGAGATCAGGATCACGACCCAAGCAGATACTGGGTCCACCGCTTAGCTGCCTGAGCCACCCAGATGCCCCAACAACTTTTTTTTTCAGTAACATCATTGAATATGAAACTTGCAGTTTAAGACTCTAAAGGGAAAATATTAGCTGTATAGTCTCCAGATAATCTACATAGGATAGAATTAAGATAGACTCATTTTATGGTAGAAGTGGGTTAATAAATAAGTAAATAACTAGGACACTGATGCAAAAGAAATAAATATTAAAAAATAAATAAAAAGTTGTCTTTGACAATTTTTCTCTTATATGCATTTAACTTGCCCATGTAACCGTAATTATTAATTTGTGAAATGAGGTGCATTTTATGAGAAACCCAGAGTAATATGAAAAGTTCCTACCTTTCGTATTTTGCTTTTTTATCAACCCTTCATTTAAGTATGAAGTGTGGCTACCTTGCATTACTCATTAAGTATGTACTTCATTTTTAATCATCATATTTCAATAACACTTACGTGGCATTGACTTTTATTATATTTTTTCCTAACTATAACTGGGTCTCTTTGCATTTATCAGAACATGTTGAAATCATTAAAAAAGATGATGCTTATTCAGCCTCTGTCTTCAATCATGTGTGAAGACTGGCACGGAGAATGAACAAATTACTTAATTAACTTGTTTTATGTAAACCACTTTTATAAATGACTCTTAATTCCTGAAAATAATAAAAGTTGTATGTATTTGCAAAAATATTGCATACTAAATGCATACTAAATTAACTTATAATGGCCTTGTCAGATCTTAGAACATTGGAAATATTTTACAAAGGTTTAATGGGCATGAGCTCATGACAGGTCACTAATGGAGTCTACTTAATGTAAGTCTTAGGAAGTTTTTTCTTTCTTTCTTTTTTTTTTTTTTTTTTTTACATTTCATATAGATCAACCCCAAAATAGATACTTTTCCCTATGATTAATCATGCATAGTGAATGCAACTAAATTAAATTGATAAAGACAGGTTATACTTCTCACTTAACATTATCTAAAATAAATATAAATCGCTATGTCCCAGAATCCTGTACTTCTACTTTGTGAGGAAAAAATTCTCTTCATTCTCAACTTCCCACTCCTACCCACAGCTATAAACAAGTTATTTTTAGAGGCAGAAGTAAGATAATTGGGCAATTAAATGTTGATGGGTAACTAGAAATTAAAGGTATGCTATTGGATATGTAACTTTACAGAGAATATATAATTATGTATTAAACTTCAGTTTCTTATTGGCAAGATTCAATATATAAGCAATATAGCAAGTAACATGAAAGAATAAGTTGGAATAAATATTCCTATTTGGAGGAATATTTAGCTCTGTATTTTAGTCATTAACTTGATATTTATATACTAGTTAGATTGACTCTTAAGTGTAAGGTGTTATACCTCTGATTTATATCTCATAAATTTCCTTCTTTTATTTTTGAAAGATAGCACTTTATCATTTTATTTTGTAGTATTAAGCCAACGTAGGTTTCACAGTCTTCTCAAAATAATGCTTCCAGAATATTTGGCCAATGCATTAAGATTAGAATATGAAATATAATTTATCTATGACAGCTTAAAATAAATCATCTATCTGAGGGGGGCAAACAAATGTTTTCACTAGATATTTTATCTAATAAACTACAATTTAAAAATTTTTAATGAAGATTGTTTATCAGTGAACATTATTATTATGTATCTTGTAACAGGTACCCTGAAATTGTCAGGAGGTAATGTAGAAGAGAGAGAAAAAGCCTTTAAATTGATGTTTAATTCATTTCTTTATCTTTTCTCACCATGAAAAACTATGTTGCCCTTAAAGTTATTCATGGTATGTGAATATTTAATTTACTTCATTCAATATAGATCACTTTAATTTTTAAAGATAGAATTGGTAAATAGTATTTGAGTATTAAATGAGATTAAATTAAATGAGATTGGATAAAAATTCAGGTGCCACTTTACACAAACTGGATGAAAGTACTGACTTCTGAGAAGTACTTAACTGTGTCCTATATGATTTCTCAAGAATGATTATGAAAATTAAAAATTAAATTTTGTTATGCCCTTGGAAAACATTTCACAGTAAAATTCTTTGCTGTTTAGTCATTGCAGTATAAATACATCTCCATAAAAGAGTTTGTCTCATTTTATACAACTCACACCTGGCCACTTTTCTAATCTCAAATTATAAATACCATAGACATACATATAGTGAACATACATATAAGGGAGAAATAGAAAATAGGCTTCACATCATAAGATTGTAAAATGATATATAATTTCTCACTGTCCTCACATTTCTAGTTGTAATAAAGTTTCAGAATATCAATAAACTTAAAAGAATTTTTACTTTTTAAAATGATCTTTATATAAGAGTTATAAAATTAATATTCGGTTCTTCAGATACCTGAACTTGAAGGTGCCTATAAGATCATCTAGAAGTCCAACCAAAGGTCAAGGTACAATTGGGCTGCCCTTTTTTGCAAATCATAATAAACTTCCTTTGGACAAGTATTTCTTTTCCAACTTTGTCTCTTTAAATTTTATTACTCTACTCATTTAAGATTCATCTTCATGTAACAAAGTAGTCGAAGCCTAGAGATTTTAAAACGTGTAAGAACTTACAGCAGTGTAAGAACGAAATTCTAGCTAGAAAAGCTCTTACTCTTGAAAGTGAAATGGCAGCAAGTGCTCTGAATCTGAGGCAAAAGCAATAAGGCAAATAAGGCTCTTCCTAGTTTCAACACGTTTTCTGTAACTAAGAGTCTTTGTTTAGCTTTAAATGCTCAGGTAATGCGTGCAATGCCTGCTCTTAAATCTTTGCACATAAATTAGATTAATACATTATCATAATCCAAATATTCCCAGAGTCACCAGTGGGAAGGCAAATGTTTATGTCTCATAAAAATAGGAGATTTAGAAATGGAAGAAAAATGGATGATTTTTTGCCCAAAGTTTGGAATAAAAAAGCTCAGTTTAATTTTATATTTTATTTTTATTTTTTTAAGTTTTTATTTTAAATCCAGTTAATTAGTTTCCAGTATAAACTACATTTTATATTCTCTTACCTCCAAAATGTTTTCATCTCATCCCCCCTCACTTATGAAATACATAGAGGGATAAAAAGTATGATTTTATATGAGAAAACTCAGGCAAATGCAGGGCACCTAAAATTGGAAATCCAGCTCTTTTTATTTTTTTTTTTTAATTTTTAAAATGTTTGTTTATTTATTTTGAGAGAGACAGAAGGAGAAAGTGGGGCAGAGTGTGCCTGTGTGAGCAAGAGAGGGGCAGAGAGAGAGGGAGAAAGAGACTACCAAGCAGGTGCAGAGGCTGATGCAGGGCTCAATCCCATGAACTTTGAGGTCATAACCTGAGCCAAAATCAAGAGTCAGATGCTCAACCAACTGACTCACCCAGGTGCCCCTCCAGCTCCTTTTTATAACCCTTCTTTTTGTTCTCTCTAATGGAATCTTTCTCATCAGCTTTATGAGGTATGGAAAGAGATAAGAAATGCTTTCCAAATTTTAAGTTTTTATATTAGCTTCTCATTGAAGGTAAATTTTCATCTGCTTAAGTCAGCTTCAAGTAAGCTGGTTTTGAAATGAGTTTTATATTAAGAGCCTTTTCTCTTTCTATAATCATAGCTATATTGAGTAGAAAGAAAACCAGTTTTATACAGAAATTTGTCTCTTTCAACCACAAAAATGGGTATATCATTCTGTATTTTTTTACTCTATGACTTTGTATAAGTTTTACTCAAGTAATTCCAGTTACAACTGTGAATGCGAAATGTAAAATATGAATTATATAATGCAAAACTCAGTGAAATATAAAACTCAAGCTCAAAAGTCACATATTTATGACAAAAACACATGAAGGGTGTAGTATGTAGTAAAAAAAAAAGCGTGGCACAAATGGTTTGTGTTATTTACTAATGTTCCAATTCCTTCAAAACATTAAACCATTTTACTCAGCAATTTATAACAAAGTACAAGATATCATCTTCTTAAGAACTCTGAGCATATTAATTGTGAATAATAGTATTTAATCCTTCTAATGACTAGTTACTTTGATAACATCTGCAAATCTGGGTTTGCAACACAAATTTTCATCCTATACCTGACAACCACTTTATCTAATATATTTGGCAAGTAACTTTAGCATTCTTTTCTCCCTTTCCTGGTTATAAAGTATGAATATTAAGCTTTGCCTTGAGTATTGTGAGAATTAATTATTTAATGTTTATAAAGTTCCTTCCAGCTAAGTAGAAATGGCACAGAAGCATTTCTTATGCTCACAATGCATACTCTCATAAACGCAAATCACAGAGGAATTGTTATTATTAATTATAATCCAAATATAAAAGTTCAGAATTAAAAATGGAGTTAAAGATAAAGATGGTACAATGTAATACACAATGCATATTTTAATTGTTTGGTAGAGGAGTTTTCATGTTTTATAATTTTTCCATGTTTTATAATATCTTTTCTTTAGCTGCGCTACATAACACAAAGCTAAGTTATAGGTCAAGATGGTCTAACATGGAAAAGATGAGCACTTAATTCTGTGAACACTAAATCATTTAATGAAAACAAAATGAAATCAATAGGGTCACGTAATAAAACTTCACAATGGACACTTCTGTAAGCTGGAGTCTCTAAAGAGAGGGCAGTAGGGAGAACACTTATCTGAATCAGGCTTTAACTATATTCTGGAAATCATCATCAGAGGGTAAATTTATAGCTATCAATGAACTATTGTTCATTTATGGTCTAAGAGCTAGCGCTAATCAATGGCAATATATTTGTTAATTTTTTTGTTGTTGTTGATTTGTTTTAGCATGTGGAAATAGAAGGAGAATAAGGACAATGAGGTGAATTTTAAATATAACTTAAATTACTTTCTTTTTAAATATTACATTCTTCCCACTTTTTTGGTTAAAATTCCCTTTTGTTTTTCCCCCCAGCTTTACGGAAAGGTAATTGACATACAAAATTGTAGAAGTTCAAGGTGTACAAAGTGGTGAGTTGACATATATATCTATATCTACATATAGATATAGTAAAATGATTAGCACAATAAGGACAATTAACAAATCCATGAGCTTAGTTTTGTGATGAAAAGATTTAAGATCTTTCTTTTTTTTTAATTTTAACATTTATTTATTTTTGAGAGAGAGAGATAACAGAGTGTGAGCAGGAGAGGGTCAGAGAGAGAGGGAGACACAGAATCATAAGCAGGCTCCAGGCTCTAAGCTGTCAGCACAGAGCCTGACGTGGAGCTTGAACCCATGAACCGTGAGATCATGACCTGAGCTGAAGTCGGCCGCTTAACCGACTGAGCCACCCAGGCACTCCTAAGATCTTCTTTCTTATCAACTTTTCAATACAGTATTGCTGATGTATATATTCACCATGCTCTACATTAGAGTCCCAACACTTATTTTTTTTTATAACTTGAAGTTTGCACTCTTTGGCCAACATTTCACTGTTGTTTTCATCACACAATAGTAGTAAAATAAACAGTAATTTCTCTTTGTATGTTCTAATGTCCTTCCTAAAATTTTAAAAGATAAAGTAGCAACTTATGCTGGTCCTTTTCATTGTTCATGTTTTTGATATCCAAATGTCTGAATAATAACCTTGTAGGGATATGTATTTCATAATTCTTGTATTGCAAGTGGACAACTCAATACCAATGTGCCTAGAGAACATTAAAATTTCTTTCATAAAAATGAAAATACTTGAGAGTTGGCTCTACATATTTTGCATCACATGTGTAAGTGGAGTGTCCTAGAAAGAAAGGACAGCATAATTTGGTTATCACTCCACTAACTCAAATATTTTTGGAGACCAGGGCTTCGAAGTCCAGAATTTAACTTTGTGAGATTACTTTTGAATATCTTATACCATTCAAAATACAGTAACACTCTCATGTTCTTTCTTGTTGCTGCATCACATAGAGAAGAATAACTTCCTAAAAGCAAAATTAAATACAATTTATATTTCAAAGGTTTTTCAATCCCAAAATACACTTGACTAAATTTTAGACAATGTATTCAATTGGCATATACAGTCTGGCTATGCCAAAGATTTCTGTGGTGAGGTGTTAACCTTTCTCCTTCAACCTTTTGATTGGTGTAATAGGGTCATATTATCACTTTGAACTTCTAGAGTCATAACTTTAAGAATAATCAATAACAGGAAGCCTGTAGTGCTAATGCCATTGCTATTTCAAAAGTGATTGATGGAAAGGGCTGCTTCTAAAATACTAAGCTGTCTAGTTCTGGTCCATGACAAATAGCATCAACATGATTATATCTCGAATAAGAAAATAAAATTCCTCCCTAAAGCTTAAGGCCTGTGCTAAATAAAGCACTGAGAGCCATTCAGCATTTTGTATTCCTTAATGACCAAAATTCATTCAAGCAAAATTGATGAAAAAGTGCAATAATGACTATTTTAAAAATCAAATTCAATTTAAAAGGCTTTTGATCAAATATCCAGCTTTGAGCAACAGATATTCCCTACTTGGTGAGTTTGTCAAATATCTCACTTTGTGTTTGGCCACTGGAACATAAAAATGCTAATGTTGGCAATAAAACTAAAGAAGATTAATTAAGCTGTATAAACTAATGTAAATATTGTATTGTCCAAGAAAATCAAATTTTGTTTTATTTTCTCCAACTACCATGGTCTCCAAAAATGCTTAATAGCTACAGACATTTTATAAAAATTACAAATTTAGTAAGCTCTGATTAACTAATGGGCCAGCTCTTTTATTTTTATATTAAGTTATCTATTTGAAGACCAGTCCATTTCTCTTAATTTTCTTTTATGAGGTCCAACAAAAACATAAATAGAACTACTTTTAGATTTTTAGTTACTAATGCCTGAAAAATAATTAAAACCACCTGAAATCCCCTGGATACAGTGTCCTGCATCCTTGAATAAACTGATCACTATATAAAAGATTTTATTTGATAAACTTTCTATTTCAAGTTTAAATGAAATTATTTTGCCATTCTTACTGGATTTTTTTTGTTGTTGAGTCTTGAAAGTTTATTATACATGCTAGATACAATGTGTTTATTCAATATATGCTTTACAAATATTGTTCTTCAGTCAATGGTTGGCTTTTTCATTATTTTAACAATGTCTTTCAAGCTATCTTAATTTTTAATTTGTTTTTGAAAAACAGATTGTGGCTTTGGTGGCAGAGTTAAGAAACTTTCCCATAATCCAGGATAACAAAGATTTTCCTCTGTGTATTTTCTAGAAGTTTTACATCTTTATGTTTTACATTTAGGTTAGGTCTTTGGGTCATCTTGAGTTAACTTTGTATATAGTGTGAAGTATGGATTGAAGTTCATATATTTGCAATAATTATCCAAATGTTGGAGCATTATTTATTGAAAAGATAGCCTTGCTCATTGAATAGCTGTTTCACCTTTGACAAAATCCAAAGTCAAAGTTGACAAGCAGTATAAATTAGACTTGTGTGGGTCTATTTCTGAACATTCTATTCCACGAATTTATCTTTACATCAGTATTGCACTCTTTTGATTACTGTAGCTTTATAATATACCTAAAACTTAGGTTCTGTTAATCCTGTTTACTCAGTTCTATTTCAAAACCATTTGGTTATTTTAGAGATTTTAATTTTTGTGTGTTGGATAATTTTAAATTTTAGAATCAGCTTTTCAATTTCTACCACAAACGCAAAAATGCGTTTTGGGATTTGATTGGGAAGTCTACTTATAAATAAATCTGGAGAGAATTGACATCTTAACAATATTTAGGCTTTCAATCTATGAAAAAGCTTTTCCTCCACTTAATTTTAATTTCTCTCTTCAACATTTTATAGTTTTCAGTGTGTAGCTCATGCACATTTATAAACATGTTTTGCCAGATTTATCCCAAAATATTTCATCGTTTTGATGCAATTGCAAATGGCATTTTAAATACAATTTTAAGAATTAGATTATTATAAAAATTGGAAAATAGGTTTGGTTTCATTTATTTCCTGGAAGATAATGCCAGAATGTGGTTTATAGGATATTAGAGCAAGAGATAAAATGATTTTACACACAGATATTATGGGAAGGGAAAGATTTTTTTCTTCTACACCCTGTGTTTTGAGCTGAGCCCCCTTCTAATACAAGACAGATTAACAACAGGAAACCAGACAGAAGTTTCTTAGCATGTGTACCTCATGGGCACATGAGAGATATGTAGAGAAAATCAGTAAGTCCCTGAGGTGTTTAGAATTCAGGAGTAAATAACACTTTCTTTATTTTTTTAATTATTTTTATTTTTTTATTTATTTATTTTGAGAAAGTGAAGAAGAAAGGGGCAGAGAGCGTGGGAGAGAAAGAATCTCAAGCAGGCTTTGCAGTCAGTGCACAGCTCGATGCGAGGCTTGAACTCATGAACCATGACATCATGACCTGAGCCAAAACCAAGAGTTGGACACTTAACTGACTGAACCACCCAGGTGCCCCTAAATATAATTTTAATCAGGAAAGGGGAAGAGGTGTATGGTTCTCTTAAGGGAATTTGATATTGTGACAAAGCTCGTGTGCATGTGGTATCACTAATAATCACCTGTCCTGTGATAAGAGTTGATGAAACCGATTTCCTTTTAGAGCATCTGTCTTAAGGCAGAGAAACAGAGTTCAGAGAAAGTTTCTCCCTGTGTTTGTTGTTTTAAAACTGCTTATAGCTCAAAATAAACAATATACCAAAGTGGCATATTCAGCTACCCCTCAACTTCAGTGTGTCAAGATATGCCATGACCTGAAAGCAGTCAGACATGTGAATATTCAGTTACATGGGTGGGTGGGAGGAGGAGGGAATTCTGCTGCTTTGAGGTTGGCCAGGCAGCCATGAGTTCTCACACTGGACAAAGCCAAAGTGGTCAATAGTTGCCTTACTACTTATTGAAATAGGAATGGGAAAATAAGGAAGATATGACTGTGGTCAAATGTAAAAGGAACACAAAAGTACTGAGTAGAGGAGCACCTGGGTGGCTAAGTCAGCTGAGCATCTGACTCTTGATTTTGGCTCAGGTCATAATCTCAGGATTCATGAAATCAAGTCCCATGTCAGGCTGTGCACTGACAGTGCACAGCATGTTTGGGTTTCTCTCTTTCTGACCCTCCCCTGCTTGTGTTCTCTCTCTTTCTCTCTCAAAATAAACTTTAAACAAATTTTTTAAAGTATTGAGTAGAAATAATGAAGCAAAACATGCATGCATGTGGGTAGCATCTGAAAGGAAACTTGTGGAGAAATTAAAGTTATTTTACCTAGAATGTAGACATATATAATGTGATTATTTTCCTTGAATTTTAAGTGTAATGCATTTTATTAGTTTTATAATAATGACAAAACAATGAGACTATTGTAGAAGTTGGTTGTTGTACTAAATATCTTTACATATTAAGAGTGTCCTTTTATGAGGAAAGATTCCAATTATGTCAGGAAATAGCAAATGTCATTTGTGAACCAGTAAATCTTCTGAAAACTGGATTATTTTACATAACTCTACCTTAATTGGATATGTATCATGTATTAAAATCAAAATAGAAGACCCATGCCTACATAGAGAGAGAGAGAGAGAGAGAGAGAGAGAGAAAGCGAGAGAGAAAAGCTATTAACATTTGGTATCAATATGAAAATGAAATACTTAGGCTTATTGAACATCCTTGCTTTTCTTAAAAATGGCTTCCCGTTCCCAAACTTGCTTAGCACATGGATACTTGGGTAAATTTTAGTAACTTTAGATTCTATTTCTGACCTTAGTTTTCACTTTTAACTTCATTTATTCAAAATAATATTTTAATGTCTAAATTTTTTTAAACCCAAATAGATAAAAAAATCTTACAGTCATGGCTTTGGTATAAATGCTCTACAATTTTAAACCCACTGGATTTGCAATGTTAATATGTTAAAATAAGTTTGCCATAAAATTAATTACAAAAATTTTATAAATAAAATAACAATTTTAGTAGGCATTATTGTGGCTAAGAATAAAAGTAATGGGAATTTAACAATGACAGTGTTAATATCAAATAATATCTCAAGCTTATGTAAACTTTACAGTCATCCTTTATGCATATTTGTTTTTGTTTTTCTTGACGTATTTCTGTATTAGTATGAAATAAATTGGTGAGAAAGAGAAATAAACTTTTAATGTAAAAATAAAATTACAAATTTTACATAAAACACAGTATCATGTACAAAATTTTCAATATTCATCTGCCAAGATGGGCAGCAGATTGATCAATGATGAGATAAATGTGAAAATATTTAGAATTTTTATTTTTAGCCAAGAGAAAAGTAAAAGTTGATTTTTGTGTCTATTGTATTTTCAAGAGTCCTACAAATAGAATAGTAAGAAAAAAAAGGAAAGAAAGAAAAAGAGAAAAGAATAAGAAAAATTTTAAGAAATACAGTAAAATACAGAATTTTTTTTCTTATTGCTAGAATGCTTGGAAGTTATAACCAGAGAGCGCTTGACCCCATGGGCACCTCTATCTTTTATGAGAGCAAAAATATCTCAAGTGCCATAGTACTTCTTTTCCAGCCTTGGTTTCATTAATTTAGATATATAGTAAATGTTCTTTTTCAATGTTCTTGTTTGGTCAAGTCAAAAGAGACGGTAATAGCTGTGGGATCACAGGGAAAATGATGAAGGATTGGTGAAAGTCAGGTTCATTGGTGTCGATATTGGCCTGTCAGTGGAGATGAATCAGGATAACAGCATTTTTCCTTTAATTTTTTCCAAAAAAAGAAAAAAAAATGTATCCTTGGAGCAACTATTTTCTCCTTCTTTCTATTGATCTAATTCATTGTTTAATATATAATCATGATTCAGGATATTCTAGAAACAAAGTGTACATTTCAAAGGTTTTTACTTAAATGTACTTAGCACACATTTCAGAGAAAATCAGAATTCCTGCACTCTTCCCCATCTCCAAATTAAAAAATATTTGGAAATGCCTTATTTAATAAGTATATCCTTTTATGCAAAAAAAGTAGATAGATCCCTGATCATGATTAACTTATAAATTTTATCTAAAAAATAACAAGCAAAACTTCCAAATTTTACTTTTAGTTTAACTGGTGAAATAACAAAAAGAACTTTTTATTTTCATTTGACCTGCTCTGTAATTCTGCTTTGTTCTTAGCCCTAATCCAAGAAGGAGATTTAAAACAAACAAATGTAAGTTTCTAACCTCTTCCCAAAGGTTATTAAATCTCTCAAAATTAATAGTCAGGTTGTGCTCTCATTAATCAACTAGAAAGGACATTTGGATTTTTGTTTCTCGAAAGAAAGCACTTTGAGAAAATATGTCACAAAACTGTTTCTAAGTGATTAGTCCCTTAAAGACATATGGTTTTAAGTACTTTGTCACTGATTTGCCATTTTATTTACTTTTAATTTTTTATCAGCTTTATTGAGAGATACTTATGATTAAAAATTGCATATATTTAAGGTGTATAATTAGATGATTTGATATACATATACAGTGTGAAACATTCACCACTATGAAGCTAATCAATATGTCCATCACCTCACATGGTTACTATTTTTCTTTTCTTTTTTATTTTGGTCTGTGTATGTATATGGTAATAATACTTAAGATCTATTATCTCAGCAAATTTCAAGTATACAGTAAATAATTGTTAATTATAGTCATATAGTTGTATATTAGATCTCCAAAACATCTTTTTCTTCCATCACCAAGACTTTGTGGTTTTGCTTACTTTTAATGTATCAAGAATTTTTCATTGTTTCTGAGGCCAGTGGAGTAAGAAAGCTATATGAAATTGGAATTTTAATACTGAAATCAGGCTTCATGGGCCTATTATATGCTAAGGATTTAACATACAGTGGTCTTTACTAAAAGGCAAACTACATGAAAAGTGGGGAGAGATTAAGAGTTAATCACTCCGATAAAAAATTCTGACTTTAGCTTTATTTTGCTTAAAAAATGGAATTCTGCAGATTCAATTATATCATCCTCCATGTTTTACTTTACTATTTGAAATTTTCCAAGTGTAAAATGGTAGTAATCTTTTGACAGAAAGAAGGAAGAGGACTTTGTCTGGGAGCTGTTTTTAAAAAGTGCAAACCAATTTCTCAGAGTAAAGAATCTGACTAATAGCAAAGGTCTGCCCTGGTGAAATTGGGCTAATTAGTAATTACTTCGCCAATCTTCTGCCATCTTAACTCCAAAACACTGAAGCAGATTGAATCTTAAAAAAAAATGAATTGATTAAGAATGTAGTCACCACTCATTTTAACTCTATTGGATTTGGAGAATTGATTTATGGCAATTCTAAGCAATTGCCCAATTTAAGGGAAATTATTTCAGATCATGCTCACTGTTATTTTAAAGTTACTGTCTTTCCTAGAGGTTGCCATATCATTGATAACTGAAATTTTTCTCAGAGCTGTTCCATTGCAAATAAACAATTTGAGCTTCACTTTATTATTTATAATTCAATGATGTCAGGAACAATGAAAGAGATATTCATCTACTTGGCAGATTTCATAGAAACATGCATTTATGAAATACTGATTTTATATCTGCACTGCATAATGGCAATATGTACTCAAGAATAACCTGTTTGGAAGACTATTGTATTATAATCTCAGTCCTCTGGGGAGTTATTTAATCAAAATAGCTCTGCTTAAGTGCACTACAAGAGAAGACATGAAAAAAATGTCAGAGGATCAAGGAGAGACAAAGGACTAGAAATTGTAATACTAAAAGTAATTTAGTGCCTTGAGGAATGGTATTTTTTTTCCTACAACTTGAGGTGGAAAAAAAGCTCAGATAAGTCAGAAATATCAGAGTTACAAATGAGATCTCAGTGAATGGTAAAATAAATTCTCATACCCACGAACAACTAAACACCTTGATTAAATGTGTTAAATCAAAATGGAAATGTAAATCACACTGTGCTCCTTAATAATCAGTGTTAAACACTAATTAGTACCATATGATTATAAGTTACCATATTGGATCTTATTCCTCTACCTTCTTAACTCTTCTTCATACATCATAACTTCAAGTAGGCTTTCCAGTAAATCTATGAGCTAAACTGCAGGAATGCTCATGATTTACAACAATGAGTTAACAACACAATGTCCTTGCATAATAAATCAAGTATTAAGATATACACTCTTATTGTACTGTGAAAATCTATGTTAATTACACTATTAATAAGTAGTGTGTGTTTAACCAACATGCCTAATTATTTTAAACTTTGATTATTGAGTTTAGAACAATATAGGATGTGTAGACTGTTACAGGTTTCTTTCTTTACTTTATTTTTACATGTAAATTCATCATCACCTTTTTCTAATGTAAATGAATCCTGTCACAATTTTCTTCTAACTATCATTTCAAGGCTCTCCTCTTATAATTTCCTCCTGTAATCCAATACCAATGTTTTTTCTTCCTTGTTAAAATCAACACCTTGATATTACACAACTATTTACATTATCATATTAATATTTCAAAGCATCCCATTTTATAGCACGTGGCCACACATGATCATCTTTGCAAAATTTGTCATCTACCTAAAAGTAATCAAGGATAACACTTCACTTTCTCTGTTTCCAGGAGGAAGTATTATTATAGAACCACATATTCCTACTTATACCTCAGGCAATTGTTGGTAGTAGGTGCGATAAAGAACAGAAACTCTGAGTAGAATTTAACCCTGGGCTTCTGGTGGGTCTTTTTTGCCTGGTTTTCACATATCGCTTGCTTCACTATATTCCATGTACTCTGCCATCATTGCTCTGGTCTCAGGAGCTGCGTGCCTTCTGTAAGGCACTGTGTAGCCTTACCATTGATCTAACTCCTTTTAGATATGTTTTCTTATTTTTCTGTTTTAAGAAAGACTTTCCATTTAATTCAAAATTATTTCAAATGGTAGTGATAATAATATCAATAATGGATAGCATTTTTGAGAATTTACTAATTTCCAGACTAATTTCTATTACTACTTTCCAAATGCTAAGTGCTCTGTGTGAATTACCTTATTTAATGCAGCAACACTAAGAGGTGAGGATAACTCTATTCATTTTTGACAGATCACATAGAACTGGGATCTAAATCATGTCTTAGAACATGAAAGCTGTCAGCCTCCAGTAATAAATCAGAGTTCAGCTCAAAGGTTACTCTCTTACAGAGGCGTTCCCTAACCACCATATATAAATACCATCTCTGCATTATCACAGTCTTTTTTTGTTTGCTTGTTTTTTGGCACATGGTAGATGCAATTTACCTAACCATTTCAAATGAAATATAGCTGAATTTTCTGTTTATCATTTCTGAGTGGGAGAGTTTAAGAACTAGTGTGTGGCTTACTCACTCCTAATTTCCTTGCTATGTTGACAGCAGCATGTATGATGGTGGAGGATTCATCAGCTTCTGAAGTAAGAAGTCATAAATCAGAATCCCTAGAACATGCACCAAATAAAATGTTATTGTAGCAACTATGGTGTTGGGGTCCTTTAAAACAAACAAACAAACAAACAAACAAAGGTGGGGCCCCTGGGTGGCTCAGTCAGTTAAGCATCTGACTATGGATTTCTGCTCAGGTCCTGATCTCATGGTTTGTGAGATCAAGCCTGGCATTGGGCTCTGTGCTGACAGTATGAAACTGGCTTGGGATTCTCTCCCTTTACCTTTTTGTGCACCACCCCCCATGCCCTGCTCACACACATACTCTCTCTCAAAATAAATAAATAAACATTTAAAAAAAATGAGGGCTTGTTGTACGCCATTAATTCATATATTCAACAAACATTTGAGCCCCTGCTATAGGACAAAAGCATGAAATTGTAACACTGGGGGATGGTAGATATTAGAAAATATCTACCAAAATTAATGAAAAATAGTGATTGCAAAAAATGTCCCAAATTACATCCTTCCTTGTTACTATTCCCTTGATACCGTAACATTATAGTTTTGAAAGAGTTGGATCTTCTTTCCTGAATCTGTAAAGTTGACTGGCTTTGTGATTTGCAATATTCAATAGAGTATGGAAAAAGTGACAATATTCCATTTTCAAAGAAGACTTCCAGAGATCTTCCGTGTTTTTCTTGCTTCTCTGACTTCACTTTGAGAACAAATTAATGACAGCTAGTCTACTAAAGAATAGAGGACAAACTGGGGAAGAGCTGAGCCATCTTCATTGAGGCCCCAAGCATGTTAGAGAGTCTGTCCAAGAAACCAGACAAACACATAAGCAAAACACCTAATGATTTCATTAGGTGAACGACTGCTACTTGAGATGTACATATGGGTATTTCTAGATCCTCCAAGACAAAATGATCTCCTGGTCAATCCCTACCTGTGGGAGCTTCAAAGGATAAACTTAAAAGATCTTCTTGGTTTTTTATTTTTATTTCCTTAACATTTATTTATTTTTGAGAGAGAGACAGATCATGAGCAGGGGAGGGGCAGAGAGAGGGACACACAGAATCTGAAGCAAACTCTAGGCTCTGAGCTGTCAGCACAGAGCCCGATGCGGGGCTCAGATCCCAAAAGACCTTCTTGTTTTAAGTATACAGGTTTTGTGGCTGTTGGTTACACAACATTATTGTATCAGGAAATAACAATAACCATATAGAGTCCATTATAATAGCATATTATAGATTTTCAAAGAATGCATTTGATAAGTCACAAAAAAATCTCTTCTTAATTTTAATAACTATGTTGATATCAATACAACAAAAAGAATTGCAGAAATAAGTTAATTCATGAAGATGTTTATTTTTTAAAAAATAAGATGAAAAGAGGTGCAACTTAAGTTAAAAAAAGTTGTGATATATGTAGTTAACAATTAAGAATATTTATAGAGATTTTTATTGTAGTTTAATTAAAATCAAAAGTACTGAGCACCAGTCATGACACATTTAGAATTCATTGCTGAGATGCATAACTGTTATGTATATGAAATATTTTACATCTCAAGTAGCTAAAAGGAGCTTAATAAACAGTGCCTTGCTGGTCCCAGTGATCAAAGGTACAAAAAGAAAATGGTGTTCTTATAGTCAGTTTGCAGACCGAATAACTTCAAGGTGTCAAGGAACTAAATGTTAGAGGCCAAAAAATAGGCAATTTGAAATGTGAATATATTTGGGGTGCCTGGGTGGTTGAGTCAGTTAGGTGTCCCACTTCAGCTCAGGTCAAGATCTCTTAGCATGAGTTTGAGCCCCACGTTGGGCTCTCTGCTGTCAGCACAGATCTTCTGTCAAATCTTCTGTCTCCCTCTCTCTCTGCTCCTGCCCGGCTCACTTGCTGTCTTTCAAAAATTAATAAACATTAACCAAAATAGAAATCTGATAGTATTTACCATTAACATCAAAATTAAACATATGGCAGGAACATAAATGTATGACTGAATTTGTGGGTAAAATTTTAAAATAAATTTACAAAAGAAACCAACCTATTAAACAGAATGTTTATAGGTTATAAAATATAAATGAAAAAAAATAGGGATAGTCTCATTGACAAATCTAGAGCAAGTCTTCTAGCATCAGGACAAATCATTTCTTCACTGACCTTGATAATTGCTAGTAAGAACTTACTTGCCAATCTTATTTTTGTCCCCCCTTGTCTAACACAGGTAACAATTGCTACTTTTCAGGTGAGCAGGAACAAAACTGAACATAATAAAGATTTGCTATTGTTTGGGGTATAATATTCCAGGCACTGCTTTCTTCAAAGTATTTTATTACTGGGATCAAAAGTGAAGGTTGGATACATTTCTGGCAAGAATCACGTATGTATGTCTGTATGCTGTTTCTCACTATACCTGTTTTCCTTCATTTGTAAATTAGAGTGTTTGGTGGTACCGTAGAAGTTTGCTACAAGCATCTATGAGAAAATGTTTGTGAATGAGTTGGCACAACATCTTGCAAATAGTAAATGATGACAAGAAATTAACTATTACAAATCATTCCTGAAGGATAAGCATTTCTAGGGATACATATCCCATTCCTTATATGCTGCTTTGTCTTAATTTTTTAATATTTTTAAAATGTTATTTGAGAGAGAGAGAGAGAACGAACTAGCAGGGGAGGGGCAGAGGGAGAGAGAAAGAATCCCAAGCAGGCTCCATGCTGAGTGTGGATCCTGGATCCTGACGCAGGGCTCCATCCTATAACCCTGGGATCCCAACCCAAACAGAAATCAAGAGTCAGACTCCCAAGTGACTGAGCCACCCAGGTGCCCCTTTCATCTTTTGTTTTAAAAGATCATTTTTCTTATCCTCATTTTCACCACCTTTAGTAGTGGTCTTATCTGAGCCATCGTTTTTTGCATAAATATTACATTCTCTACCCCATCAAAAGAGAACTAAATCATACAGTATTACCAGATTCATTTAATCAGCCAATACTTACTCTCTTAATGCCTCATGGCTCTCTATCAGAGACTACTCTGGTCCTGGGGATTGAAATCATACTAGTTTTTCAGACGCTTTAAATTTTATCCACCCTGCTATGCTCTAGCTGAGCAGCACAACCATAATTTTATTTAAGACTGATCTAAGATGCTACGTTTCCGTGTCTTCCTCGCCCACTCCAGGCCCACATTTTCTCCCACTCATCTGGACACTGATAGCAGCTCCTCTGTGCCACCAGCATGACATATCTTATTTGCTGTGTGTGCAATGGTCTCTAAAAGTTTGTTTGGTCTGTTGTTCAGAATACACGATGAAAGACTGAAGAAACTATGGCCTCAGCACTGTATGTGTACTAGTTTATAAAAGGAAAAAAATAAGGGCAAAAAGTCATTTTAGTTCACTTCAACTAAGAAACTAATGGTGTTCTAAATACACTAATGAGAAATGAATGGGTGCTAGGAAACAATAATGGTTTCTATCGCCAAGTGAAGATATCATCTTGGAAAATAAAATAAAACACCACGTGGTGTCACTGGGGAAGGAGAAGTTAAAACAAAGAAGTTTAAGGAAAAGTTATAAGGGGATTATTTATGGAAAGATGCACAACAGCGTTTTCAGCAAAGATAACATGACATCAACAGTTCCCAGGTGGAGAGGGGAAGATCTGGCTTCAATCATTCTGCGAGCAGCTGTTGAGTCGAGTCAAGCCAGAAGAACTCCAGCTGCTGGTTCTGTGAGCAGTGCCAAAGGTTTCACACTCTAAGTACATAACGTAACTCCAGGAGAAAACCCATATGTAAAACATGTAATGATGAGGAGCTGAAGTCAGAGTCCACAGAACGAATATGATATTCTAGTCCTTTGAGAGACTTTTACATTAAAATTGGTATTTAGTTCTGAGATGCATTGTGATTTTGTGATTTGGGGTAAATTACTTAAAACTTGCTGCTCCCTTCAAGTTGAATCTTTCTTACAATGAAGAAAGTAATATAGGGCCTGCCTATTTACAGGTTGTCTGTGAGTATAAAAGGAGGTGTCTATACAGTACAAATTGCTCTTCTAGAATTCATAATATTATCAATTTTGTTCATTTTTAATATATTTTTAGAAGGAAAGAATTAACTAATTTACATTGTTATTTTAAAAGAAGGATTTCATTTTGGAAAATAATTCATGTTTGAATCGTAAAAAGTCACACAAATCATGATCTTAGAACTCACATAGCTGGAACCATTTGGAATTCGTCTCCCACCAGAGTTTCTCTCTTACTTCCTAGAAGCCTTTGTTTCCTTAGCTATTATTAAAAATAAAAATAAAATTGGGAGTAGGGATGGAGTAAGTTTGCCAGCTGGACAAAATAAGATTTTTACACAATATATCAGGAAATTGTTGTACTAAGGAGGCTTTTTGGCCCAGAATATGAATTTTATTTTTAAATAATTTTGTTAGTGATACTTTCCTCAGGATTTTGAACCTAAAGTTCAAAAGTCACCTTCTCCTTTATCCCATCCTGGATATAAGCCAGGTATAATTACTCTGAAGTTTCTTTTGTGTGTTTTTTTTAGTGTTTGTTTATTTTGAGAGAGAGCATGAGTAGGGGTGGGGCAGAAAGAGAGAGAGAGAGAGAGAGAGAGAGAGAGAGAGAGAGAGAGAGAGAGAATCCCAAGCAGGTTCTGTGCTGTCAGTCCAGAGCCTGGAATGGGGCTTGGTATCATAAATCATATTGACCTGACCTAAAATCCAGAGTCAAACACTTAACCGACTGAGCCATCCAGGCATCCTGCTTTTGTGGTTTATATCATAAATGACCTCTGCTTCAACTCTATGTGCATCCCAGGCTCTAGACTTGGAAGCCCTGAGATGCAAAATTTCCTATTATGTATAAATATAAACACAGTAACGGGGTGCCTGGGTGGCTCACTAGGTTAAGCTTCATACTTCAGCTCAGATCATGATCTCACGGTTTGTGGGTTTGAGCCCCACATGGAGATCTATGCTGACAGCTCAGAGCCTGGAGCTTCTTTGGGTTCTGTGTTTTTCTGTTCCTCTGTCCCTCCCCTGCTCACGCTCTTTCTCTGTCTCATGAAAATGAATAAATGTTAACATTGTTTTAATAAAAATAAATAAATTACACAGTGAGAGGGTATTCCCAGGCTCCAGTGTGTGCCATCCCCTCATTTGATGGTGGAAGAAATGGAGAGTTTTCATGAATCACTCACCAACAAAAGTACTTGGGAAACACATACTTACATATAAAATTATCATTTATCTCCATGAAGAACTGGTTTAAAGACTCCTTTGAAACTACTCCCTGAGTTATGATTCTAAGAAGCAAACAAAAAATACAGTTTTGTTGGGGTGGCCTGGGTGGCTCAGTTGGTTAAGTATCTGACTTCGGCTCAGGTCATGATCTCATGGTTCATGGGTTTGAGCCCTGTGTCTGGCTCTGTGCTGACAGCTGAGAGTCTGAAGCCTGTTTTCAGATTCTCTGTCTCCCTCTCTCTCTGACCCTCCCCTGCTTGCTCTATCTCTCAAAAATAAATAAAAAATTTTTTAAAAATGCAATTTTGCGACTTTTCACAAATACACTAAGAATCTTCTTGGACCTAAACAATCTAACTTCAATGTATCCACCAAGTCATATCTACACCATTGATTGATTGATTCATTCATTCATTCATTTATTATATATTTATTAAGAAGCAGGAGACATTGAGACAGTTGACGGAATTAGAGTAAATTATTTGAAACATTTCCTGCCTTTAGAGCCTTAAACTTCTGTGGATGAGGGGCACCTTGGTTGCTTAGTAAGTTAAACATCCAACTTGGGTTCAGGTCATGATCTCCCAGTTTTTGAGTTTGAGCCTCTCATTAGGCTCTCTACTATTAGTGAAGAGCCTGCTTCAGATCCTCTGACCCCCTCTCTCTCTGGGTCTTCCCTGCTTACCCTTTCTCTCTCACTCTCAAAAAAATGAACATTAAAAAATGTTTTTCAAAAATCAGTAGATATGGGGCACCTGCGTAGCTCAGTTGGCTAGGTGTCCAACTTCAGCTCAAGTCATGATCTCGCCATTCCCCAGTTCAAACTTTGCTTGGGCTCTGTGCTCCCAGCTCAGAGCCTGGAGCCTGTTTTAGATTCTTTGTCTCCCTCTTTCTCTGCCCCTCCCCAGCCCGTGTTCTGTTTCTCTCAAAAATAAATAAACACCTTTAAAAAATCTTTAAAAAAAATCAGTAGGTGAGAAAGACCTTATGCAGATTATCACAACTATGTCACCACACAAATGGTAACTGATTTTCTGACTTTCTCCTACACGCACCCTCAGTGTTAGCCACACATCACTCTTCCCACAGTCTCCTGCCTTTCTTATCCTTGCCCATTTGTGTCACATGGTCTTGCATTTGGTGTGTTGTGCTTTTCCTGTCTGAATATCTTAGCTTCTTTCTTTCTCTCGTAAATTCCTTCTCATTCATCTCAATCAATTATTACCTTTCTGGAAGCCTCTCTACCAGACCTGATTTTTCTTCTGAGACCCCAAGGCACTATATATCTTGAGTATTGTGTTATTTTCGAGTCATCCCTTAATAAATGTGTCCTATTCACTGCTTAAAAGCAAAGTTCTAATGTGCATGGGGTTGAGTCTTATCTGTGCTAATTTCTCACTGTGTCCTTGAACACATAATTTAATTTCTCTGATAATCAGTTTCTTCATTGTTAAAATGTGGTTGTAAAGCATTTACCTCTCTATGTTGGAACAAGTGAATGAGTTAATACCTGTAAAATATTTCAAAAGAGCTTAGAAAACATTAAATGCTTCATTAACATCCATTTTTGATATTATTATCAGGCTTAATTTCCTAGCTTACAGTAGTTTTCAACAAATTTATATTGAAAATGTGAAAATATGACCCTGCTACTGAACTTTAAATAGATAAAACAACAACAACAACATCTAGAAACTAAAATTAAATCTAGGACCACCTACACAAATATAAAAAAGTGTCCAATGAGAATCCGCATTATTTTAACAAGAAGACTTTATAATTCTAGCCATATTCAATGATGAAAAATGCTACAGATAATTAATTTTTTTATATTGCATTCATTTGTGTTAACTTGAGTTGGGTTGTTTGAATAAGGTAACCTTTTATGGTTTGGTTCAAATTATTTTTCCTTCACCATTTGGTTAGTAATCTAATGGACCAGCACAACAGTGTTTGAGCTTTTCCATTCCTCAAGGGACAATGCATTTAATCATCTGAACACTTGGAACTGAACTGTAGTACAAATAATCAATTATGTAGTATACCTTTAAAAAAATAACTAAAATTTTACCTAAAGAAAAAGAAAACAACATGCAAAATGAATTTTAGAAAAGTGTGTATGTTTTGCTATAAAATTATATCATTCTAGTCAAATATTACTCCATGTGCACCCAGATTAAAGATGTAAATACATAAAAGGAAAGGAAACAAATGATGTTGCCATTACAAAAATGTGTGTTTCTGCTCGGGTGGTCAAACAAAGCAAAACAACACCAAAACAAAGGAAAACAAAACACTATGTTGACAGTAGTTATATATCTACGTCATTGCCACCAGTGTCTCATTTTGGAGGACAGCTGGCACCCTAGAAAAGAAATGATTGCTGATGCAATATAGCTGGTCATATACAATGCGTCTGGCCCCTTAATGAGATAGGTAACTTCTTTCCCTCTCTGGTCGAAAATTACCACTTCCAGTTTGCACATTTCCAACATCTAATATCAGGTTTCCAAGTCACATATTTTTGGATTACATTGTTCAGATTCTGCATTACTATAGTATGGATCTGAAAGACAGAATATTGCCAGGCCTTAAATATTCATTTTTGCAACTTTCTATTAAAAAAATGATAAACAATTTAAAGAATTTTGGTGAAAGCCAGATAACTGATGTTTGAATGAATCCAATCATTTATTAAGTTGAGAAGCAATTTTAAATAAATGAATAAAATAATGTATGGTGATAGCTTCATCGACATCTTCAGTAAATAAATTGATTACTTGAGGGCTAAAGTAAAACATTAATTAACAATGAGACAAAGAAACTTTTAATATTACATTTATAGAAAAAATGAAATATAACACAGGGATATACTAGTCAATATTAATAATCCTTTCATAACATTTCAGGAAAATTATAAGCAGTGTAACACACCTGATGGTTACCTAAAACCATTTATTTTTTTCAAGAATTAACAATCCTTAGCATCAGGGACTGTGCAAAAGAATACAACTCAATCTCTGATACCTAAAGCTCACCACCTCTTAGACTGACATTACACACTGAGGAACTAACTTCTGCCTACCAGGTGAGGTCAGAAGAAAAATAATACCATTTACTGCAATGTGGACAATGTCTAGCTTTTGTTCAGTGTTCACTTCTCAAAGACGCAATTCTAGTTGACATTCTCATTGCACATGACTCCTGCCTTGGCACAGGCGTAGTTGTCTCAGCAGTATCATTTCCTTGCCACAGCAAAAGTATCCTGGATGAAACCTATCATAGTCCATGTGGACTGCCATAAAAAAATATTACATACACTGAATGGCTTAAAAGCCAGTAATTTATTTTCTCACCGTTCTAGAGTCTAGAAGTTCAAGATCAGAGTGCCGTCATGAAGGCCTCATTATCATGACCTCCTCTCAACCTAAATACTGCGCTACCTCCAAATACTATCATAATTGGGATTAAAGCTTCAACTTAGGTTGTGGGTTTCACATTCAGTCCATAACATAATCCTAAGTGTTCAGGTTTGCTGTTTTGTTTCTCACTCATTAGTGTCTCTATAAAAACATCACACCATTACCTTTTCGTATGTGAAAACTATTGAACATTAACTGTGTATGAGTTAATACCAAAGAAATCATTAAAGATTTAGAAAATCAAAGATCTTACCCAGTAAATTTTACCAATAACATCATGAATACAGCAATCTATGAATACTGATAAAAAGCAGATGGAGACGTAAGATCACAAATGCAGCTCCCCTGGTGCTTTCTTGTCACATTAGGTCATTCTCTGGGCTCTGATCAACATAAAAAAAAAATTCTAAGCTACAGTTCTGATCACATCAGTTTGACAAAAGGGAATTGTTTGGATCATGAATTATCTTCATTTGTATTCTGATAGTACATTGCTTAGATGGCAATTTCCACATAAACTCATAGGTAGATTCAATAAGTAAAACTTGAGACCCTTTATGAGTATGTGTTGTTAACTAAGTCAAGTTGAAAAATGTAACATGATCATGCATGTTTAAGTGTTTTGTGCTTCCCAATGCAATAGAAATTTTGCTCTCTAACATTGGTTTTTCTAGAAAATTTATTTTTAACCATAAACTTATAGACTTGTGGTTTATTTCCAATAAGTCAAGGTCTGGTGATTTGTTTTCTATAAAGGGCCAGACAGTAAATGTTTTAGACTTTGTGGGCCAATATAGTCTCTGTTAATCATTATATTCTATTTTTGCAACATTAAAAAAAGGTAGAAACATTCTGAACTCACAGGTCATAATGCTTGCTGGCCCCTGCATAGGCAATCATAGACAAGCCAACTAAGATTATTCAAACTACCCAACCCCAAACTAACTACCCGGCTTTGCTTTGCCTTTCCTGTAGAAAGCCACATAAAAGTCCAGGTCATTGTACTCCCCTCACTCTTGCATTTGCTTCCTGACTAAAACATGGTGTGTTCCTCTGTTGACTTTGTGTGGTGAACCATGCCACATGTTTCTATGGGAACTGTAAGTAGCATTAAACTTTTCTATCAATAGGAGCAGCTGGGTGTTCAGTCAGTTGAGCATCAGACTCTTGATTTTCACTCAGGTCATGATCTCATGGTTCATGGGAGCACATCTGACAGCAAGGAGCTGGCTTGGGATTCTCTCCCTCTCTCTCTACTCCTCATTCTGTTCGTTTCTTTCTCTCAAAATAAATGAACGTTTAAATACACACACACAAACTTTTCTTGCAATAGCATTGAGTTCTCTGCATAGTCACTCAGTCATCTTTATAAATCAAGGCCTGGGCACACTAGCAGGCCTGACTTCAGCATGTTTCCAAGGAGATTTGATGGGATTACCAGTCATCTTTCTTTACAAGGACTGTCACCCAGTAAAGGGAGGGAATGATATGATGTCTGTTGCTAAATATTTCCTTACCAAAAAAGCGTTCTACACTTCATATATTTTTTGCATGCATAGTACTAATAGGACGTTTAAAAACCAAAGTATAAATACTATACTTGCATTGCTTTGTTAGTAATTTTAGTTTGTTTCTTTTTCTCTTAAGTCTGATGTCATATTTATTTCAGACTTATTTTTATACTATAAATTCTCTATGTTTAGAGTGTATGGCTCAAGTGGGGATTCTAATTGCACAAAGAGACTAAATATTTTCACAATGGTGTACATCCAGCCTCCTGGTGATTTCTGCATCAAAGCAAACCTGACTGACTTATAAACTGCATGGGTCACCAGTGTACAAGGTAGTACAGAACTTAAGAACATGTTCTCTGGAAATAGATGTGTCTTGTTTTTAACTCTATTTCTGTAATTAGAAATATTTGAGGGCCACCTGGGTGGTTCAGTTAAAGTGTTTGACTCCTGGTTTAGGTTCAGATCATGATCTCATGGTTCATGGGTTCGAGCCCCACATCAGGCTGTGAGCTGCCAATGTGGAGCCTGCTTGGGTTTCTGTCCCTTTCTCTATCTCTCTGCCCCTCCCAATCTTTTACTCTCTCTCTCAAAATTGATAAAATTTAAAAAAGAATTTGAGATTTTGGTCTAATACTTTATTGTTTGAAGACTTATTTCCTTCATACATCAAATAGAAATACAACTTACTCTAGAGTTATGATTAAATAAGACAATCCACATAATATACTTACCACAGTACCTGAAACATTAGTAACAATCAGGTGAGGCTACTGTTATTCCCGCCCTAGTACTTGTCCTCTGCCCAGGAGCTCATTCTCTCATCTAAAAGTAGGCATCTTACAATGGACTAGAGCCTTTCTCTATTTTATTTAATCTTTCCAAGCAGCGTTTCTGGCAACACACTTAGGTTAGAGAGCAAAACTCCTCTGCTACGTTGGGAGGTACAAAACACTTAAAAATGCATGATCATGTTACATTTTTCAGCTTGACTCTACTACAAACGCTGATCAGGGGTTTCAAGTTTTACTTACTGAGTTCACCTTTGTATCCAACCCCAGTTGAAGTTAACCCCATCCTTTTGCTGCACTGGCCACTGATGAAACAAAGTCCATTCTGGCATTCTTCCCAGGTGTATCTGCTACAGTTCAAGGTCAGAACTGAACTCCTTACAGCCACCTGACACTCTTAATAAGGGTTGTTTTTTTATGCCTTGGTCTCTTGCTTAGAAACTCCCTTAAACTGCCTTCTTACTGGCCCAAAGCCCAGTCCAGTTCAAAAGAGGTTTCTCTCCTTTCATATCTCTCTTCTTTAGGTTAATTCTTTTTTTGGATAGAAAAAGTTTCTTCTAAGTAGCTGCTTGCAAATTTCAAGTCATTGTGGCTGACTTGAAGAGAGCAGCTACCTCTTAACTTTTCAACTATCTTTTATTATTGAGATCCTTGTTGAATCTATTTTCATTTACACATCCATATTCCAGAAGATAATAGGACTGTTAAGGCATTATTAGCCACCGATTTCAGCTAATTTTAATATCATGTGTATATGTTATAGGTGTAGTTAATGTAGTTTTTATCCCATAGTTTCAAAGTGTCAAAACACTTATAAGACCTTTGGCAACAAGTAAGTAGGGTAGAAGATGGCTTGCTTAGCATTGGGGTGTGGGGATGGTGCAAATATAAATATAATTACCCAATATTCTTTCCTATTATCATTGATTTTACTTTCCTTTTAGGCATTGGATTACAAAGAAATCTCCAAACATACAATAGACTCTATATTGGAGGACAAAATCAAAAGGGGAACAACGCCCAACACATTTAAAATTAACCACTCCATCTCTCCTAGTGCTTGGAGTTCCAAAAAAAAAAAAAAAATTCACAGAGCCCCAACCCTAGCAATGATAGAATATCTCTGATTCAGAGCTCTTATGCCACTATTGGCTGTTGCCTCAATTCTGCCAACCCATTCACAAATCTGATGTAATACCATGAACCATCTCTCCTTTGCTATATGATGACATACAAAGTTAATCTCTTGTCTTCTTATTGGTCTTTGTGAGTTGCAAAGAATCTAGTGGGTGCCATGCCATTGAAATGTTCCAAACTCCAATTGTAATGATCCTCAGTTGTCTATTTTTCCCTTCCAAATAGGGTATTAGAAACACATATCATTGAGTTTTCTGAATCTGGGAGGAAAACGTTATCATATTCTTTAAATGAAGTTCTAAGGGTCTTACTTCCTTCCTAAATTTGGGAATGGTGTTTCAATGTATTTTCTCTCTCAAACTTGAGGAGGTAATAGCAAGAAAAATTATAAACCTTCTGCTTATGACACTATGTCAGCCACTTTATTCCTTTCTCATTTATCAAATGTGTGTGCACGCACACGTGTGTGTGTGTGTGTGTAGGTGTGTGTGTCTATGATAAAATATATGAAAGTATTCATCATATTTTTTTCTCCTGTCTTCCTTTCTAGAGCAGCCAGTGAGCCCAAAGCATAGTGACTCATGTTGTCTTCACAAGGTCCCAAGATAGTTTTAACTTTCGATTTGTCTATTCAGTCCCACGAACCATGCAGTGAAGTATGATGGTTGAAATAATACTTGAAATACTCTGGTATTGTCTACAACAATGAGCCCCCTTTTGATCAAGAATTATTCTTATTGTATTCATACTCATAAATACTAGAGACATGCCAAGCAATTAAAAACTATATAAAATAAGTGATTTCATAATTTGCATTTAACTCTGAAACAGAATGTTTGGTATCTGTTTATGATAGTCTGGCATATCTTGTACACCTAGTAAGAGCAATGTAAAATAAATGAACCAAGCAGGCAATAAGATGTTGGCTTTGCCCTATAATAACACAAAGAAGAAACCAAACACACCATTAATCACTGCTAGGGTTATATGAATAAATTATAAAAAATAAAAATCAAAGAAAAGCTGTGTCTAAACATATTGAGTGGAAAATAGATAATCAGTTGCAGATAAGAAGTCTCGTTACAATCTTCAGACAGAATGACTATGATTATCTTCGTTTATTTAAACATTTATTGAGCACCCACTGTGCGCCAGGCACTGTGCTAAGAACTGGGGATAAAGTAACAAGCGGCAAAAGTTATCTTAATATTCAAATTGCAGCAATGTACATTTCAAATAAAATATTAAATATCAGCTTAATGTTTCACCATTTAAGAGACGACAGAGATAAGAAATGACTGTTCACATCTGTGTTTTGAATTCTGTCCTTGAATGACCGAAGCATACTAATACTGGGATTTCTTTTATGTACCGTGAGTATAACTAAGTAGAAGTGTTTCATGGATGTTTAATACTATGCAACTATTTAAAATCAAAAGAGTTTGTGTTGGGCTATTTATATTTCTAATCAAATCTCTAGCTTTGATCCTGCTGAGTCTAATTTTATTTGGAATCCCTAGAAAGACTCCTTAGAATAGTTTATCTGTGTCATGTAGTCATGAGTTCCTACTACTTTACAAGTCATTTAAAATTTTAGATTCACATTCTAATGGAAAACTTTCAGCATAAAAGCCACAGCACTCAAATTATTGCTGTGAATACCAAATTATTCATATTACCATATTCATATCAATAAATTATCTTATTTTTCTACTGAAATCAATTTCAATTAATCTCTCATCAGAGCAATCAGACTGTTTTGTCATTCTAGAATTAGAAGATTTGCCAGTGTGTTCTCCATTTCTACTACATTTTCATCATCCTTACATTTAACCTTCCTTTGAAATCTTGTATCTACAGCAGAGCAGATTCAGGAACAGTGAGGAAATCATGCAGTGTTGATATGCAATTCTCTAATTCAAGGAAAGAATTTTGGTGAACCAAATGTTCCTTTCCAATCTTCTAATAAGTGTTTTGCACCAATTCTGCCTATCTCTTGCAAGCAATTAGATAATTTCACACATTGTTTTCTTTAGAGTTTTCTAACCATGACACTAGTAGGTTGTGGATCAGACACATTTTATGGTAAAGGACAATTCTGTTCATCATAGAATGCTTAGGAGCATTCCTTGCTTCCCCTAGATGACAGTAGTTCCTGACCAGTGATATCATTCAAAACTGTCTCAAGACATTCCCAAATGCTCCTAGGGAACAAAATCACCCCTGGTTATTTTTCAAAGAACTATAATCAAATGAAATATAATCAAAACAAGATGATTCAGTCATTCATCGTATTGTGAATGACTATCCATTGAATGATTACCATTGAGAAAGACACTAAGATGCATAAAATTAGGATTGCAGATTTTTTTTATCTTAGTAGTAGACAAGATTTCTTACAAAATTGAATATGTTAAGAGTAATTTTCAAGTTACTTACAATTATATTTTATTAAAAATATCTATTTCTTCACTAATTCTTACTAATTCTCTTTTCTAATGTGCTTATTTTATTTTATATTTTTAAATTTATTTAACGAAGAAAACTACAAATTCCTTGATGTTATTGTAGGTGAAGTCTGTGTAATTATCTCTAGTTTAGTTTTTAAAGTTTTCATCCATAAGAAAATGATGTCTACTGCAGGCTTAAATCTTCTGGTACAATATCTGTCTTTCAGACACAGACCTCTTATACCCATGGGACATTACATTCTACTTAGAACATGAGAACTTAGAGTCCATGGAGACTTAAGTTTCTGACTCTCAGTTCCAGGGACTCTATAGATGTCGTTAGCATGTGATCCAAAATACTTCGAAAACCATACATGCCCAATTATTATTATTGTCCAGTATTAGAATTAAGGAGGCATACTCAAAGACACCAAAGTTTTTAATAGTATTTCATATCTTCCACTTCCATTAATCTCTGGAAGAATATTAAGTCTAAATATATCTGAATATTACTGGTGCAAGAGTTTTTAAGTCACATAATATCACATTCAATATTTTTTCTGTGATTTTATGACACCATAATCTCTTTGGTTTTCATATATTTTATAGACAAATGCCTATATAATTATATACCATATAATATGTGCCAAATTAAGTTATTTAATAAAGTTTTCTATATATAATAAAATCATAAAGTATAGTTGCTCAGATAATTTTCAAGAAGAAGACTCCTATTTTTTTTAATTTTATAGAGTTTTCTCTCCTCATTTTTCTTACATAATTTCTTTTCTCTGAAAGTTGGTTTTAATTTGTGAATATGTTGGATTCTGACTCATTCTCAGCATTACTTTATAGGAGCAATTGCTTACCATGAAGAAAGAATTATGGTAATATCTAGAAAATCAAGTAAAATGTTTTTTAAAATGTCAGTACAGTAATTTACAAGCATACTTTTTAAATTAGAACATTTTTATCTTGATTTTACACTCACTGCCAATCATTATAATAGTATAAAAATAACCTATTTTTATGAAGATGCCTGCATAGAGCTCAGGGAGTGATACACACCTAACCTGATCTCATGAAAATGTCTTCAGGCTGTGATTTGATTAGCTTATGAGCCTTTAGTTGCCATGTACCAAATGCAAATTAAAGATATAAATGTACTTTGTATTAATCTTGAATTGATATGGGACTCAACTGACATATCTATATCTTGTTATTGTTGAATTTCCCTGTACACACTGAAAAGATATCCTGAAATCCAACATATTTAAAGGATGACCTATTAACTTATCTGGTACTGGGCATTATAGTTCCTTATCACATCATCAAAATCATAAATTTCAAAGCCAAATGTTACTTTCAAGGCCATCTACTTGATATAACCCCCTTTTTATACTGCCTAAGTCAGAGGAAGTATTGCATTACTTTTCTATCACTGTTAAAAATTGTCACAAAATTAGTAACTTTAAAAAACACAGATTTATTGTCTCACACAGATCCGGAGTCTGGGCATGGATTAGCTGGGTCATTTGTTATGGGTCAAATTAGACCAACCCTAGTGTCAGTTGGGCTGCTGTTCTGTCCATGTTTCAGGGTCCTCTTCCAAGTTCACAGCATTGTTGACAACATCCAGTTCCTTGTAGTTACAGAATTGAGGCCCTCAGCTTTTAGAAGGGGTCCATATTTCCCTGAGATGGGGTTCCTCTACTTCATGGCACTTTGCTTCATCAAAGCCTCCAGGCAACTAGTTTGGAGTCTTGTATAATGTAATATAATCATGCAAGATTCATCCTATCACCTTTGTCAGATTCGACAGGCTAAGAAGTAAATCACAGAGCAACTCACACTCAAGCAAAGCAGATTATGCAAGGGCATTGGTTATGCAAGATTATTGCAAGGGTCATGTCTTTCAATCAATTCCCAGACTTGAGCCAATTTACGGAATCTCCTTGAATAAAGGGGAGGCCAGTTATTCTTAAGGAAAAGTCTCAGTGGACTGTCAAAAAGTTACACTGTTTATATTTCTCTCACCAGGCAAAATGTGCATTGGAGAAAGAAAATAATCAAGCTTCAACAATTACTGGTTCTGAATTGACACTAATTCCAGAAGATCCAATATGGCACATGGTCTGTTAGTCAGGGTGGGATCTCACAAAGGTTATCCTTTCAGTCGAAGCTGAATTCGCAACTGTAAATGTAACCTGCTTTTCTCACCAGTGAAACAGCAGATACGGAAGACTGAAAAAGTTATGGAAAGCCTAGTGAAGTTTTTCCTTTTGAATGAGTGATCTGGGAAAAGATCCTTATGTTCTTACTCATTCAAGCTGGCATACTTGCTTGGATCAAGTAACCCTGACATATATTTGAAGTTGACTATAAGCTTAGTGTAAAAACAAACATCCAAGAAAATCCGAAACTCGATCTCTATTGTGTGTATTGTCATTTAACAGAACCAAGCGAATTTCAGTTTTTTATCAATTGAAGTACATACAACTCATCTCTGGAGAACAAACTTTAAAAACTGACTTTAAACAGAAAGCAGAGGAATGAAAGCCGTGTTCCCTATAAATACATAAGGAACTAGCATGATTTCTCTTAATAATATTTCTGCAATCTTGAATGACATTATTAAAAGTAGTAACATACTTATTTCTGTCTCTCACTTCATTGTGTTCATTTCACTCTTTCTTCTTCAAGCATGTGGTTTCCTAACTCAAGGAATTTACTATTGTGGGGAGACTTGCTGTAGCTCCCTAGTGAGCTCTTGAGAGCAAACTGGTCCAATGTTTCTAGCTGAGAGTGTCAGTGTTGTTCCCAGTGACTTTCTCAGGTATTTGCAGAATTTCTGAAGCTCTTCAGGGAAAGGTGTTAAGAATAATATCTTTGAAACACAGAATAGGACTCTGTGTAGTTTCAAAATGCCAAGGAGAAAAATGTTGGAGGTATGGACCTAATAAAAGGAGAGGTACTATTGCACACCCCAGGTTCTTAGTTGAAAACCTAGAAGGGGACATTATAAAAGTATTCATAAAACAGAATTAGATGGAGTCTTTCAAAAACTACAAGCCAAAATCCAGGTAGTTCATTAGACTGAAATTATCTTCTAGCGATTTCTTTCTGTTAAACTGTGAAAAAAAACAGGATGTGATCCCAAACCTGTATAATTTTTCTGCAAAATCTGCTATATCTGACAAAAAAATTACAAAGCACTCAAAGAAACATGATCTAAATATTAAATACAAAAAATAAAAATATATCCACAGATAGCCACAGATAAATCAGATTTCGGAAGTGTCAGACACAGAGTTTAAGTTTACAATCTGTGATTAATAGGCTCAAAAAATATATAATTAGATAGAGAATTTTATCAGAGAACTAGAAATATAAAAAGAATTAAAAGAAATTCTAGAACTGAAACAGTAACAAAGTCTACAATGAATATATGTGTCATTAAAAATACATTATCTTACCATTTGCTGTAGCAAAGCGTACTCTTATTGAAAAGAATTGTAAGGAATCTCAGAAGAAGAGATTTGGGAAAAATACATCAGGGCTTTTGGATTTGAGGGTTTTATAGCCTTAGCTAAGATTAGTCAAATTTTATAAACACTATGTTACTGCACAAATCAGTGGTTAGATTGAAATATGGTAACTCATACTGAGTTACTGTTAATTCAAGTTGCTTGTAGCCTATTCTTATGTTCCAGGAAAACTGATATGAAAGGAATCTGAACTCAGATAGTCTGATATATATCACGGTTTTGTTTGGTATAGTTTTGAGATTTTTGGAGGAGTAGTTTTGAGAATCGAGCATCTGAGTACAGGTCCTTTTGCAGGTTGTGATTTTTTATTTAATTCTGATTTGATAAAGATTAGATCAAAATAAATTCTTAACAAAATCTTAAAAGAAAAAACAAAGGAAGAAAAAGAATTATAATAAATAATAATGATAAAGGTCTTGATGACCTCCAGGTTTATGGTTTGACTGCCAAGAAAGATCATTTAATTAATTACAATAGAAAATTCAAGAAGAGGTCAAGGTTAAGATTAGAGAGACAAAGACAATCATTACTTTTCAATATGTAAATTTTAAATTTATGACACATGCATAACATGTGGTAATTTGGATGAATATTTGGGTAAGTAGCTGACTCTTTATATATGATATCTGATATTAGGAAGATATAAAAAATAAAACTTATTTAAGTACACATTGTGGTTTTTAACCAACTAGAAGTTTTCTGTATTTAGTTTTTCAATAAATGTATTTTTCACATATATATATATAGTTGCTATAAGTAGTTCTATGTAATTTGAATCTTTTTACAACAAATTTATTCTCAAATTGCTTTGTATCCATTGCTTTTTAGTAAAGCACACAATAACAAAGTTTATATCAATGAAGTAAAAACTAACTAATCTACATATGACAAATTCTTACTGTCTTCTGAGATGTTTTAAGTAATTGCTAAATTTTGTTTACTTGATTATAAAGTATCCTATGGGGTTTTGATAATGAAGTAAATCTGTTAAGAATAAGGATGACATGCTGAGTTATTAAATTAGCCTCTAAATTAAATTTTGAGTATATCTTAGCTTGACTTTGGCACCATGTAAGTTTTTTGGGCTCAGAAGTATATTCAAATACATTTAAAATCATATAATATTTCTTTGGGATTAGTAAAAGAAAAATGTTACAAAAAAGAAGATTCTACTTTTTTTTGTTAGAACTTAAAAATCAGTATCTGTTTATGAAGTTTGACTTGTCATCCATGTAAAATAAGCAGTATATCTAAAAACTTTACAACTAGGGGCACTAGGGTGGGTCCGTTGGTTAAGTGCTGACTTCAGCTCAGGTCATGCACGATCTCAGAATTCATGAGTTCCAGCCCCACACTGGGCTCTGTGCTGACAGCTCAGAGCCTGGAGTCTGCTTCAGATTCTGTGTCTCTCTCTTTCTCTGTTCCTCCCCAGTTCATACTCTGTCTCTCTCTTTCTCTCAAAAATAAACGTTCAATTTTTTTTTTTTTAAAAGCTGTACAACTAATCATCTTGGAGAGTAAAAATCTTTTTGCGATTCGTGTTTAATTCTACTCAGCTAAGGGTATGGATAGCTTCCTTGTTATGATTGTGTCATCCATCTCCTTCTGTTTAATCTTCCTTTCTGTTTTGACTTTTATTCTTTTTCTCCCCTTTTGACTTTCTGATCAGTTTCCTATACTCTTTATTATACCTTTTTCTGCTATCCCATGTTAATCTCATTTCAAGGAATAGGTCAAATACACAGGGTCCACCAACTAAAACCATGTATAGGAGTCGTGGTTGAAACATGTAGATAAAGTGTTTGTTTTTAACAAAACATATGAACAAGTTGTACATAAACAACATGGATCCCTTAGCTTTCTCCACTTCCTCATGAAACAGAGTGCAAACAAGTGCAAATATACAAGGTGAAAACCATACTCATGAATGCCCGAGGCATCCAGAGGAGTATGTGAAGACTTAGAAACATCTGGTTAAAAAAAAATCTTGGAGAAATGTTAAAGGGAGCTGGATTTTAAAGAAAGAGACAGAAGAGTATCAAGTGGGCAAAAAAAAAAAAAAAAATCACACACACAATGGTGTCTAGCCCTGTTTCACAAATGCCATCTGTTTGTTGAATTAGTCACAGGTGGCAATAAGCAAGTGATATGCAGGCAAAATCACTCATGTGAGTCTGGCTGGAGCAGGGAGTCTACAAAACAAAATTCAAAGGTAAGGTTGAGAAAATTTGGAGAAAATTCTAAAATCTTAGAAGGATCTGTGTGGATTTTGTATTATTAAAGAACCCAATTTTAAATATGATAAAATTTGTATTGAAGTAGATGTTTCAAAAAGTAAATATTCTTGTTGGCAATCTATATCTAAAGTGTTGTAAATCTGATGGAGAAGTGCTGTGAAACTAAACAGCAGTATCTTGATTTTATACTTGTTTTAGTCAAGTCTTTCTGTAAAGTCTTAGTGTAAAAACCTACAGAAGTAAAAGGGATTGAATTTAAAAATAATTCCAGAGGTGCCTGGCTGTCTCAGTCAGTAGAGCATGTGATTCTTGGTCTTGGGGTTGTAACTTTGAGCCCTATGTTGGGTAGAGAGATTAATGAAAAATAAACTCTTAAAAAAAATTCCAGTTAAACACTATCAAGAATAGGCACAAAGTTATGTTTAAAACAAAGCAGGACAGGGCTGCCTGGGTGGCCCAGTTGGTTGAGTGTGGGACTTCCCCTCAAGTAACGATTTCATGGTTAACGGTTTTGAGCCCTGCATTGGCCTCTGTGCTGAAAGTTCAGAGCCTGGAGCTTGAGTTAGATTCTGTGTCCTCTCTGCCCTTCCCTTGCTCATGTTCTGTTTGGTCTCTCAAAAATGAATAAATGTTAAAAAATTAGAAAATAATTAAAACAAAGAAGGACAGAAAACAATGGATGTAACCCCGTGTATTTGGTATTAATTAATTATTTATTTTAATTTTTTTATGTCTTTATTTTATTTTGAGATAGGCAGAGAGCGAGCAGGGGAAGGGCAGAGAAAGAGGCAGACAGAGAATCTGAAGCAGGCTCCAGGCTCTGAGCTGTCCATACAGAGCCTGATGCGGGGCTTGAACCCACAGACTATGAGATCATGACCTGAGCTGAAGTCGGATGCTTAACTGACTGAGCTACCCAGGTGCCCCAATATTTGCTATTAATTTAAAAATTATAGGGACACCTAGGGTGGCTTAGTCAGTTGAGTGTCCTACTTCACTCTGGTCATAATCTCAGCGTTCTTGGATTCGAGCCCTGTGTCAGGCTCTGGGCTGACAGCTCAGAGCCTGGAGCCTGCCTTCGGATTCTGTTTCTCCCTCTCTCTCTCTGATCTTGCCCTGGTCATGCTCGCTCTCTCTCTCTCTCTCTCTCTCTCTCAAATAAATAAAACATTAAAAAATACACAACATAAAAAATGTTTAAAAATTACAGTATTGTTTGAGATTAATACCAGTTTCTTGGCATTTCTTTAATATGTGCAGTTAAAATAATTACAGAAGTACTACATAAACTGCTATGATAAGGTAAACTCAGGTTCATACTCTCTGGGTTCACGTCTTTTTAGAAACACTAGCTTCTGGACCTCAGATGAGTTATTCAACATCTCTGTGCCTCACTTTTTATAATCTGTTAAATGGTGATACAAGTAGATGCCTGTCTCCTCGAGTTCTTATGAAAATTAAGGAAGATATTATTTAGAATCTGGAATAGTTTGTCATGTAGTAAACTGCCAACAAATGTTAGCTATTATTGCTATTGATACCGTTATCAAGTAATTCATGAAAATACAAAGTAAATCATAAAATGTACTTTTTACCCATAGAAAATCACCTCATTCTCCTTTTTGAAACTGGAGAAGAAAGGGTTTGGTTTATTTCCTTTCTTTTATTATAAACATGCCTACACATTTTGTGTTAATGCATGGTTAGCCTTTAGTGTAAATTGAAGCCGTATTGTATGTGTAGTGATGTTCTCTATCTCCTGGTGTGCCTGCACATTCCATGTCAAAACAAAGCTTAAAATAGCTCAACATTTTTTCATATTAGTTTATAATGTCCATGTGCCATAATTTATTTAATCAATTTCCTATATTTAGGACATTTTCATTTCTTTCTATCATGAGCAATATTTCAGAGATTATAAGATGGTAAAAACTTTTAACAAGCAGTGCAGAAACAAACCAATCAGACAGTTGTTAGATGAAACTGTTATAGTATGTTTGTTGCAAACACACAACAATTAACATCTTAAAGATAGATAAATATAAGTTCTGATAAGTATTTCTGAGGGAAATCCCAAGATAAAATTAGTTGTTTAAAAAATGGTAGCCTTAAATTTTTTTAATGTTTATTTAATTATCTTGAGAGAAAGAGACAGTGTGAGTGGAGGAGGAGCAGAGAGAGAGAATCCCAAGCTGGCTCTGCACCATCTGCACAGAGCCTAATGCAGGGGTAGAACTCAAGAGCCACAAGATTTAGAGGGCAATGAGAGCTAAACCAGTGAAGAACTAAGAAAGTGACTATTTAGCTCTGCCTCTTGCAGTGACTAGCTTTTGGTTCAATTATGCAGGTGTGAGTTAGCAAGTTATATACTGTAAAAATCAAACAAGTTAACTTTGTTGGAGAAGGGATCTTACAAAGAGAAAAATTTGTAAATAAGATGCTGAGATTAAAACTCATAGTTATGAGAGAGTACTTTGAGCAGAATGATCACAGTTTTTGTTGCTACTGATAAATGAATATAGGGCAGAAAATGAAATGAGGTTTGTTAGGAAATGAAGCTGAAGCCCAAGGCATTGAGTGTCTTCAGTGTAATTTTAAATTTTATTTTGTAGGAGATTATGGAAAACTGTTGCAAAGAGGACCAAAAAAACTCTTCCCATCTCTGTTTGCATGGCCCTTTGAAATGTGATTTTGTCATAAATCCCATTAAAAAGTGACATTTATTTTACCTGTCCTTGAATCTAGGCTGGCCTTCTGATTTCCTCTAATCAATAAACATGAGTTGATTTAGTGTTATTACCAATTTTAAACCTCGAGAAGCTTTGAAGCTTTTGTTCTTCCACTTTTGTTGTCCTGAGATTGCTGTTAAAAGGCCTCATCAATCTAATTGGAAGCTAACTAGCCTCTGAACAGGGAAGAGCCATTAGTCAGAATCAACTACCAGATAGATATGTGAGTGAGACGACCTTGGATCATTCAGTTCTCTGGAAGCAACCAGAGAAGGTTAGTTAGATGCATGACTGGGAGACACCAACAAAAGAACAATCTGAAGAGGCCCAGCGCATACTGGCCCACAGATCTGTGAAGAAATTATATGATTCTTGTTTTAAAACAACACAGTTGAGCTAGTTTTTGAAAAGTATATGGTAAAATACGGAAAGGATTTGAAGAAAAGGAGGAACAGGGAAATGACCAGATTCACTATAGAATATCACTCTGGCTACGTGGAGAGAATGGCTTGGAGTTAGGTTGTGAATGAAGGCAGTGAAAGATGCTGAAAGTTTGAGCCAAAACGGTAGTAGTGGAAATAATTGGACAGATTTGAGAGATAATAAATAGATTGGACAGATCTTTAATGGTTTATGGGGTACTGTTGTCAGGCAGGGTGCATAATGGGTTAATGAAGGATGATGGTCAGTTCATAGTTGGGATTCTTGGGCAATCACTAAGGCAGGGAACATAACAATTGTTGTTGTAGAGAGAGTGTTGAGAACAAGATTGGCTCTGTGATGACTTTCTTTTAGACAACTTTCCGTTATGGAACAAGAAGCAATATTGTTTTCTATAATATATTCACAATGATAATGAAACGTTAGCTACAATGATCTGGATCAGGAAAAAGAACTGTGGCTTTGAGAAACAACTACAAATGGGTTATTGTTACTCCAAAGGAGAGCATAACATGAATAGAAAGAAAAAAGGCTCAAAAACACCAAACGTAAATCTAGAGGCTATAGCAGGAGTTGAAAGTCCCTGAGAGATCTTAGAACATGCGTTTCTAACAGTTCGGCTGTTGTTTCCCAGCTTTGTGGTTAATAACTTATGATATGATCAATTTTTAACTACACTGACTAAACTATTCTGTAGTTTAAGATGAAAATGATCCAAAACCTTTTACCCAAATTATAGTTTCATACACCAACATTGGTTCACTACATATTTATTGAGTACCTCCTATCTTTTCCAACATTTTTGGCTCTCTGGATACAATGCTGCATGAAATAAGAGGTTTTGGTCTCATGGGTTTTAGTACATAAATAGTAAATAAATACATAAGCACATAAATAATATTGGTAGTGACAAGTACTATACAGGAAAATAAAGTAGGATGCGCAGGCATAAAATAATGGGAAAGAGGTGCTGTTTCATATCATTCATATAAAGGACACCTTTGAACAAGTGACACCTGAGTAGACAGATACCCGAATAAATATGTAGAAAAACACATGACAGTTATTGGTGAGGGAAGTATCCAGCCAAAGGAAAGAACACATAAAAATTTTTTAAGATGGAAATATGCTTGACATGCATGAGAAGCAGCAAGAAAGCCATTGTGTTTGAATCATCTTGTAGAAAGAGCTTAGTTGGTAGACTATGTAAAAAATATGACAAAAAAAGTTGGATTTAAATAAAACTCTGAGGGGAAGCCACTGGAGAGGTCAAGGCAGAATAATAACAGCATTTGATTCATATTTTAAAGGATTATGCAGCCTCCTGTATGGAAAACAGTTTTGACCAGGTGACAGTATAAGGAGAATAGTTCCAGGACTATTACAAAGGGAAAAGATGGGATAAATCATTGGTCTCAGAATTTATTTTTAAAAATAATGCATTAGTTCTCTATTTCTGTTTTAAAACATTACCACAAACTTAGTGACTTGAAACAACACAAATCTATAGCCTTGTAGTTCTATAAGACCATAAGGTCTCATTGGGCTACAAGTCAGCAGAGGTATGTTCTTTACCAGAGACTCTAAAATCTACTTACACACTCAAGCCAACTGTTTGCATAATTCAATTCTTTGTAGTTGTAGAACTGATGTCCCCATTTTCTTGCTGTCTGTCTGCCAGGCATTGATTGCTCTTTGTTTCCAGAGGTCACTTGCATTCTTTGTATTCAAATACCTTTGTCTTCAAAGTCAGAAAAGATGAGTTGAGTTTTTCTCATGCCTTTGTGTTGTGCTTTCTCTTTTGTGACATCTCTCTCCCCGTTACTGCACCTTCCTCTTCTGATTTTAAGGGTCCATGTGCGTGTATTGGACCATGCATAATCCAGCATAGTCGTTTCAATTTAAACTCAGCTGATTAGTAATTTAGTTCTATCTGCAAAATCCCTTTTGCTAGGAAAAGTAACACATTTACACATTCACAATAGTTATACCAATGGGTGATGACCATGGAGCCAAAATGTCCTGCTTATCACATTTGGTTTGACAGGTATTAGCTGATATTTCACCTATAAAAATGGCAATTTCCCGTGTTTTGACCTAATATTATTATAATACAACAATATTAAAAATATAGTCAGGATTACTCTCTCTTTCCATATACATATATATGCTATAGCTTCCACTTTATTAATTAGTAACATGAACACAAAGAATAATAGCAAAGAATAGTTCACATATGTAAAATTGCTTTATAAACCCATTTAATTCTCACAAAACTATGACTTTCAAACTATATTTCTCTTGCATAACTATTTTTGTTTCTGTGAAAAAAAACAAAATTTTCATTGAAAAATGATTTTCCAAGTTGTATATATAATACATTCTCAGTCCTTCCCAGCTGACACAAAATCTGCTCACCTACACTTCCCCCCCTTATCTCCTAGATAGAATTACATATTTATTAACATTTTATCCCTCCACACATAGTGTAGCTTTATTACCATGAAAGAGTTGCTCAGTCAGATTCTATATTTCTCAGCCTCTGCATATGGGTGGGTCAGATGCTGAGTTATTACCAGTGAGATGTGAGATGATGTGAAAGGAAACATTTCTAGGCTAAGGCACTTAAAGGGGGTGTGTGCTTTCACCTTACTGTATTTCCCTCTTCTCCCCAGATTGCTTATGATGACAGTGCTAGAGGAAGTCATGACATAAAAAGAATCTGTTTCCCCTAATCACCTTGTGGAGGAAAAGTCACTTTTGCTAGGATCGTCAAAAAGAAATACACTTCTATTGATGCTTTCTTTCTTCATTGTAGTAGCTCGGGCTACACTAACTGTGTAGAAATTGGCACAGTAAATCTTGGTTTGCGAGCATCATTCTTTCTGAAAACATGCTTGTAATCCAAAGCACAAACTGAATTTCAAGAGCCATTGACTCAGTTGTGATCATGTGGTGTTTGGCATCGTGTATTATTCGTATTGCAAGACATCGCTAGATGATCAAGTTAAATTTTATTAGAAATATTTGCTCATCTTGTGGAACAGGCGCAGAATAAGTTACTTCCAATCCAAGGTTTTACTGTAATTTGAAGGAGTGTCCCTCCTCTATGCCCCACCAAAAAACAACCCCTACAGTGGCAATGGCTGGGTAGTTGGGAGGCAGGCAACGGGGAAATAGCTAACCCTGGCTGGGATGATATAGACCTGTTGCCTCCATTATCTTGGAAGCAGAGCCAGTACCTATTACTGAGTCTGCATCTCTCAGGTAGTGGCCAGAAAACCAGCATGCTAATGTGCGTTGTTGGCTCTTCATGATTTATAGCGTTAGGACATGGAATAGATCAATTCTGATGGCAACTATCTACTTTATTAGAAATGATGGAAAGGAGATAGAATGCAGGAGAATCTTAAGGTCTCAGGTTTCCAACCATGACGGATTCTTTGTAGATAACAGCAGGAAATAATACTGAAATAGTTTTAATCCGTAAGCTCCAATAAAATGTACCAATTAAGGAGGGAGCCTGGGTGGCTCAGTTGGTTAAGCATTTAGCTAGCACTTGGTTTCAGCTTAGGTCATATTCTCATGGTTTGTGAGATTGAGCCTTGTGTCGGGTTATGTGCTGACAGCACAGAACCTGCTTAGAATTCTCTGTCTCTGCCTTTCCCCTGCTCTCTCTCTCAAAATAAATAAATAAATATTTTTAAAAATGTGTCAATTAAGGCAAGAGATCCAGAGTTGAGGTAAATGTCACATTAGGGTGTAATCTTTCTACAAAACCATGCTCCTTAATATGCCTACAATTTAAGAAAGAGAGGATCATGAAGAAAAGAAGCAAAATAAGTGAATTAGGAAGGTAAACCTACTATCATGTCTGGGAAAAAGTGATACACAGTAGCTAACACATGCATGACTTTGACTTCTGTTATTTCATTATTACTTTGCACATGGTATTTTTTAGATTCATGTAGATGATAAAATGGCTTTTCATACTGAATGCCTCTAAAATAACAGTACAGATACTCTGCATATTTAATAATCATATCATGTCATGATAAACACATAATAAAATAACTTCCATATTATTTAAAGTCAATCTCTAATCAACTAAAATGATTTAGTTTTTAGTGGTTCTTGACTGAAAAACTCTGACATCTTACTGTAAAATTTTGAGGGAATGTCTTAGAAGTAAAGTATTTATAGTGTTTCATATTTGTTACCATATAGGACAGGAATGCCAAGTTCAATAGTCTGACCTCTCTCATACCTGACTGCCTTTTTTTATACTCTGTTATACACCTAGGACAAGTCAATCGAAAGTTACTGGTGTAATACCAAATGATAGGAAAATATGTTCATAAAATTCTAACACTGATTCACTGGAAATTGCCTGCACAGTTTTATAACCTCTGATATAAGCACAATACATAATTTGGGGTGATTTTGAATAATGCAATGGACTTCTCATGTATAGGAAAAGAGTGTGTCATAGAAAGAACTGTCCCTCCTCCAAATTTTCATTATTTGTCCCCAAACTCAGATTCATGGCTAAAATGAATGTCAAACAGAAACTGTCACTGTAGAAATGACTCTCAGTAATGTAATCAGCAGAAAATGATGAAAACATAATCACAAAATATATAGCCAGAAGAAAAAGATGTGACAAAGCTGACAAGCAAATGGAATCCAACATAACTCTTCTCTGCATGCGGCTTACTTCCAGACAGATAAAAACCAAGGAGCAGCAACGTTACCGCCTCCCTTGAGCAGTATTATTGTCTTGCGGGTAACAAGCATGACAGACACTGACTGTGTTCATAGATATGTGAGGCTGTCAGGTCTGCTATGTATTTTGAAAGGACACAGAGGTATAACTGACCGCAGAAGGACACCATATTACTTCAAGTGTAGGGCAAAGGTAGACAAGCTGGAAACTGTATTTGTCCAGCTACTTTCAAGGATAAAAGTGAGTAAAATCAAAAGAGACAAACAGCACGATTATTTCCTGGAAAATAAATTATTTAAAATTCTCTTTTTTCTTGCTTTCATGCACAGGCTCCCATGATCAAGAATGAGTATTATTTGAAACGCATAGCCAGTACTAAGCGATTAAAAACAATTTGCACCTGGTACATAAGGAGGCTATGTAACTGCACTAACCAAGACCTAGTTAACCATAAGTGCTGTAAGTACACCATTTTCTTGAATAAACTCGCAGTTTTAGTGTGCTGATACAAGGCAGATAGAAAAACAGAGATAGAGATAATCAGAAAATACGTTTACAAAGTAGAAAACCATAAAGATTGTTTCAATTTTAGTCTTATGCTTCACTAGAAACAAAATTCAAGGGCAGTGTTTGTGTGTTTTGTAAAAACCTTAAAAATTAGATCTAATTACAATTTATGAGTGAATCTATACAGCTGTTTCAAGCATCCTAAACTTTTTATTCCAAAATAAAAGCTTTAGGTAACATCACGTATGTATACATGTGTATGTACATGTGTATGTATTTGTGAAAATAATTGTAGTCATGACAGCCCTTCACATAAAATTATTTTTAATCTATTGACATATTCAAAATTAATTCAATGATTGAGTCATTACTTCATATTAAGACCTGAGCTAACTTATAAGAATACACATGTGAATATTTGTTTGTTGTTACATTAATTAAAAAAGGAGAGCAGTTAGATATCTGAGCCTTGGTGTCTGGAAGTTCTTGGTTCAAATTCAGGCTGATCTTAAACTCATTTTGTGTTTTTGGACAAGTTGGTAATCATTTTGAGTAAATGAGTTGTCATCTATGAAATATCGGTAGTAGTATTTACCAGATATGTTTGAAGATTAAATCAAACAATTTAGGTAAAATCCTTAGCATGTTTCCTTTCATACAATTTACACTTCATAAAATATGTTTTAAACATGTATATGAAAGATTAAGATTCTTCTATTATGGTGGGTAAGATTTTGGCTTCCATGACCTTCCCCACCTGATGTTATGAACGTGAATATGTTACCTTGAACAGCGAAACAGATGTTGTAGATGGAGTTACGGTTGCCACTGTACTCTAACTTACAAGACCATAAAATAATAAATTTATTTTCTTGAAATTACTACACTTATGGTAATTTGTGACAACAGTGATGGCAAACGAAAGCATCCACCTTATACATATGCGAATACATATATATAATCCCATAAATATGTTTTTTATTTAATTCAAGTACATAACAAATGGTATCCCAGAGGATGAAAACAGCTAATTCCTCTTCAGTTATTTTTTTCAGGGAGCATATTGCATATTAGAATGTGATTTAATTTAAATATTTCAGGCTACCTACAGTTTCATTGTTCCTTAGGGGTAACTGATTTCACATCTTTTGATGCTCATTTTGCTTCAGAGATGGTGTCTTTGCATTATTCATGTTTGTCTGCATCCATCTACCCTAGGAGAATTTCAATAGCTGTGTGTGTGTGTGTGTGTGTGTGTGTGTGTGTGTGTGTGTGTGTGTTTGAATTCTTTTCTCTTTTTAACTCTAGAGAAACAAAATGAATGAAACTATTTTATAGACCTTTCTATTTATAGTGACTACCAACTAAATTTGTGAGATGGGAAACCAACCTAAATTTTAAATGTTCCCCCAGTAATATTGAGCACACCCACTGATACCATGTTACCCATGGACAAGTTCACAGTAATGGTCAGTGAGAGAAGATGACGCTTTTCAATTAAGGCATCATAACTGAACTATCAAAAAAGTTAGAGAGCCGTTATAGCAAATAGAGCATGTTTAGCAGCAGATATGTATGAGAAGAATTTCAGAAAGATTGCCAATAAGTAAATACAAATAAAAGTTTAAATTATGGTTTATTCTAAAATAAGTGATTTGATTAACCAAAGGATACATTTCAAAACATTATTATAATTTCTTTTTATTCGTTAATTAATTTATTTGCTGTTTTTTTAAGTTCAAAAATTTATTTTGAGAGAGACAGAGACACTGTGAGTGGGGAAGGTACAGAGAGAGAGGGAAAGCTGCTAGCTGCAGAGCCTGATGTGGGGCTCGAACCACAAACTGTGAGATAATAACCTGAGCTAAACTACGAGTCAGACAGATAACTGATCTAGCCACCCAGGTGCCCCTATTTATTTGCTTTTGAAAGTATATATGAGGAAATGACCTTGTATATATATTGGTGAATTTTATTGAGCATTTATTATGTAATTTCACAAATATTATGAATGATAATATTATTTAATTAGATAGTATTTTTATGAGCCATGTTTTTGCTAATTTCCAGATAGGACTTGTGCAAGAAGGATGTTCAGAATTCAAAGTGAAACAGCTACTAATTGATATATTCAAGTTCTGACGATCTGAAATCAGAGCTCATAAGGTTAACAGTTTACTAAGAAGCGCTGTACTATGTAAGAATTTTTAAATAGAGAGAGCCAGCTAGTTCAGTTATCATGCCTTTAACGTAATTCTGTAACATTTAATACAGTAAAATATATTCCATGTTTCAAGATGAATAAGATATATATATGTATATATATAAGCACAAGTGGTTTCTAATTAGCATTTACACTTTAAACAATAAAATTACTTTCAAAATAGTATTATACCATGAAAATTTTGATAAATAATATTGTATGAACAATGACTGAATACAAAATATATGTTCAATATATTTAAATTTAGAATCATGTATATACATGCAAATAGACATGTGGAAAAATAAAGTAAATAAAAGAAATATAATAATTGTTAACAGCATTTATTTCAGGGTGTGGGATAATTACTGATTTTTTCATTATATGCTGTTGTGTTTCCCAATTTTTTTACATTGAATACAGAGGTTCTAGAAATATTTTTAAAAGTCCTGTTTATATTAGATACAAAAGAGTTAGTGATGTCAACCTTCATTTAATGGATGATATTTTGTTCCAGTAAGTAATGTTTTACTAATCATTTACCCAATCTCATTGAATTTTCAAAATTTAATTTCAGTTTTATCAGATAGCATCCTCTCTCCCAGAGAGGCAAGGGTTGAAGAAAAAGAAACATACAGGGGGATACAAAGGCAAGAATCTTAAATAAAGCCAATGCTGTAGCAATGGGAATCAAATAAAAAATAATATCAGTATAATAAAATCAATATATATGTAATATATATCCATTACAATGTAATATAATCAATATATAGGAAAACAATTTAATGCCTTATTTAAAATAGTGTCCTAGTCATTTTAACTTCTGGTAATCATGTTTTCCACCGTTGTTCACAAGGAATATGTTTCCCAGAGAGAGTCTCTAGTTTTGAATTTGTGCTAATTTTCTGTCCAAAGCCTAGGTTTCTGCACTCCCACTATCCATTTTCTTATATAATCAGGTATAAGTTTATTATTTTTTTAATGTTTATACATTTTTGAAGAGAGAAGAGAGAGGGAGAGAGCACAAATGGGGGAGGGGCAGAGAGAGAGGGAGACGTAGAAACCAAAGCAGGCTCCAGGCTCTGAGCTTGCAGCATAGAGCCCGACTCAAGAATCACAAGATCATGTCCTGAGCCAAAGCTGAATGAGCCCCTTTTCTTTCCTATTTTTAAATCTCTTCTTCCTCTTACTCCTGCTCTTCAACTTCCTTTCTGTTTTTGAATTTGTGTATTTGATATGAATTAGAGATAAGAGGAATACAGAGCAATTTTGGATATAATATGACAAAATTGTAAAATTGATGGCATCTGAGAGAAAATTGGACTACAGCACTGTAGATGGTGTCTTATAAATATTTCATGGTGTGTGATGGTTCTAAGATTCAATCCCATGTATGTTTGTTTTGGAGGGTTGACCATCATGTCAGTTTCTTTTTTTTAATGGTGGAGAAATAACTGTCTTATGGACCTACGCTCCAGTTCCTCCCAATTGCCTGTGCCTTTCATTGACTAAATCTACATCAACTACTGAATGCTGGCATCATGAATATACCACCATATCAAACCCTCAATAGGGCAGAGCTTAGCTTATTGCTTGCTGTGGTGAAGGAGACCACACTACCCATGCGAATGTGTGTCATCTCAGAAAACTGAGAAGTTGTACTTTTAACAGATACCATATAATTTTGTGACCAATCTAAGGATTTCTTTACAGTGCTGAAGTGAAGAAGTATAATTTCTTAGTACACTTAATGGATTCATTTCCAAGGATGCATTGATCTTGTAATAGTGCACTAATGATTATTTATATACATAAATGTACGTAATGTGCGTGCCTGTGTACATATAAAATATCATACCCATGTATTTATTCTAAAAGGGTAGGAACCATGAAGATATACGCTTTCAGTTAAATCCTGTCTGGGAAATATACACTCTAACTACAAAATGTCATATCCCTCTTGGTCTGTTATTTTGCTTTTTCTTAACACTTCTCCTTTGCCACTATTGTGATGGAGTATGCTCATACTCAGAACTAGAGCTTTTCAGTTTTTGCTGTTCAGAGGCTATTTAATTTTAATTGCTCCCCAAGCATAGGCCAATTCATGAAGGCAAGAGCTGAGCAAGAATCCTTCACAGATGCTTTCAAGTCTGAAGAGCTGCTATTCACGTTGCCTCAGGCTTCCATTCCCACATTTATGTGAAAATGTAAGCAGTGCAACACCTTTCATACATGCCCAATGTTACTATAACGGAAAATATCTTGTGCAGATTTAAGAGTTCTTTATCTATATAAAGTTTAAAATAAAGACATGAAGCTGATGTTGTTTTGTGGTATGCATTTTAAATGATATTAAATATAGAGGCTATGAAAGAATATCAGTGCTTAAAATAATTAAACTAAACACATTACACACATTGAATATTTTATATGTATGTGTGTGTGTGTGAGGGAGAGAGAGAATTGTGGGTGAGTTTAAAGAATTGTAAATCATTTCCCACATTGGAAAATAAGCTCTTTGACTGTACCTTGTAACTTTGCACATTTAATATATGCAAAAGTACACTGAATAGAACTGATCTTTTGTAAAAGGAATAATCATTTCTTAAAGCATTCAATTTCATGGTTTTCTCTAAAGCAAAAAAAAAAAAAAGATCATGAATACGTTTGCCCAGGTGTTTAAATACAAAACAATATGCATACCACTTACACCTGTAATTGTGGGAGAGAGAAGCTGAAAATAGGTAAATCTCATCTAGGGCATACTGGAATTATAAATGGTAAAACAGTAATAATGGTTATTATTATTTTAAAAACAATTTTAAAATAATTCAACAGAGGAAATTTAGATCAGGAAACATATGAGTCAGAAATCATTGAGAGATGTCCTTATGATTGTTTCAAAATAAGTGATCATTTTCAGATGGGAGAGGAACATTTGAAATTTGAAAATAAATTTTAATACAGGATGACAAGAAACTTACCAGAGTTTTTAGAGACGTCAAATTCTCAATTCTTTCTTTGCCTTTCCATCTAAAAGATAAATTGGGAAGAATAACTAATTAATAAGTATATAAATTAGTGAAGTAAGGCTTATTGACTCTGAAATTAGGAATTCATTGTATTTTGAAACTTACAGATTCAGATGTTCTTGATGGAACCTTGTGTTATCACCTTCCAAGAGCCTGCGTTATTCTTGTTTGGCTGGAGAAAATTAGACAATTCTGTTCCCTGGGTAGAATTTTCCAGGTAATAGCTGAAGTCTTTGATTTAGATATCTAGGATATGTTTTCTCTCTTCCAGGTTATATTTCAATTGGATATTCTATTAAGTTGCTACTTTTAACATTAAGGAATTGACAAGAGAAGCCACTTAGGCCAAGCATTTTTATACTGCTTTGAATTTTTCTTCCTGGTCGGTCCATCACGTTTGCTTCTTGTGACATTACTAAAAATAAACCATTTCTACTCAAGTCCTCCACTCACTCTACTTTTGGGGGGAAATGACCTAATAGAGGGGAGTCTTTCCAAATCTGGGAATTACTGTTTATCTGCTTTGATTTTGAAGACATTTTTTGTTTTATTTTAATTTTTTTAAATTTTTTAATGTTTTCACTTATTTTTGAGAGAAAGAGAGAGACAGAGGGCAAGTAGGGGAGGGACAGAGAGAATGGGAGACACAGAATATGAAGCAGGCTCCAGGCTATGAGCTGTCAGCATAGAGACTGATGCAGGGTTTGAACTAACAGACCACAAGATCATCCCTGAGCCAAAGTCAGATGCTCAACCAACTGAGCCATCCAGGTACCCCTTGTTTTGTTTTCAGTATTTTGTTGTAAACAAATGCAGAATAGCTAGAAATAAAACAATCATTTGTATCATTCTACAAGGCTGTTTTCTGAGGAAAAAACAGTATTTCTTCACTCTATATTTTATTCTTTCCTGTTATTAGTCTCTGGCATGGTTGACCTCTTATGCCATCAAATTGCGATGCCTACCTCATTATTCATGCTTTATTTTTGGTTAAGCCTGTTAAAAGCAGCAATGGATTCAACATAGATGCAGAAGAAAAAATAAAATTACTACATAATATATAAGAAAAAAAGCCCCATTAGAAAGAGCAAGAAAGTATCTCTGCATATGAAATTGGGAGAGCCTGCTTTTTTGCTTTTCCGTCTGAGAAGTGGGCAGAAGTGGGCAGGCTTCTAAGGAAATGGAAACAAAAAGACTGCATATTCAAACAAAACTATAATGTGACAGAAAGTTCTTTATTTTGTAAAATACTGAATTCGGCTGAGATTCAAATTACTGTGCCTCCTCCTTCCTACTGAAATAATCTTCTCTTTTTGACCTATAGTGACCATGCAGGACAAAGACTTTATCACTACATCACTACAAGGGAATTTATAAACAGAGAGAAAGACTATATATATATATATAAAGAATAAAAGAAGAAAAACAAACGTGATGAAAAGAGAATTAAAAGAGAATAGGTAACTTCATATGCAGAGGTAACTGTGAAGGACATTGCACAGCACCCACCTCAAGAGGCTCCAAGTTATGGAAGTAAAATAGCGTCCATGTTCTGGAATAATGTTCAAATCAATGTTTTTATTTTATTTTTGAGACAGAGAGAGACAGAGACAGAGACAGAGACAAAGACAGAGACAGAGACAGAGACAGAGACAGAGACAGAGACAGAGCTTGAGCAGGGGAGGAGCATAGAGAGAGGGAGACAAAGATTCGGAAGCAGGCTCCAGGCTCTGAGCTGTCAGTACAGAGCCTGACATGGAGACTGAACCCACGAACAGTGAGATCATGACCTGAGCTGAAGTCAGACACTTAACCAACTGAGCCACTCAGGAACCCCTGTTCAAATCAACTTTATCGAGATTTTATTTGGCAGCTGACATCTGGGTTAAAATGTGAAGTTCTGTTCAAGATTATTTACATTCTGTCATTGTTCCCAGTTGCATTTTTGATAAAATGCATACCTTGAACTGAGTCAGATTTGGACTCTTACCTGAGTTGCCAAATGAATAAGAAATGATTCAAAGGCATGCAATGATTTGTCTTGTGCAGGGTCTGCTTTGGGGGATATTGCCACAAAGTTAGGATGACGTGGAAAATGCTCAAAGATCAATCATTGGCCTTTAAGGAGACATGTCAAGACTAGATTATTCAAAGAAACGAAGGAGCAAACAACAATATTCAGCATTCTGTGATATGATTTAAGTTATTCACCCCAACAAATATTCTTATAAAGTGTCAAGTGAGAAAGATATCTGGATATGTAAGAGCGATGAATCAATAAAATAGGAACGAGCTACTGAGAACTAGAATATGGTCTTGATAGTCAGAAAAGAATATTCAGATAAATAATGAAGCATTGAATGAAATACAAGGGAAGATTAATTGCAAAATTTAATACAATTCTACTCAAAAATAACAATAACTTGACATGGAGTATGGAATTGTAAATGGGAGAATGAATGCAAAATCCTGGTTATGATGCTTTTGAAAAATAAATTATGAATCGTGTGTTTTTTTCTGGCTTTACAATGTACAAGATTATGGAGTTATAATAATTCAAGCATTAGATTCAAGTCAGTGTAATGCTTTTAGAAATGACCAATATTTTCTTGTGAAACTGAAAATGTGTATACCCTGAAAATTCCTTTCCAATGTATGTTATTTACAAAACTCTTAAATATGTCCAAGAAGATACATGCACATTATTGATTGAAATGATAAACAAAAACAAAAATAGAACAAACATAAGATACTTGCTCATAAAGTGGATAGTGAATTAAAAATTGGGGACTGGTTCTACAGTGGAGTTTTATACACTCTTGAGAAAAAAGTAAATATGACAACATCCATGAATCTTAGAAACATAAACCTAGTGAAAAACAGACTGTACACAACACTATATATTTTTTTATTTTTAACAATATAATTAGAATTAGATACACAGATGACAACTCAATTTAAAAGGTTGTAAAAGAATAAATAATAAAAATTCAAAGCATAAAGGAGATTTAATGAGGCTTGAGAAAAGGACATGGATAGATTTGACTTTTGATTAATTTTGTTTGTTTTTGTTCATTTTATATTGTGATGAAAACCCATTGCTGTGTTACATATATGTATAAAATAATACAACATAAAAATTTCAAATAAATAACAAAGCTGAGTTTCCTTAAAGGAAACAGAGCATGCGCAAATCATGAAAACCCTGTCTTTATTTGCTGTTCCTTTTCTAGCTCCTTTAGACATAAGGCTAGGTTTGTATTTGGTACCTTTTTTGCTCTTAAGATAGGCCTAAATTGCCATATATTTTCTTCTTAGGATTGCCTTTGCTGCATCCCAAAGAGTTTGGACTGTCCTGTTCTCATTTTCATTTGCTTCCATGTGTTTTTAAAAATTTTTTTCTTTAATTTCTTTGGTAACCCATTCATTCTTTATTAGGATATTCTTTAACCTCCAAGTATTCATGTGATTTCCAATTTTTTTCTTGTCATTCAAGTTTTATAACACTGTGGTCTGAAAATATGCACGTACTTGTACTTGTTGAGAGCTGATTTGTGACCCAGCATATGATCGACTCTGGAAAATGTTCCATGTGCACTCAAGAAGAATATATATTCTGATGCTTTAAGATAAAATGTTCTGAAGATATGTTAAGTCCTTCCTGCTTAGAGTGTCATTCAAGGCCATTGTTTCCTTGTTGATTTTTTGCTTAGATGATCTGTCCATTAATATTAGTGGGCTGTTAAAGTCCCCTACTCTTATTGTATTATTATCAATAAGTTTCTTTGTGTTTCTATTAATTGATTTATGTATTTGTGGCCATCATGTTGGGGGCATACATATTTACAATTGTTAGATCTTGATGGATAGAGTCCTTAATGATGATATAATGCTCCTCTTCATCTCTTGTTATAGTCTTTGTTTGAAAATCTATTTTGTCTGATATAAATATGACTACTCCAGCTTTTCTTTGCCATTCATCGACAAATTGATGGTTCTCCCTCCCTTCACGTTCAATCTGCAAGTGTCTTTAGGTCTAAAGTTGTTTTTGTAGGCAGCATATAGATAGATCTTTTTTATAATCCATTGTGATAACCTATGCCTTTTGATTGGAATAATTAGTCCACGTACATTCAGAGTGATTATTGAAAGATATAAATTTTAGTGCTGTTGTTACCTGTAGAATTGGTGTTTCTAGTGATTTTATCTGGTCTTGTCTAGTGTTTATTGCTTTAGTTTTCTATTTTTTCTCCATTCAAATAACCCCTCTTAAAATTTCTTGCACAGCTGGGTTAATGGTCACAAATCCTTTAGTTTTTGTCTGTCTAGGAAACTCGTTATCTTTCTTTCTGTTCTGAATGATAGCCTTGCTAGATAAAGGATTCTTGGCTGCATATTTTCCCCATTCATGACATTGAATATTTCCTGCCACTCCCTTCTGGCCCTCCAAATTTCAGGGTCTGCTGCTAAACTATGTGAGCACTCTTGTAAGTTAAGGACTTTTATCACTAGTGGCTTTTAGAATTCTCTCTTTATCTTTTTCTCCCCATAGAATATAATTTTATTTATTTATTTATTTGTTTGACTGTTTCTTTAAATATAATCTATTGTCAAATTGGTTTCCATACAACACCCAGTGCTCATCCCAACAAGTGCCCTCCTCAATGCCCATCACCCACTTTCCCCTCTCCCTCAACACCCATCAACCCTTAGTTTGTTCTCAGTAATGAAGAGCCTCTTGTGGTTTGCCTCCCTCCCTCTCTGTAACTTTATCCCCCTACCCCTTCCCCATGATCTTCTGTTAAGTTTCTCAAGACCCACATATGAGTGAAAACATATGATATCTTTATTTTGTCTTTATTTTGCAGGTTACAGTATATCGTGGTGTTGAGCTTTTTTGTTGATTTTTTAGAGGAGCTCTCTATGCCTCATGGAATTGAATGCTTCTTTCATTCCCCAGATTAAAGAACTCTCAGGTATAATTTGTTCAAATAGACTTTCTGCACTTTTATCCCCCTATTCTTCTTCTGGGACTCCTATTATATGAATAGTGTTTTGCTTTATAAAAATCACTGAGTTCTCTACGTCTCCCTTATGACCTAATAGTTTTTTTTCTCTGATTATCAACCTCCTTATTTTTCATAATTTTATCTTTTATATCACATATTCTTTCTCCTGTTTCTTCAATTCTCATTATGACTATATCAAGTCAATTTTTTCATCTCAGTTGTAGTGTTTTTTATTTCAAACTGGTTAGTTTTCTGGTCTTTTTTCTCTGCAGTAAGGGTTTCTCTGGTATCTTCTATACTTTTTTCAAGCCCACGTAGTAATCTTAGGTCTGTTGTTCTAAATTCTTATTCAGATATATTTGAAATATATTTGTTTTGCATAAGTCCCTTGTTGTGATTTCTCCTTGACATTTCTTTTGGGAAGAATTTTTCCACCTTGTCATTTGTTAAGCTCCTGTCTTTTGCATGTTTTAAAAGATTTTTATTTTTCCTCTACCTGAGAATAATACTATATTAAAAAGAAGCATACACTGTCCAGGGTCTGGCACTTCAGAAAGTGTTTCTGGGGTATGTTGTGTGCACTCTGCTGTTGCATTTTGGCTGCTGTTTCCATTGCTCAGTCCTCTGTAGAGCTCCTCACTGCTTCCAGTGGTGGAGTGTTTAGATCTTCAACTAGGTGTGCTTTGATTTGTTAAAATAAGACCTGCCTGACATGCTGTCTTACTCCAACTGTGGAGATCCTCCTGCCAGTCCTCAAATCAATTTCCTGGGTGTTCCAAATAATTTGACCTCAACACAGCTGTGTTTGAGGGATAAGGAAAACCAAGGCACCCCCTACTTTTCTGCCATCTTAACTCCTCTCAATAACGTTTTGATTAGGAGAAATAATGACAGGTTAACTGGCATGCTATACTATAATTAAAAATAATAAAAAATAAACATGGATATGAGGACAAATCAATTATCAAACACAAGAACTTTGAAATATAACAATAGATGTTAATTTATAGTTATAATATTTCATGTATGCCATATACGCAACCTACACACACACACAATAGTGTCATTGTATATAAGTACGTTGCAATTTTAATGGAGTGGGAAAAGGTTGAGGTTTCAATACATAGATTAAAGACAATTGGTTTGGGGTGCCTGGGAAGCTCAGTCTATTGAGTGTCCAACTTCATGTCAGGTCATGATCTCACAATTCATGAGTTTGAGCCTTGTTTAGGCTTTGTGCTAGCATTGAAAAACCTGCTTGGAATTCTCTCTTCCTCCCTTTCTTTCTCTGCCTCTCCTCCATTCGTGTACTTTCTCTCTGTCTCTCAAAATAAATAAAGAAAAATTAAAAAAAATAATTGGCTAACTGTTGGGGGAAAATCAAATTTTTTACTAAAGTATATCAAGTATAAAAATACTTTTCAAGTTTAAAATAAAAAATGTAAAAGGTAAATTTTAACAGAAAATAGAAGATATTTCTATAATCATAGGATGATAGAACTCATTAAAAGTCTTGCTGTATAATGAAACTTTTTGCAATTATGGAAACGTTCTACACGAATATCCTTTGGTAAATCTCTCATCCTCACACCTAATCTTCAGTCTCCGTCCATCTACATATATATCCTCTGCTTTCAGCCCTGTTTCTACAGATCCGTGTCCTGGTCCTGTCAATGGCATCTGCTTTGCTCTGGATCTCATCTATTTTTGTCTTTTCAACATATGCCCTTTGATTATTCTCTTTCATGCATCTTTGATTTCTTCTCCTCCATGCCATAATTTCCATCGCTATATAAATATGTACTATTATCTCCAATTAAGATAAAAATATCTTCTGGCCTTGCTTTACCCTTAGTTATATACCCCCTTTTTTCCCTTTTTTTCCCAGCTAAAATTATTTGAATAGTTGTTCATATTCAGCATCCTCATTTCCCCACCTCATATTCTATTTATGATTTAAGACTTCTACTGTCAGCACATCATTTAAATTGTCAAAACAGTGGATCTTAATTTCATCATTTATGTACTTTCTTCTCTTGACTTCTTAACTCCATATTCTCCCATTTTTCTTTCTCTTTCATCAACCTCCCTTAGTATCTATTTTTGGACCTTCCTCATTTGCTCAACTTGTGAGTATTAGTATTTAGCCTTAACTCAGTCTTGAACTTTTTACTTATCTCTATTTATACATTTATGTAGGAGATTCTATCCAAATGCCTAACATTATACACTACTTACATGTTCTGTTTTCCCAGACTATATCCCTGCTTTTCCAAAAAAATACGAACTCATAAATTCATTGACTTATTTGATTTTGCAATTTGTATCTTTGTTCAGAAGCTTGAAGGCAAGTTTGCCATAGCAGAAATATTGATTTTTTTTTCCAAATCTTAATTTTCCATATTCATAAATGGCATTACTATTGATCACTCAAGTCAGACATCTTGGAGTTATGGTTCAACCATCTAATTTCCTCAAGCCACAGTTGATCTAGTAATGACCACTCTTACCTCTACATTAAAGTAGATCCACTTCCAGAGAGATGCTGTTTCTTTCTTCCTTCAATATGACCTTGGTCTGAGCCACCATCTGTTCTCACTCAGACTATTGCAGTTGTTTTCAGTGCTATGGATTGAATTTTGTCTTGTCCTCTCCTACCTCCATTTCAGCCCCAGCTATATATTCAAGTTCTAACCCTCAGTGTAATGATATTTAGACATAGCTCTTTGGGAGATAATTTGGTTTAGATGAGGTCATGAGGGCAGAGCCCTCCCGATGGGATTAGTACCCTTATAAAAAGAGATAGCAGTCAGCTTGCTCTCTCCTCTCTCAGCCATGTGAACACATAACCAGAAGGGCACCATCTGTAACCCACATAGAGACCTCTCACCAGAACATGACCAGACTGGCACCTTGATCTTAGGCTTCCCAGCCCCTAAAATTGTGAGAAATAAACTTATGTTGTTGAAGCCATTCAGTCTCTGCTATTTCGTTAAGGCAACCCAAACTACTAACTGTCTTCCCTTGCTTCACATTTGATTTCCTACTACCTTTCCTTTTCTTAGAAGCCATAGTGGTAATTTGAACTCCTAAATATTTGTTCTGTATAAAACCTTCCAATGGTTCTACCCTTAGAATAAAATCCCAACTCTTTAAAGTGCCTGGATGGTTCCGTTGGGTAAGTGTCTGACTTCGACTCAAATCATAATCTCATGGTTTATGGGTTTGAGCCTTGCTTGGGCTCTGTGCTGACAGCTCAGAGCCTGAAGGCTGCTTCATATTCTGTGTCTTTTTCCTTCTCTGCCTCTCTCTGGCTCACATCCTTTCTCTCTTTCTCTCACAAAAATAAATAAAAACAGTAAAAAATTTAAAAAAGAATAAAATCCCAACTTCTTATCCTGATCTTCATATTTGCCTGTCTGATTTCATGTTACATAATTCTCCTACTCACCTTTTATGTTCCAGCCATACTAGCCTTCTTAACATCTTTAACATCAATACTGTCTCCATTTTTGGAATTCCAGATAGAAAATATTCTTCCTTGATTCTTTTCTTCTCTGGTCCCTTCTTGTCATTCATCTTAGGAGCCCAACAGTTTAAATTAGCCATTATCCACTCTAAATTGTACAACCTTATTTAAATTATCTTCTTTTTGTATATATGTTCTTATCTGTTTAGCTTATACACTGCTCTTCATGCCCTAAAATAATACAAACTCCACTTTAGTGTATATCTTTTTCAGTGCTTTCTATAATAAGAAATAAATATTCATTAAAACAAATTTTGTATAGAAACTAAATATGATGTTAATAGCCACTGTTGCAAGAGTATCTGATAATATTTTTTCAGACTATAAAATTGACATTATCTAACAAGATTTAAGATGAAAATGCCCTTGAACTACTCATTCTATTTCTTTTAATCTGTCTATTTGCTTAAATTTAACCTTCAATTTTAGCCTCATAATGAATATATTATTAGTCTTTATTTTACGATTTTATTTTATGATTTTATTTTGTTTTATTTTATTTTTAGTATTTTGTATTTATTTATTGTGAAGCCAACCTGGCTTTTATTTCACAAGCGCTTCTAGATGGCCCACGGACGCTGGAGCGTCAAGATAGGAGGCTCTCCTGGCCTCCATGTCCTCTAGGGTAGCTGTGTCCCAGGAGAAAGTCAGGAGAGCTGAAAGCACCAGTTCACACTTGAAGCCCAGGTTCTCATCCTGCAACAACTTCTGCCCTCCTGAGGCCAGCGGCTGGAAAGACAGCCAGTCCCTCTGCAAAGACCTCCGAAGAAGCTGGGCAATATTGACTCCACGCCATTGTCAGACTCAAGAGGCCCCTTAAAGGAGGCAGCCTTTGGGGATGTGGTTACACAGCAACTGGCAGGTATATATTCACATTTCTGGTCCTCTTCCTTCTCTCTCCTGGTTTTGGGCAGCAGCATGCTGCAGCTCTACCACCTGAGACCTGGACCTCTACCCCTGCTTGATTAACTCTCTAGGAAAGTTGACAGAGTTCCCAGGTGGGTGGAACTGGCAGACTGGGGATAAGGGCAGAACGAACACCTGGCACTGTAGGTCCATCTTGCCTGGCTCTAGGTTAGTGCTCAGCAGCTGTCCTTGTCCCTCTCCAGATTCTGGGGCTGCATCAAGGAGACTTGGCTCAGACAATAAAACTCTGGGGGCGAGGAACCCTCCCAACTGGGAACTGGAAGCATCGTCTCCTAGAAACCAATGGCCTCAAAAAACTCCTGGGTCTCTCACAGGTAGTTAACACACTCCTGAAAAACCTTATTCTGCAGCTTGATCTTTGGTACCTCTCCTCCTCACGATGTAGGTAGATGTTGTCCAATTGCTTACCAATAATGTCCATTCCCAGCTTCTCCCTGTCAAATGTGTATATCGTCATGATGGAGACAGTCACTGGGTTGGTGGAAAAATGTGTGAGAATGACCTCCTTGACAGGGGCATCCTGCTGGACCTTCCTCCGGGTGGCCACCATGAGTAGGCAGGTGGCCTACTAGAAGCAGATTTTAGGCACTTCCAGATGGGTCCAACCTAACTCTTTGGGCTCAGTCACCTGGGGCTTCTGGGCTGCCACTGACTGTTGCTTCAACTCTCAGTTCGTTTCTCACCAGGGTTCCAATTGGCATCCTGAGAGGTGTGGGCCTTAACCTCTGAGCTGCTTCTGCTGGAGTAAGCCAGGGGAGTTTCCACAGCCATCTGATCCTAACTGGTAGGCTTTTGGCAGGTGACCAAATCAGAATGTACAATAATAATAATTCATTGTAGCATCTGCAATCTCAAAGAAAAGAAACTAAAAATTCAGCAAAAATCGAATGACTAACCATACAATACACGTGTCATATTGCATAAAAATTTGAAGATATAATATTGCTGACCATAAGACATACTATTATTTATATAACACCAAAGGGAAAAGAGATCTGAGGCTAACAGTAGTTATTATAGGCTCTAAGTAAATATAAAATCTCTACATCTTAGAAACAAATAAATATAGTATGCTAGGGGGTGGCTTAAAATAATGAAATGTTTCATATATATTGCCATAGTTCTAAAATAGTTGGAGGTATGCATTTGTGCATATGCATGTACACACACATACACATAGAAGGTATTGTGCTGGCAAAAGTTTGAGAACTGGCTTTTCCGCTATAATGACTTTCTCCCAAGTTCATATTCATAGTACTTATCAATTTCATAGTGTAAATATTCTCCCTATGCCTCAAATCAAGTCACCAATATGATGACAATGAGGATTTGGGAAAATATGTTTTTGAAAGCAAATATGAGCGAACTCCAGCATACTATATAGCTATAAATAGAGTTCAGGGCCTTTTTTTCTAATTTACCATGTTATCTATGTATCTATCTATCTCTCTGCATACATATAACTGTGTGTATTTATGTATGTAAGCATGTCCATATATGCACGCGTATTCTTTTATAAAATAGATTGTACGTAATTATAAAAGTTGGTGTAAATTTGGAGCTGATTTCTTGACAGATCCCTGTTTAACAGGCACAGCACATTAGCCGATGTCTCCGTTTGATCCATAAAATATATTGACCGTGGGTGCCCAAGGCAGGCTGAAAATTAGCGATTAATAAGTCACTCTCAGTTATGGTCAGGAACTTCTCCTCCCACCAAAAGAGCTGCTTGTTTAACAGCATTACGCTGTATTGTTCCCAAGTCTGTTTAGACTGGCAGTGCATTTTCTTATAATTGTTTCATTTGTTTAACAATCACAAACACCTATAAAATATAAATGAAAATGAAAGAGCATTGTTGTTTCTGTGGAAACAAAATTAAGTAATTTTATATAACCTAATAATGTCACATTAAAAAATCATTGATGCCATTTTGAGAGGAGGACAAGAAAGTTATAAAATATTGGACAATATATATTTTAAAAGTCTAAGAATGTTCTGCATTTGAATTATTTTTTAAGTATTGTTGAATACTCATTCCCTTTAAATCAAAATTGGAGGTCAAAGAAGGTGTGCTTTATGTGAGAAAACAATAATGTTAAGAACACTTAATAATCTGAAAGAAAAGACTTTGATTGTATGTGGTGGCTATATCAATGTCCACTTTGCGCAGCTGAACTGAGTTTCCCAGGACTCTCTCTGCTGTATATTTTGGTTAGGGTAGTCCACAAGAAACATGTTAGAGCTAGGTTTAGAGAGTTGCAGTAAAGCAGCAGCCATGTCACTTTTTTATGCTCAGAAGGTCAGGTCAAGGTCATCGGACACTTTCTTAGCTGAGTCACATTCATGGTCTGTTAATTATTCAAGACTTACCTTGTTGCACACAGCTCAGCCTGTGACAGACAGTTCTATCTCCTCCAGTCCTCCTTCAGACTCTGATTCCCGGGTCGAGTGTGTGTTTAGCTCTCAGAAGAGTGTCAGTTTCTCCTATAGAACATCCACATCAAGTTAGTGAGAACTGGTTTGGGGTCCGGTCCCTATGTGGGTACCTACAGATGCTCATGGGGTTCCGGTAGTTCTTGTTATCTTCCACTCACATTCATTCCCCCTTTCCAACACCTTGTCCTGCTGAAATCAAGTCCCTGCATTAGACGTGAAGGTGACAGGTATATGTTTTCAAAATTTGATGTAACTTAATATGTGTTGAGTTACATTAAATTCATTTACCCGTGATTCTTTAGGTATTTTTTTTCTATATGACTAAAATCACTGGTAATTATGGTGCCAGATAACAAGACTGCATGTACTCTACATACTCAATAATAGGGAAAATTGAGAAAATTTCACGATTACAAAGTCGACGAGTATACAAGGCAACACATTTATAATACCAATTCAGTGGCATATATCTAATCTCCAATAAAAGGAAAAAAATCATAACCTAACAAACACATTTCCACTATTTAACTTAAAAAATAGTATTGCACCTAGAGGCGCCTGGGTGGCTCAGTCGGTTAAGCGTCCGGCTTCGGCTCAGGTCAGATCTCAGTTCGTGGGTTCGAGCCCCGCGTAGGGCTCTGTGCTGACAGCTAGCTCAGAGCCTGGAGCCTGCTTCCAGTTCTGTGTCTCCTTCTCTCTCTGCCCCTCCCCCTCTCATGCTCTGTCTCTCTCTGTATTAAAAATAAATAAAATATTTAAAAAAATATTTATAAAAAATAGTATTGCACCTAAAGATGTGTAAATTAGGATTCTTATATTACTTTCAAATAAAATAATAATAGAAACATCTCTACTTCTAATAAAATAGGAAAATAAGTAAATGAGGATAAGCCATATGATAAAAAAACATAATTTGTTAAAAAACAAGGATCTCAGCTGTTGGAAAATACCAATGTAGGAAAATATCGATGATTTAATTTAATATTTTAAATGGCACTGTTATAATTGATCATTTAAAGTGGGATATGAAACTGAATATATAACAACAATATGTATATTTGTGCATTTCTGGGTTTAAGTTTGTGAGTGAATGAAAAGCTAAAAGAAAATATTTTATAATATCAAGAGAATCTCATTTCTGAATGTAGACATGATAGGTGATCTTGTTACATTTAAGTTCTTCATTTTCCAAATTCTCTCTATTGTTTTCAAATTCTCTCTCCCTCTTGTTTTCATAACAATAAAACATACTAAAATATATTTCAAAAATGCATATTATTAAGATTATAAAGGTACAACATAGAGATTCTTCTTATATTTTTATAATAAATATCACTTAGGATACAAATTACTTTTTATTATTATTTTTATTATTTCTCTTAGGCCTAGGGAATATTGTGAAATGTGGATATTTTAGCATCTCAGTAGCATCAAATTTTGTTATATATTTAGAACTATTGTCCTAGGAGTAAACTGTCCTGGCAAAATACAAAGTATACTATTAATCAACATATTTCCTATATCTAATCCAGATGTTGCTATATCTACTAATCACATATTTTCTAAACTCTGGGATTGGTCATCCTCCATAGCATTTTGGCACAGGTTTCTCATCTATAATCACCCTCACTGTAACCCATAAAATCTATGCCTTATGTTATACTGAATCACTGACATGCACTTTCTCTTTAATTTATCATGCACTGTAATGGCTAGACCATGCGTTTCACATTCTGAACACTCAAACTTCACAATCACAGTCTCCTTTCCATTTCTTAAGCCCCAGATCCAAGTATATCAGGTATTAGACTCTACTAGTTCCTTACAATCTGCTGAGTCCTTTTGGTATTGTGCATTTTCTTATTTGCAGTAGGTCCAATAATTCATCACTTCAATAGTTGCTTGACAATATCCAAAATATCTTGTCCCTATTCTACTTGAGTCTTCTACTATTAAGAACCCATGGTGAAGTAACGCATTCTTCTTTTTCCATGAAACTACATGTAAGCAAACTATTCATCTCAATGACCTCTATTCTATCTATCCTACAATATCAATATATTAGCCCTAATTTATGTTTTGCCTTCAGCACTTTCTGACCATTTTTTTGTATTGTCTCTTGTTTGATAATTTTCAAATTCCCTACAGATTTCTTGTATTCAAATTCAACTTAATTATTTTAAACAGAAGGCCACTTTATCTCATTTTCTCCAGAACATAGAGATAATTCACAAAGCGTATTCTCAAACTCAATTCCCAAATTAATAATTACTTCCTCTTTATCACGGGAAAGAAATACCACATCTCAAAACCAAGGCTGATCCAAACATCCACACTTTTGCTTTTCCTTCCAATTCCCGTCTACACAAATTGTTGTTAATGTCTGTCTCTCTCTCTCTACAAGTAATTTCTCTATTACACCAAGATTTAACTACTTAAAAAACACACTTGGATTCTCTCGCAGTATTTGTGGGTCAGGAATCCAGTGTCTCTTGCTTAGATTCTCACAAAAGGTCGCAGTCCAACTTCAAGAAGGCCCTGGTTGCGTCAGGCTAGATTGAGGGCATAAGGGCTTCCAAGACCTTGGCCTTCTGAGCTCTTGGAGTCATTTTCCCTTTCTTAAAAAAGACACATCTGCAGCTGAAGAGTGTTCACAGCCTATTTCTTATTTATATTTGAGAGACAGAAAAAGACAGAGTGTGACCAGGGGAGGGGCAGAAAGAGAGAGGCAGACACAAAATCCAAAGTAGTCTCCAGGCCCTGAGCTGTCAGCACAGAGCCTGATGTAGGGCTTGAACCCATGGACTGTAAGATCATGACCGGAGCTGAAGTCAGAAGCTTAACCCACTATGCCAGGCTCCCCACAGCTGCTTTCTGACTATAGATGTTTAGGGGAGCTCAATAACACTTTTCCAGTTCAATCTGGTAATGTTTCTGGTAATATATAAGTGTTAAAAGGACTTTGTGGGTCTTTCATACATCTCTTGGGAACTCATCCCATTAGATAAAAGACACAACAATAAATCTCTTAGATAGAAGTCTATCTCTACTTTCAGCTTCTATCGAGAAGGCTGAGGGTAACCTCTTACACTTCATAGAGACCCTGTTGTTTGATTAAGAGGGCCTGGCTAGCACACTGTTAATCTTTTTAAAGGGCCTTTTATGTGACTGAACAGAACTGGGAGGCACCACCTTTGATCTTTCTGAGGTCTTAATAAAAGATTTCACAGTCACTCCTTCAGCTTCAAATTCATACCATATTTTCCTGGTAGTGCCCTGGATTTCATCTGTGCTGAAGTCCTTTCTTAATTTTAGCACTTCATTTCTTTTTCTCAAAACCATCAATCCTGGTCTCCTTCTTTTAGTAATTTTTTTTCAAATTATTTCTCTCCTCTAACAGTTTACTCTTAGTAGCAAGAATAAACCAGTCAGCACCTTCAACACTGCTTTGAAATCTTAGGTAGATCATCTAGGTCATTAGTCATATGTTTTGCTTTCTGTAAAACTGCAGATGACAATGTATATTAAATTTCTCCCAACAATGATTGCATTTCCTTCTCTTTTCAGTACTCTTTTTTCACTCATCCACAGGTTTCTCAAAGTCTTATGTTCTATGATGTGTATTCAATGCACTTTTAGGTCTTTACAATCACTCTCCTCAATGTCCACTATCTGGTTACAAACATAAACAATACATAACATTAGGGAAGCATCTCAATTCTAGGTACCCAAATCTGTCTTATCTGTTATAACTACTATCCTTTAATGAATATCTATTGTTGCATAAAAATTACCCCCAATCTTACTGGCTTAAAAAAATAAATCAGGACTCCTGAATGGTTCAGTCAAATAAGTGTCTGACTCTTGATTTCTGCTCGGGTCATGATCCTAGGGTCGTGGGATGGAGACACACACTGGGTTCTTGGGTGAGTATGGAGCCTGCATGGGATTTTCTCTCCCTCTGCCCCTTTTTCCTGCTCATGCTCTTTCTCTCTAATAAATAAATAAATAAATAAATAAATAAATAAATAAATAAAACAGCAGCAAAAGCAATCCTTTGTTACTTGATAATTTCTGTTAGTCAGGAATTTGGGTGCAGCCTAATTGGGGTGGTTTTGTGTCTGGTCTCTCAAGAGTCTGCAGTTAAGAGATCGATTGGGGCCACACGTGTCTCAAGGTCTCCTACGGCTAGATTCTGCTTCTGAGCTCAATCCTTTGACAAGTAGCTTACAAAATGGCAGACGGATTGCCATAAAGGGAATGAGCAAGAGGCAGGCAAGTCTGCCTAAAATGGAGGAGGGGGGAAGACAGGTGGTGGTGATGGTGGAGGGCACTTGAGGGGAAGAGCACTGGGTGTTGTATGGAAAACAATTTGACAATAAAATATTATGGAAAAAAAAATAAAAATAAAATGGAAACCAAAGTCTTTTTGTAATATAATCTCATGATGACATCTCATGGCTTCAGCAAAATTTTTAAAGCCAATCAATAATACAAGCTCACTCTCAAGAGGAGAGTAGTATACTAGGGTTGGAATCCTTGGGGGACATTTTTACAGATTTCCTACTACTTCTAACCACCATTTTAACTCTCTCCTTGAAGACACAAAATAGTTTCATTATTCTCTTCCTCACCTACCACTCACCCAACCTGTTGTAATCTGTCTCCTGACTTTATTATTTCATTCAAAGTTCTTGCACTGTGGGCCAACGTTTCTCTGATTCCATATCCAGTAGGTCTTTTTTTATATTATTCCTTAGTGAAAATATTAATCTTATTAAGATTCTCTTTCCCTCCCTTTAAAATGAATTACATGGCATTACTGTAATCTCAGTTTCCTTTTAGAGACTCTTTCTTCTTAGCTTCTTTCATTGACCCTTCATAAAACTTCTCTTTGAATGTTAAAGTTCCCAATATATTTTCTTTTCTGTACATTTTCTTCAGAAAAATTTAATTCTTTTCATGGCTATCTCTACTGATGTGTTTCAAATTTATATTGCCATTCTACACTCTCTATTGATATTCATAATTTAGATTTCTGATTTCAAACTTGGTGTAATATAAGCAGCTCAAATTTAACATGTTCTAAATCATATATGTGATTTTGGAATACCTAGGTATTATGTTAAATATAAATTTTGATTCAACAGATCTTTAAGGAGTTTGAAATTGGGCACTTCTCATAAACTCCCAGGTGGTGCCAAAGCTATTGGTCCCTTAGAATTCTCTCTCAGAACCGAGATTCTAAATTATACTTAATTTCTTATCCTTAATAACAATTTCTCCTTTGGGAGTAGTTGATCACTTAGTGAGTGCATTGTTCTTGTTTTTATGTATTCAAGGTAATATCTGGTAGATTACATTAGAGTTTTGTTTTGTTTTTTTAATCTAATGCCTTCTCTAAGTTGTCACAAAATCATGTACATCTAATTTCTATAAGTGAATTGAATATGGTCTAAAATCCCCTTTCACTGCCATTATTTCACTATTGCCTACAGTGAAACTAAATCTGGATTATTACAGAAAACTCATAATCCATCTATCTGCTTTCTTCAAACACAACCTCCAGATTGCTGAAAGAATGATACAGCCACGTAATGTGAGCTTATTAGGTGTTGTCTTCAAGATAAATTTCAAAATCAAGCATAAATACACTTCATAATCTACACCTTGCCTACTGATCACTCTTTCCAGGAATTTATCTGCCATAATCAGTCTTAATTTTCAGAATTTTTCTACCCAGTGGTACAGTTTCAGGTAAATCCTCTGAAAAACTGACTACCAACTCCACAAGGTTAAGGGCTCTGATAATTTTGGCTCTTTAATCACATTTTCATTTTTCTCTTGCATGCCCAATAAACATATATTCCCATGGAATTGAACATTTAGGATAGAGTTTGTATTTTTACAATTTAAAATAAAATATTAAATCTTTAGCTTGTATTATTGATGTGTATTATCTACCTATCTATACATATATTTTCTTCTTAATGCCTTTGTTTTGATTCTATCCAAGTGTCTTTATTTTTTCTTTACTTTAGGGATATATTATGTTATGCTGTATAATTGTTTGGCCACCTGCTGCAATAGTGTCTCACATTATAAAGATATTTGGTCATTAGTCCACACAGTTATTTCACGCATGAGAATTATCATTTTTAATTTGGCAGCAGTGAACTAACACCCTAGCATGTGTTCAAAACTACCACCTCCAAAGAGCTATAAAGAGAGTTGACTAAGTTGATTAAGACAATAAAACTATCAGAACTGCTTCAGGGCTAACAAAAATGCTTACATCAACTCATACTGCTTATAATTGCTAGTATTCTTTTCCTATTTTTCTTAATGACAATAATACAAGCTCCTAATTCAGGTTGTAAATTAAAATGTACATAACATGATAATGTAGTTAATAAATTTAAGAAATCACCCATTAAAACTTTAATTATCTAGATATTTCAATGTAAAGTGCACCATGATAAGATACTAAGCTAAATATATTTAAGTAAAAGGCATTCAGTATTCATATTGAGAATACCACAACTAGTAGGAATGAAAATGTAAATGAACTGAAAATGTAATTGGTGAAAACAGTATACAAGGTGCAAATGTACATTTTCCCTTTTAGCTTTCAGAATTGTTATCTGAAACACCACTCTCTTTTGATGACCTTTCAGAGTACAGAGTCAGGCAGGAAATTTGCAGGTATGCAGTGAATATAGGCTACATAAACAGCTAAACCACTCCACTGAAGGGGGAAAACTGGCATTTTTTTCCCAATAAAATTGTGCTTTAAAGTTACTGCTGTTTTAATTAACTTTTGTTTATCCTTTATATTTTTAGAAATTTCGTCTCTTGATTTATTTATTTTTTAAATTTTTGATAAAGAATGTTAAAGGGCGCCTGGGCGGCTCAGTCAGTTAAGTGTCTGACTTTGGCTCCAGAGTCATGATCTTGCAGTTCAGGAGTTTCAACCCCATGTGGGGTTCTGTGCTGACAGCTCAGGGCCTGCAACCTGCTTCAGATTCTGTGTCTCCCTCTATCTCTGCCCCTCCCCCACTTGTTCTCTCTCTCTTTCTCTCTCAAAAATAAATAAAACATTTAAAAAATATATTAATGCAGCAAGGGAGTCTGAGTGGCTCAGTCAGTTAAGTTCAGGTCATGATCTCACAGTTCATGGGTTTGAGCCCCATATTGGGATCTGTGCTGACAGCTCAGAGCCAGGACCCTGCTGCGGGTTCTGTGTTGCCCCTCTTTATGCCCTTCCTCAGCTCATACCATCTCTTTCTCTCTCACAAGTAAATAAATATTTTAAAAAACTAAAAGAAAAAAGAATCTTAATACAGCATACACAGAGTTTAGAAGTTTACAAAATAACTATCTGTAAAAATTGGATAAAACCTATTGCTCCATATATAACTTAAATATCTCAGGAATTGATTTTTTTTCCTTTGATCCTTCTTTGTAAACTGAAATACATTTATAATCAACATAACAGCAATGATACTAAAATTAAAAGAGGCTACAAGGATATATTTTATGAAAGTTGCAGTCAAAAAGCAAAGCACAATACTTTTACAGAATAGATATAAATGTGGCACATTTTGCAAAAAAAAAAAACCAAATATCAGGATAATTTGTTTTGTTTTATTTTTTCTTCATGCCTTAACGCAGTTCTCAAGACTGACTATGAATTAAAATCAACTGGGAGGGTTTTTCTCATTTTTAAGCTCTATTGAGGTATAATTGACAAATAGGAACTGTATACATTTAAAATAATTTTTTTAACATTTATTTTTGAAAGATAGAGACAGAGTGCAAATGAGGGAGGGGCAGAGAGCAAGGAGGGTAGTGGAGAGAATCTGAAACAGGGTCCAGGCTCTGAGCTGGCAGCAGAGAGAGTGATGTGGGGCTCAAACTCAGGAACGCTGAGATCATGACCTAGGCGGAAGTCATACTCTTAGCCAACTGAGTCATTAGGCACCCCAGGAATTGTATACATTTTAGGTGTACAGTCTGATGTTTTGACATGAGCATCACAATCAAGTTAATTAACATATCTATTGCCTCAAACACCTTTTTATCATTATTTTTCCCTTGTGCTGAGATCTATCCTCTTACAAATTTCAGGTTTACAATGCAGAACTGTTCTATAATCACCATGCTGCACATCGGATCTCCAGAACTTACTTTTCTTACATAACTGAAACTTTCCATTCTTTGACCTAGTCTATTCAGACCAATGGAATTGGAATCTGAGGGTGAAACCCAGACATCAATTGTGTCGGAAGCTTACCAGATGAAAGGAAATTTTCTGTATAGTCTCTTCACCTTTTCAATATCCTATCATTCCTATATTAACACATCGCACATAAACTTATTTTTATATAAAATATTGTGAAATCAGTTGTTTAAATATGACTTTTTAATATGTCCTTTGTTTTCCTTTCATTCAAAATTACTTTTGATGTTGATTTTAAAAATAAATTGGAAACCATACTTTCATTATTCGGCTCTAATACTTATCATTTGTACAATTTTTTATTTTCAACACAGTGGAACTGACACTCCAAGAGAACTATATTAATTATAACACCAGCCATTGATAAAATCTGATAGTCCAACTTTCACATTAAAATTTTTCATGTGTTCCTTAAATTGTGAGAAGCCTTTGAAGTATCTGAGGCCCCGGAAAAATACCTGTCAACTCACAGAAATTTCCGCCTAACAGGGGGAAAAGCTGCTTCTGTGCACACAGGTGAGTTTAAGTGAAAATTCAGTTTCTTTTATTTATTTGAAGTGTGAGTTTCTCCTGGGTTACTGGGAGCGAATCCAGCTGAGCCTGGGTGAATTCAAAGGCCACATTCAACAGAGGCCACAGTTTCTGCTGGAATTACAACAAAAAAGATTAAATAGAACAATGTAAAACTTCCATTTTGAGAACAGGGATGTTGTAAAATATTTCTACTTTGTGCTTTTCACTATGGTTTGGAAACAGGTGCACATTGTTTGGTATATTCCTGGTGCTGAGTCTTATTTTTAATTAGGCATAATGCAAAATTTAATAAGTTGAAGATTGCTTTAAATAGAAATTGATTTATCGTGAAAGTTTCCATAACACAAATAATATAGTTAGGCCATCATTACCTAGATATATTCTGTAATTGCGATAAAAGGGTATTTTTTAAAGCTACTAATTGGAAAGAGAAGTAAACAGAACTGAAGTATAAAATGTTTGACTTTAAAAGAGAATAAGGAAATGAATTCATACATCCGAAGATAGAAAGTAAATTCTATTTTGTAATAATATCTGGTCCCTAATGGGATAAATAAAAAGTCGTCATTGTCCTAAGAGTTTTTTACATGAAAGATGAATAAATAAATTGTGCAAATTAACAGCATAACATATTAACTAAAGGGCTAGAATGTTTATTGCTATTTGGAGTATATTTCTTTTTAAACTTAAATATATATGTAGCCATGATTAGGTTTTGGTAAGTTTCTGTGTACATAGTTGTAATTATTTATCTAGCTAAGGATTGGCATAAAAAAAAAACAAAACAGGGAGTGTGATAGCCATCCTGATGACATTTTGTCCAAGTGTGGTAATTGATACAGAGTAGATATAGGTAGACTACGAAAATAAGTGCCAGAACTATAGGCAAATCATAAAACTGGGTAAAATACATGAAGTGGTTTGTACCATCCATTGTTGATTTTGTGATGGAAATTTAAGTTTTATTCAAGTATAATATCTCACATTTTATTTATAATCTGAGAAATTTAGACAGATGGTTTTTAGTGTTTTACCTAATCAGGCTGATATTATTATCCTACCCTTATTGCCTGGACAAAAACAAAAACAAAAAAAAAGCATATATTGGCTTTTTTTTTCAATGAATAAATATCAAACATTTTCATTTGGGTCCATAATTTCTTCTCTGTTTCAATGAGGTAGTATGATTCATGTGATTACTGCAATGAAGCCGTAATCTCTGTGCTTTCACCTTATGATTACAGCCTACTGAGTTGAAGATGGGTGTATAGTTTTCCTTGAAGGACACAGTGACTTGTTCATTGAGTGGGTAATTGGGTCACATAACACAGGATCGGGGGGGTCTTCTTAAGTTTTGGTTGTGTGCATGTGACTGAAGAAAACCAATTTTATTCAGCCACTGGATGAACCCCGGAGAGCAGAACATCTATTTTCCCCAACACCTTTTATATGCTTTTTTAATTATTATTACTATAGCAGTTCAATCTCTCAAATACAAAATTATTTTTTCTGGTTATGGATTCATTGTGAAAACCTTCCAAGCTGACAGTGTGAGAAAAATAATTAAGTTGGAAAATTGCACACTTGGAGGATAGTAAATATTAAAAATTTGTGGTCTAGATTGTCTCATCACATATTTGAATAGCTGTTTGACATTTAAAAATCTCTGGCTGCAAAAATGTTGAGATAAACGTCCGCAGTGTATATAAATATCAACCTCCTAGTTTTCTGACAGTTTACCCTATAGATCTTGCTTTTATGCTTGAGATTGTACTATGGAATCTTAACAATCCATGCTCATCATCATTTGAAGGCTGTGTACATATTGTCAAGCTTTGTTAAGTTATAAGCAGGACCAAGTTTAATGCTGCATTAAGAATCACAAATTTATGTTTGTTTTTAAAGAGAATAAACTGTTTACAGTTTTTTCAAGACTGAAAATTTTTTATAAAATTATCAGAGTTTAGATTTTCTAATTAATTTAGGAACAACAATAGGATGCTTAAAAATTAGGTATGAGTTCATTCATTCATTCCATAAATATTTTTTGAGAATGTGTTATATACCAAGCTCTTTTCTAGGTGCTAAAGATAAATAATCTTAGCGTTATAGATATTTTAAATACATTATTAGTCTAGAGGAATATTTATCAAAAATGATCCATGGAACCATGAAAAGATTATTTCAGAATCTTCTGAGGGGATAAAAATGTTAATTCCTGGGTCCCACGTAAAATCAAAAGAATCATATTACTTGCCCATAGTTCCTAAGAATATGCATTTTAGCAAAGTCTCTAAGCACTTTATGGAGTAAGAAGAACATCTTTTTGTTTTGGCTCTAAGTTTACATGGTTTTGAAAGGTAGGAGCATACTACCTGGGGCCAGGCTCTGTATTAAAAAAATTTGGGCTCTGGAACAATATAAGAAATAGAATGTATGGTCAGCTCCTGGCTGCGTTTAAATTTTCTTTAAATATCTGTCTCAGGCTCCACAAACAAAACATCAGCTCTAGCATTTGATCATATTCTCTTCCTTGTATATTATTTCATGTAAAAGTGTTCTAGATTTTACTCAGGCTTCCTCTGCAATATCAATGGCAGTGAAATCTACAGAGGAATTTCTTTACTGCTAATAATTAGTCCTAGATTGATCACTTATAGTTCATTACAAAACCTTAGTCAGATGGAGTATTAGTTAAGTATGTCATCAGATTTTGTTTTCATAACTCTTAACAATTAAAAAGCTCTCATCGATTGACACCTACTAAATATTTTAATGAAATTGATATTAATTCAAGCAAGATACTCTTTCATAGTCCCAGAGGAAGCTGAAAGTTTTATGAGTTCTAATATTACTCGCTGAGATAAAATGGCATTTCGAAGAACAGGATGCAAGTATTCATAGTAAACTGTCCTTGCTATACAGTTAGATAAAGTTAACAATGTGCTCAGTGACTACTCAGCAGACAATTAACATTTTCTAAGTAATTGACCAGCTTGAAGGAAGCCATTTTATTTTTAATTAAAATCGTAGCTCATGAGAAAAGTATAGCAAGGGAATAAAGTGTGTAAGGATGTGTGTGTGTGTGTGTGTGTGTGTGTGCGCACGCGTGCGCGCACGCGTATGACATGCCTCTTGAATGTGGCAAACACTGACAAATTCAACGTATTTTACTTGGTCTTAAGAACCAATAAACAACATTAGAAGCATGACATTTTGAGGCATAGTTCTTTACATGTAAGAAGTTCAAAATCAAGACAGAATACATACATTTATTTCTATTAAAATTAAATGTGTTTTAAACTTGCTGGATAATTTAATTACAGTTATTCAAAGGTTATTTATTAGAGACTTTGTTCATACAGCATGAAAGGCAAGAAGAAGGAAACAACTTATGAGGACCTTCTAAGTACCATTTAAAGAGCTCAGGCTACCCCTTGTATTCAATCACTGATGCCTTCAGAGACTTCATGGTCACAGAAATGTGGACTCTTAAATTTCAACTGCTAAGTGGCATGCTAACACAAAGATAGCTTTTGTTTTGTTCTATAATATAACTCATCAAACTTCCTACGTCCATGGCTGACTTGGTGGATAGCTAATTATTTACTAATTTCAAATTCTTTAATTATTCTCCTTTTATTATGCATCTTTAAGCTTTTGGATACCCTTCAATGTATAAATAATTGGTTAAACTGTTGAAACAGTTCTTGTCCTAATGAATCATCCTTTGTATCACTTAATTTTGTCCAAAAAGGAATTTCTTGACAAAACTTTCTGTTCCACCTAGAGAAAAGTTAAAGGAAATAAAGAATGAGATTGTAAAGAAAATTGTATTAAGAAGTACTTGAATATTTGTTGGCTTTTATACTTGGGTTGAGTTAATGTGTATAATTGTTTTTTTTATTTAAAAATTCCCATGCTTCTGAGTCTCACAAACAGATTTTTTTAGAGTACCAAGCATTAAGAAGTTATGTGTAGACAAGCTAATTTCTCAACAGAATAGGCTGAATGCAAAGAACAGCATAAGCTTCTTCAATCCATTCTGCAGAGCTAAACGCTTTATGAGCCTGACATAGACAAATAATTATAGTAATAATTATAATAATAAGTAATTAGTTCTTACTCTTATTAAGCTCTTAGAATGACTCAAAGAGTAATTTGCATGATTTGGCTATATAAACTTATTTATTTTTCAAAACAAATCTCCTAGATGGGTACTATTTTTATCTCTATTTTAGAGAAGAGGAAAATAGGGCACAGAGGGGTGAAACTTCTTACACAGAGTCACATATCTCATAATTGGCAAAGCTAGAATTAAAATACAAGTAGTCCAGCTCCTGAATAAGATTTAAAATGTTGAATCATTCACAATTTGTCAGAAAATAGCCCTAGGGTGGGTGAAATAAATAAATAAAATGAAACAAAATAAAATAATTTGGATCTTGCTAAATGCCAAAAACTTTGAATTCTGTTTGAATTATTAACAAAAATCACATAGCAAACTATCACTAGAAATTATTTTATGATTTGTCAGCTGGCAAGTTGATTAGGTCTCCTTTAATTTTGGCAGAAAACAAAGAATGCAAATATGAGTTACTAAGGCATTTATTACCTAGATGCTAATCTCTTTCACTTTCAGAAGTCCAATAGAGGTATTTAAAAGAACCCTCCACAGGTTTTGTATCACAAGGCAATTTTTCACTTTAAAAACAATGGTCCACCGTAGGATTAGCAATGGTGTCAGAAAGGCAAGTGAGGAAGAGGAAGTGGGAAAAGCAGCAGCCAAAGGTGTGTGCGTATTTGGGCAGATCCGATTTAAGAAAGAACACTCAGGGAAGCTAAGAATCAGGACTTTGCTCCATTAAAGCTATTTATGTCTATGTTTACACTTTGGAAAGCCTTCTTAAAACCCCAAGGAGATGGTGGTAAGTTTCCTGGTAAACAGAAAGATCCAAGTGTAAATTAATTTTTGGTGGAATTTCCCTCCATGTGCCATCTATATGCATTCTAGGCTTATAGCACTTAAAACATTGTGACAACATAAATATTGCACCCTCTTCTCTTTCTAGATAAAGCAGATCAAAATCATCACTGCACTTATAGTTTCTTAAGTGTTTATGTTCACAAGATCACCTCCTCCCATTTTAAGGCTTTTCTATCAAATTCAATGCACAGTATAAAAGTATGCTTACTCTTACACTAGCTTATCAGCTCTGGAGCCAGTCAGACTTTTTCTCTCTCTTCACTGCTTGCTAACTGTAAGGTCATGTCATTTCCCTGCCTAGGTTTACTCATTTGAATAATGGAGTAAAGAGAAGCATTTACATTTTAGAGTTGATGTGAGGATACTGTAAATTATCGTGTGTAATACAGTTACGGTAGTACTAGGCACATAGTATGTACTCAGTGAAAAGCTAAAAATTTTACTAGTATCTAACTATATGTTATATACATTACATACATTAACTGTATGTTATATTCATCATAAACAATGGGTTTCCTTCTTCAGTTTAAGTATTCTATTATGGATACATTTGTTGAGTACATATTAACTTCTACTCATTTGGCTAAATTTTTCATGAACCATCTAATTTCAACCTCTGAAAAATATTTAGATATTTTAAAATTTTATTTTTTTACAAATAAGGCTTAGAAAAATCAAACCATTCAGCTAAGCTTAATTAAGATTCAGGTCTGTGTATCTTCATGTCTGTCCACTGATACACTGATCCCATATGGAAGAATGATTATGAAAGTAAAACCAAGAGAAAGCTGACTACCTGTGCATGGGTCCTAGTGCATTTCTGTAGAAAAAGAGATGTGTCACCCAGACTGCCCTTCCGGACTAAAGCTCTTTTCTACTGGGACTGAAATGTCACTGTGGAAGTCTCACAGTTGAGTCCCCCTCCAGCGATATCCCTAGGCAGGGAGAAACTGCTTTCCTTAATGTTGAGAACCTTAAGCCCTCAGCAGCGCTGATTCAATACAAGGTCTTCGAGGTGGAGGTGATTGTTATGTTAGTCTGTCTCCTCTAGTTCCCATTCAAAGGGCCTCCAAGGCCCTGGTTTCCCAGGTTTTCTGCTAGAGTCTCTGTTGAAAGGTAACTGAAGTTTAACAGCTGCCCGATCCTGCTTCTGTCCCAACTTTCCCCCATAAACCACCCGTGCAGAAATCTTTGTCTCAGGATCTCTTTTCTAAACAGCCCAAACTCTGAAACACTCCCTGCCTTTCTGAAAATTTATGAACTAAATCTCTGCTCCAAAATAAAAGACAAGGCACATTGTCGAAATGTTCATCTAACTGATCATTGTATGTTATGCCCAGATCACAATATCGTCCCCCAAAACCGAGACCGCCGGGGAGACCGAGGCACGCATGCAAAAGCAAAGGGCTTTATTATTATTACAGGCTCGGGCTCTGGCTCACAGACCTCACCAGCGCAGTGCATCCGTGCTGAGAGCCCCGAACAAGGGCTGAGCAGGGTGTTTATGGGTTTGGGAAGGGGGGTTACAGGAAATTGTGACACAGGCGCAGTGATCCAATCATTATCACATAACATCATTGGCAGTGACTTTAACCATACACTTTGTTTAGAGCATTTGTTACTTTCAGCGGGACCCAATCACAACATTTAGTGTTTAACCAATTACAGAGTGGACCAGGGACCCCAACGTAGGGTGTAACTAGCCTTAAGCAATAAGTGATTATCTATAGCTTCTATCTCTAGGCCTGCCTTTGGGAATGTTAAGCATTTTAGCTGGCCGCTTCTGATTGGGTGTTACTACAGCGTTCCCTGGTTGAGCAATCTGTGCCCTTCTTATTGTCTAATGATTCTGAGAAACTGATACTTAGGCCTCCACAGTCCGAGGGGAAACTTGAAGCCTGTCATGGAGTCAGTTTGGTTCAGACCTGTGTTCTTTCATGTACTGGAATTAAAATCTATCATTCATTTGAATTTTACTTAAAAAACTTTAACTTTGAAAAAATATATATATCAGCAATAACCTAATTACCTTTAAAGATTTCTATTTCAGATATGTTTGAATAATTCTGATTTCAGTAATCATTAGTCGTTACATTACAGTTTAAAAAACACGTGTTTTGTTTTGTTTTGTTTTTCTGTAGAAGATAGCCTAAATAATACCTAGCCATAGATTTGGAAAAATGAAAAACACGTAAGTGCGACCATTATTAATGTCTTCTTCCACCTCCAGTGACCATTCTACATGTGTGAAAAAGGGACAGCAACAATGTACTGTGTAAAAAACAATGTACTTTTGTACATTTGTACATTTGTAGGCATAACTCGATAAAGGAAATGGTGATTTCTGTTGCAATTAAAAAGATTATAGAAAAAATAGAATTTCTCTAGGGGCACCTGGGCGATTCAATCTGTTAAGCATCTGTCTCTTGACTTTGGCCCAGGTCATGATCTCAGGGTTTGTGAGATCAAGCCCTGCCTCAGGCTCTACACTGAGAGCAAGGAGCTTGATTGGGATTCTCCCTCTCCCTCTCTCTGTACCTCTAACCTACTTGCTCTCTCTCTCTCTCTCTCTCTCTCTCTCTCAGAATGAATACATATTGAAGAATAAGTTTTCTTTAATATTTAAAAAATAATATTTTCTCTTCACATTATTTAGAATTCTGGAAATCATCTGTTCCAAACTCTGCATTTCATATATGAGGAAAAAGAAGCCCAGTTCAAATAACAATTTTCTAACAGAAAACATATATATTCCTGAGAAATCAACATTCTCTTGTATTTTCGTCACCTCTGAAGATACAAATTTAAGAATTTAAGCAATATAATAAACAAATCAAAACACCAAGCTACCACTACATACCTATTAGAATGCCCCAAATCCAGAACACTGATGATATTAAATGCTGACAACGATGTGGAGTAACAGGAACTCATCCAAGGTCTCTCTGGATTACTAGGTGGAACACAATAGGAGGGCTTCTAAGGGAATGAAAATGCTCAGTATGATACCATAATAATGGATTTTGTTCTTATACATTTGCCCACAATTGTGGAATTTACAAGATGAAGAGTAAACCATAATGTAGATTATGGATTTGGGGTGATTATGATGTACCAGTGTAGGCTTATCAATGTTTAGCAAATATACCATTCTGGTGGGGGTGTACTTGATAATGAGGGAGGCTATGTATGTATAAAGAGGGGAAATTTGTAGGAAATTTCTGTACCTTCCCTTCTAATTTTGCTGTGAACCTAAACTGCTCTTTAAAAAAGTCTTAAAGGAAAGGAAATCAAGTGCCCAAAATTTATAAGGAATTCCTATAAATTAATAAAAGGACCAAAAAAGTGAAAATATTTAATCTCTGTTAACTATCAGGAAAAAAAAATATTGAAACAATTAAGGATGTTATCAGGTTAGCATATATTATATTTAAATTATATCAATTTACTTTGGGAAGGAAACATTTATGTTTTGCTCCTATTATGTCTGGCTTGGTTCTGGATGCTTTATCCTCATTGCCTCTCTGCTTGAAATCTTAGAGCAAACTAACAAGTGAATTTTATTATCTTTATCATAGAGAAGAGCAATTTGAACAGTTATGAAATATGCCAAAGAAAGCACAGGTAAAAATTCTGACAAGGATTCTAAAATTATGTATAATTTCAATGCCTATACTTTTTCTGTTAGGATTAATGTATGCATTCTGTTAGGAGACATATATATCTAACAACATACATGTTGGCTGAATGGAAAACTACAGTTGAGTGAAAGGCAAAACCTTGAGTCCATATGTAGTTAACTCAGGAGGATAGAGAATATGCTCTAACCATCTTTATACCCTAATACCTACCAGCAACAGGAGCACTGTTAAAAATTGAATAATGCAGCATTGAAAGACTAGTGTCATATTTTTATATTTAAAATGTGTAGGATATTTGAGAACACATTTGAAATTTTAGAAATATATACCTGATTCATCAGGAGTGGTTTGAACCGCTAAAATGTTTGGCTTACAGAACACATGCACAGAAAATAGAATAGTTCTCCAAGCTAGTAGTTATGAAAATATATGACAACCATATTGATGTAAATGGCAGAATCCTTTCAATGTATTTTGACATGTTGCTATTTTTACCCCAAATAGTTATGAGTCAGAACAAATTAAGGTTCTAGGGGAAGCCCTTTTGCAAAATGAAAACACATTGTTCCTTCAATCAAGTCTCCATCTTGGCCTTAGGGAAAAAGTGCTGTAGAGAAAGCAGAGCTATGATAAGGAACATTCTTCTGTTGTATTCTGTTAGAAACCAAATCAGCAAAATGCCCAGAAAGCATTATAAGGGAACAGTCTTCATGCAAGAAACCAATTTTACATATTGAAAATAAAAAGAAAGGTCTATATTTACGTGTTCCAAAATTTGAAAGAAAAATGTGGTGAAAATAAAGTATTAGCTATTGAAAGAAATACTGGCTACATGGCCACTCTTTGAAGCAATTCTTAAGTCAAAGGATATAATCAATTGTCAAAGACTCCAGCAATGTTTATATAGAATAATAACAAGTATAAGAACCCAATTGACTGTGACATTCATGTTCAGTCACAGTGCCTTCTCACTTGTTTGTGTGCCTGACTCTTGTTAGTGATAAGGTTTATTCTGATAATAAATTGAGTTAGTCAGGGTTCTTTAAGGAACTAAATGTTAAACTCAGAGTGAGTAATTTGAAGATACTTTAGTAAAGGGCATTTTTGTTTTAATATGGGCAGGATTTAAGAAAACCAACAGTTTATATAGTTCAGTACACCAGCGCTGGTAGAAGAGGAGAGATATTAGTGGACCTAGGTGGGAAAAAAGAAAACAAAAAACAAAAAACAAAAACCCCAAAAACAAAACAACAACAACAGCAAAAAAGAGCTTTTGGAGAGGGACACATGAAGTCTGCAGTAACCTACAAAGGATGAGGTTTGCATATTTGGAAATTATTTTGCATAAAGAAACAAAATCTTATAAACCACTGAAGGAATCTCTATTGTTTTTTCTATTGTATGACTGCCCTTGCAAATATCAGCAGAGTATGCCTGGGAAAACTTGGAGGCAGCTCACAATGTGTATCTGAGACCATGCTGCCATGTTTTTTCTCAAAAGGACCCAGCTTCTTCTGGGTCAAGGTACTCCAAATCTGTGAATTGGATTATACCTAGGAATTGAGTAAGAGACTGTGAATCCTCACCACAGTGAGTTAAAGTTTTGTCCACTTGATGTAAATATATTTTGCTGTTATATGTCAAGCAGCATATTAGTAGCTGATGATCTATTTCATTTCTAGTGATATTGTGATGAATTAGCCAACATCATATATACTTGTAGGCACAAACACTGACCACCATTTCCTGTTTATGACTTATTGTGGTAATTCTTTTTATCTGGTTTCTGAAGGTTAATACATATCACCTGTTTTTATTACTTTATTATCTCCTTAGTCCTAGAGAGATCAATTTCAATAAAGCATTCTCACAGTGATACCTGCCCCACAGAAGACACCCACCACTGAACATTTCAAGGAGGCTTATAGCTCACGGACCAAAGCATTTCTTAATGTCTCCTAGGTAGTAGCCTCTGATTCCTTTTTGTTGGTATGGAAAGGGATGCCTTAACAGATTGCATATAATATTTTCTTCTCCTCATGTTTTGAATTCATTTCTTACAGTATGCTGAGAAAGTTCTGGGATTTCCACCTCCTTGACTCTAAGCCATTAAAGAGTCTAGACTTCATTTAGTATATATGATACCCCAAAGCTAGTACCAAAAAGATTGAATTTTAGGTTTGTGAAACAATGTCAATAAATTCAACCCAATATAGCATTATGTTTTATCCTTCTTGACTCAATATCCAGGAATCCATTTCTATACATACTACTCCAAGTCTGGCTGATAGAAATTGTTAAACATTTACAATTTACTGGTCCATAACCTCCACACACAAGTTGTGTAATTTTAATTGCATGACACAGATAACCAGTTTTCCCAAACAAGGAGGCTATAGTGCATCCCTGAAATATACAAGCAATCCAATCCCAGAATCCCATTGGGAAGGCTTGTTTCCTGGGCCTACATCTAGGTATTCATTGTTGTATCAATCAATATATTAGCAGGAAATACTTAGACTTGGTAGTTCTAGATGGGTGTAGTAAAGAAAGTATTACAAAGTGATGTGTGTATGGAAATATTTTGTGTATGGAAATAAAAAAAGCATTACTCTTGGACTAATATGGTGGCTTTCAGATTGAAATGATGACTATCCTCAATCTCTGAAGTCTACATACACCTACTACACTTCCCAGTGAGAATAGAGTACACTTTCTCTTGGAGTGCCTGGCTGGTTCAGTTGCTTAAGCTTCCAACTATTGATTTGGGCTCAGGTCATTATCTTATGGTTTGTGAGTTGGAGCCACACACTGGGCTCTTTGCTGACAGTGCCAAGCAGGAGCCTGCTTGGATTCTTTCCTTCTCCCTCTCTTTCTGACACTCCCCTGCTCCTGCTCTCTCTGTCTCTCAAAATAAATAAATAAATAAACTTAAAAGAAAAGAATATATTTTCGCTCTTCTTGATTTTGGACTGGCCTATAACTTGCTTTAATCAAGAGAATGTTGTCAAAGTGATGCTGTGTCATCATTAAGGCTAGCTCTGAAAAGGTCTGGCAGGTTCAGCTTTGGGCCTTTTAGAGCACTAAGTATTCATGTAAGAAGCTTGGTTGGCCTCTTGAAGAAAGAGGCCCATTTAGGTCTTGGCTTTTCCTACCACCCTAGCTCACAATTCAGTTGAGTTTTTCTGCACATGCTACCCTAACCAACACCACACCAAGTGAAGGTAAATTGTCCAAAAAGCCCTGACAAGGTTGAAGGATCATGACAAAATAAGTGAGTTTTGTTGTGTTAAGATACAAAGTCTTAGCCCTGTTCTTTATTCACAGATAGATGACTGAAAGGGCTGGAATGAGTAGGGTGCTGTGCCACCCTCAGATCTGAGGGGCATGCGTCATGTGTGCCTTCTCAGCTGAGCCCAAATTCTAACTTCCCTTTGAAGTCTCATGCAGTAGTAATCTACAGAGCTTCTAAACCTCCAAATCACTTACCATGACCATCTTTATATTCCTCATATCCAATAACTTACATTGTAACACTCTTTTACGGAGCCTTTTCTCCCCAATTATATCATTAATTTCTGGTGTGGGAGATTACTTTTTGTTGGACTCTTGATATTGCTATATACTGTGGAAAATGTCTCCCTGAAATATAATAGGCATAAAGATAAAGAAGACCTTACACAGGATATTCATCAATGGTTAGTAAAAATATTAAGTTAAACATGACTTTAAATTCTACCAATAGAATAGTAATTACATGAAGCATGTTTTTTTTCAGTCAGTGATTATTAACAAATAAAATATAACTTCTACAGTCATAATAATGAATATTTTTTCTTTTTATTCTGTAATTTTTGCAAACTACTTTCCCAAAGAATAATATGCCTCTTTATGTATATCACTATCCAAGACACTATTCTGAAACATTTGCACCGGATTCTTAGAGTTTAATTATTCACTATTGGCCATCAGTACCATGGATCACATTTTAATGAAATACAGTTTTCTTACTGTTTTTTTTTATCCTAAGTACAATAGCACCTTTAACATGATGTATAAATACCTAGCTTGATAGAATATCATTAATAATTACTAAAATTTGTATAGTAATTGTTATGCACTAGGCACTTTTCTAAGAGCATAACACAACAACACATTTAATCTTAAAAAAAAACTTTAAGAAAATGTTTTAGTTTATTTTTGAGAGAGAGACAGAGTGAAAGCAAGGGAAGGGCAGATAAAGAGGGAAACACAGAATCCAAAGCAGGCTCCAGTGCCTGCAACACAGAGCCCAATGTGGGGCTTGAACTCATGAACCATGAGATCATAACTCAAATTGAAGTCAGACGCTTAACTGATTGAGCCATCCAGGTGCCCCACTAATTTAAGCTTCATAGCAATCCTATGAGTAATACTATTATTTACATTTTACCAATAAGACCACAAAGGCACAGGGAGATTATGTAAATTTTTGCATATGTTAATTGTCTACAGAGTGAATAGGAGAGAATAACATATTATTTTTCCACAGGTTCCAATGGCTATGTGGTGACACTTTGAATTAGGAGGTATATATCTATTTTCTTTTAAATGTTATCCTTGAGTTACTACACAATGAGCTGCCAAAGAAGCTCAGTAGTATTCCTCCCATCTCTACTTTTTGATTTTCTACATCATTTCTTCCATTCCACTTGGAGCATGCTACATACTTACACAGTTTAGGAAAACATAGCTTAAGTCTTAAATGTTTCCACAAACATGTTAGCCAACTTGCAGTTGATATACACAAACTTTGTAACTCTGTAACTCTGGCAAGAAGATCAAACCACTTCACATTTCTTTGATGTGATTTAAATAAGTTGAACTCTATCATGATCAATAAACACAATCTTTGGGTAAGATTCAAACCAAGAAACAATATATTGAGCTATTTGGGAACTAATTTTCCTATAAATGGCTAATTAAATTAAAAATCAATGCAAAATATCACAGTGGTATAAAAAATTAAATGTCCCATTTATCTTTCTAAAATAAACTGAATCTAAAATAAACTGGCCTTAGTTTTCTAATAAGGATATATTTATGAAATTTTGGGACAGGTATAGTTTTGTATTATCTGTAAATGTTGGTCACTATCATTTTTTACTTTCAAGCAAAGATAGGTAGACAATATTCTAATTCCAGCAAGTTAAAAATGTTGTTGTTCTATAAAACAACCTTGTGTGCATTAATAGTTTATAATTATGTTTTATTTTTTGAGGGGAAGGGGAGAAAGGATTTTTCTGTTTTCTGTTTCTATACTGTTTAAACTTTTATCATGAACCTCTATTACGAAAATAGTGACAGACTAGTTTAATTTTTATTGAAAATAATAAGAATTGAATTGGCATATCTTAATACTGTTGCCTCTTGGGGAAAATTAACTTGTTTTTATAAGTGAACATGTAATGTTATTGTTAGTTTCATGTGTACAATATAGTGATCAACAGTTACACACATTAGGAAATGCTCACCACTCTGTGTACCAGGCAGGTAATAACTATTCCATAGACTTAACACAAGTCTTTTACTTGCATCAAAAAGATAAGATTAATTATGATAGGTTGAAAGGATTTCTTTTTGGAGGCAAGATGATCAATGAATAGTAACAAATATTTTTCATTCTTGAAACATGTAAAGGACTTTATATTATTGTGTCCAAAATTGTTATATATGTATATAGGAATAATTTTTGTGTGCTTTTGAATGGCTTCTTTTCTGAAATCTCTCTGATTCTCCCAGTGTGGTTTTACCAAATGGTACCTGTACTTCTAATTCAAATGCAGAATTTCAAGCCAGTTTTATCCTTGAATAAATAGGCAATCCAATCCAGCACCAAATAGGTGAACATTGAGTTCTGTTCTGTTGTCTAAACTACACTGCCACCTGGTCTTCTAATTCCCTAATGACTAAAATTCTCACTCTATATTTTAATTGTGGTATCAATAAATCTTATCCAAATACTCATTAAATGGATTTCTATTCATAGCTAGGACACAATCTGGAAAATAAATATGTTGTTGTTCCATATAAATAAACATATACTACTTATATAATTACAAAAATCAGTATAAAGCCCCTACATCAATTCCTATATGTTGTTGTTACCTATAAATAAATATGCTACTTATATAATCACAAAAATCAATATAAAGTTCCTACATTAATTCCTCCCTATGGTTCCTATGTTTTACACAAATAAACATACAAAGCATTTCTTTAGGGGTGCCTAGGTGGCTCAGTCGGTTAAGCATCCAACTTCGGCTCAGGTCATGATCTCATCGTTTGTGAGTTCAAGCCCCATGTCGGGCTCTGTGCTGAAGGCTAGCTCAGAGCCTGGAGCCTGCTTCAAATTCTGTATCTCCCTCTCTCTCTGACCCTCCCCTGCTTATGCTGTCTCTGTCTTTCAAAAATAAATAAAAATACATTAAAAAAAACAGTTCTTTATACTCAATTATAGTACTTTAGCTAGAATATAGATAAACAATGGCCAAGAATGTATGGCCAAGAAACTGATTAGGACTTAAGGAAATCTAACATATACAGAGAAAATAAAGTTTCCATATGGATTAGTTTGACAAGTTAAAACATTGTAGAAAGGTAGCAAGATGGATTGAATATAAATAATGGATATCCTCCTTATTGGTTTTGTACTATGTACTAGTCAATTACATTGTTTGAAAATTGGTTTATTTATTTCTTTTTATGTTAGAGAGAGAGAGGGGGCAAGTGAGCGGGGAAAGCAGTCAAAGGAGAGAGAAAGAATCTTAAGTAAGTTCCATGCTCAGTGAGGAGCCCAATGTGGGACTTGAACTCACCAATCATGAGATGATGACCTGAGCCAAAATCAAGAGTCAGATGCATAACCAACTGAGCCACCCAGGCCCCCCCTAATGTGATGTAATACTCATCTTTAATCAGACCTACAGTAAAGCTTACATAGAATTGACATTTGATAAATTTTTATTAACTTCATTATTATTTTAAAGGTTAATAATAACATGATTGTATAATAAAATATGATTTTATCATAAATTAATGAATTTCAATAATAATATAATACTAGTAACACCTGGCTCTCCAATTGATATCTGTTCAGTAACACATAGTTAAGGAAACCCCTTATCTATTAATTCATTCTTTTTATAGATACTTATTAAATATCTACAGTGTGATAGGCACCATTTTAATTACTGAGCTAGTCAATATAGATGGTCTTTAATATCATGGAGATTTCATTCTAATGAAGGTAGTAAGAAATAAATAGAAATAAAATAAATAAGTTAAGAGTAAATAGACCAAAAAATTATCAGAAAGCAGTAAGAGTTACTGAGTGGCTACTCAAGTTGAGTAGTTAGAAAAATCTTTTCATTCTGTTAATATTCATAAAACATTTATTGAACATTCAACCTACATTTATTGCCTTCCATCAAAGGGAAAAGTGGCTAGGAATTTCAGGTCTACAGTTGGCTTCTTACAGTTGTTACATTCTTTTCCACAAAGTCCTGTGATTTGAATAAGTTGTTCACAATATTTAAACCTTTATGGTCTTATCATTAAAATTATGATAATAATATGTATATTGTACTCTTTATGATGATTATATGAAATGATGTGCATAATCTGATCTCAGCATCTGTCATATACCAATCATTTTATTTTAACTAATATGTTTTAAGAAAGTGATAAAGGGGCTCCTGAGTGGCTCAGTCAGGTAAGCATCTGACTTGGCTCAGGTCATGATCTCATGATTTGTAAGTTCAGGCCTGGCATGGGGTTCTGGACTGAGAATTCAGAGCCAGGAGCCTGCTTTGGATTCTGTCTCCCTTGCTCTTTCTGTCTCACACTGTTTCTTTCTCTCTTAAAAAAAAAAAAAAAAAACATAAAAATTTGAAAAAAGAAAATGAGAAAAAATAGTCCATGCATTACGTGTTTTGAATAAAAAGTTTTCTGGTGCCTTGAGTCAGTAATAGAATCAAAATCTAGATGGAAGCCCATTGAGCATTTTCTCAAATCAAATGAGTTATCCAGAGAATGGAAACATAGCATGTCCATCAGGTAGGAGGAAATAAAATGCTATGAACTTTTTTTCATCATAAATCTTTTTTTAATTAATTAAAATAAATTATGTCAAGTAAATCCATCATTCTACCCCTAGAACTTATCCATAAGTAATGGAAACATTTCTACTTCATTAAATGTGTGCTTATTTATAGCTTTAAGTTTTGAAACCAATTATTAATTTAGGCAAGGGCATTTTGATGTACTTATTAAGTCAAACTTAAAAAGTTAGATAACACCCTGATGTTCTTCTGATTTTTATATCCTAGTACCTCACTTTCTGTATGTGTGCCTTATGGCAGAGTCTCAAAGTGTTGGGTTCTTATTGTATAACCTGATCGTTGCTGAATGAATAACTTATCTGAGAGTCTGAGTGTCCTATGAATAAATCTCTGCTGTGAAATTAAATACCAATAATAGCTCTTCCACCAATCACTTATTCTCTGTCTTCTCACGTGAAATTCTTTATCTTATACTTGGGTTAGACCATTTGGCTAATTATGCACTCATTTTTATATGGTGAATGCCTACCATGTTCTAATGGTAGTGCCATGTTTTTCCTATCTAGATTGACATTTGAGGCTCAAACATATTTAGCTCATTATTAGAATAACTTTCCTAGGTCTTGTTTCTTAAGGAACTTAATAAACATCTTTTTAAATTGGGGAAACATACAAACCACCCACAATCAAGTCTCATGATCGTAAAATATATTATTTGATTTATGCCACAATAATCATCTTTGAGCTGACATTTTCATATGAAGGGAATATTCCAATCTATGTTTCACATTCTCTAAGTGCTGTTCTGGTTCTTTTTAATTTCAGCCACTGAGTTGATAGGACTCAGAGGAAAACAAAATGGATTTATCCATCACTGAACACAATTAATTGTATATTGGCCTCTTTAGGAATGGAGTTAGATAAAATGACTTAATCACAATTTTTCAGGGGAAAATTATAAATAATTAACCACTCTGACTATGACCCGATAAAAGAAAGTGAAATTCAGCACATCCAAGCAAATGACAATCAGATAAGAAAATTATTTACAAGGAATATTCCATTACTGTAACTGGCTCTGCGCATATAGCAATACCTACGGGTTGAGGCTATTACTTTTAAATATAGAACTATACATAATAAGACTTAAAGTCAGATTTAGCTACTTAATTGCACAAATAACCACATATATTGCAAGTGCCTCTATTATGTATTATTATGTCTACTTTTCATACTTGCCCATTTCAGAAAACTCAGAAATGAATGTGAAACTCTGCATTATGATTAAATCACTGAAAATGAAGCCGTTTTAACATCTAAAGCCCCCACAGAATATCTATTGGACATAGCCATGGAAAACTACTTGCGCAAGGATTTGTCAAGTACAGCTAATTTTTTTCGTACAGTTGCATCAACCTGAAGGCTCAGAGATTCACATTCTGGATAGATGCACATTTATTGTTGCTATACAAGAATGATATAATTTCTTGTCTGATAAAGCATTTACTTCAAATACCAAGGCTACTCATTTCAACTGTATCTAACACTTTGATGAAACACCCAACCAAAAAAAAATGAACATACTATATTAGTTTGTCAGAGCTGTCATAGCAAAATACCATGGCTTAACTTACACACATTTATTTTTTCACAGTTCTGGACACTGAAAGTTGAAGATGTCAACAGGGTTGGTTTCCTCTAAGGTTTCTCTCTCTTGCTGATGGCTATCCTCATGCTTCCTCTTCCTATGGAGTGCCCCTGATGTCTCTTCTTATCAGGACATCAGTCATGTAGGCTTTGGGTCTCACCCTAAAGCTTCATTTAATTTAATCACCTCTTTAAAGACCATCTGTAGAACAGGACTTCAACATACGAATTTTAGGGGGATACAACTCAAACAAAACAAAACAAGACAAAACACACAAAACAAATTTATCCTGTGATTTCTTTAATCTTATCTGAAAAACTATGCTTTCTGGAATCCCTTGTAACTAAGTTTCTAGGTATTAGATATACACACATGCTACCAATTAGACCTAGTCATGTGAAATCTTGAAGGTAGACCTGTGGTGATGGCATGCCTTGAATATTTTCTTCTTGTAAGAAAGTTCATATATATGATCGGTCTTCTTGGGTTGTTTATTCTTTTAATATTTACTCTATGTATTCCTGGGTGTTAAGAGCCAAAACATCCCTTCTCCAGTTTACTGACAGTATAGTGGCAATAACTTCTTGTTTCTGGTCTAACTCTAGGATTGGCTTCAAATGGAGCAGTGCTCATAATATGTTAACTTGATAATGTTCTGGAAATAATTCTAAGATATCAATATAGAACATGTTATCTCAGAGACACCAAATTCTTGTATTAAAGTTCTTGTTTACTATACGTAAAGTAGCTTTTGTTTCCAAACTGAGTTCTCACTAATCCAGATATAAAACTTTCTCTCACAATCTCCTGCTACAACTCTATTTTGCACCCTCTGTCTGGAACATTCCTCTTTCCATATTTATTTTGGCCTATTTTTATTCCTTCATCAGTATTTAGATCATAAATTATCCCTCGTATATAATTTTAATATCCAAACTGCAAGATCATAGCTATAACAATTTTTCTGGGATAAATGATTCATCTAGTACTTAAAAACTTTTGTTCTGGAAACAAATGGACACTGTTGGAATGGAATTCACCTGGCCCCCATCACATAATGTGGCAACACCTTATAAGATTCCAAAGTGATTGTGGGATGAAACCTTTTCTTTGTAAGAAGAACTTGAAACAATAATTTAAATACGTTCTTTCATAATGTGTTGACATCTCGGATTATACACAACGGAGTCAGAAAGAAGAGAGAGAGCAGTTGCTGTATTTTGAATCTTCATCTACTTTTTGGTGAAGAGGGAGGAATATGCTACAATCTGAGCTCAAATTTACTGAAAGAGGTTTTACAAACAGCACCTAGAAAATTTTAAAGGATTTCCCTTTAGATGAGAGACACAGAGAACTAGAATCTTACTTGCATCTGTAAAAAATAGACTATGGATAAGATACAGAGAGTGAGAAATGGTACCTAAGTGCATTAATAACTGTGAAGGAAGAGCGGTGGGTGTTGGAAGCAGAGTGTTATTTCAGAGTTTGAATAACTAGAACTAAAGAAAGAGTCACGAACCATTCGGATAGAGAAGCATCTTCTACCCAAGTTGAGACAATTGTAGTAGAGAGAAGTCAGGCAGAGAGTCAAGGTAAGGCAGAAGTATGCAGAAGCTTCTTGAGAAAAGAGGGTAATATTTAAGGAACTATTAGATTCCAACACAAGAAAGGAATAAACACAGTTTTGTAAATTTCCTATTTAAGTAAGAACTGCCCTGTCGCCATTCCACTCTGCTCAGTTGTAAGTGTGTGGAGGGACGCCTGGGTGGCTCAGTAGGTTAAGCATCTGACTTTGTCTGAGGTCATGATCTCCTGGTTTCATGGGTTCAAGCCCCATGTCGGGCTCTGTGCTGGCAGCTAGCTCAGAGCCTGGAGGCTGCTTCGGATTCTGTGTCTCCCTCTCTCTCTGACCCTCCCCTGCTCATGCTGTCTCTCTGTCTCTCAAAAATAAATAAAACATATAAAAAATTAAAGTAAGTGTGTGAAAAGTGGAGTTTTGTTTATAACACAATACTAGGCATTTTATTTTCTGAATCAATATTGCTGTGATTGTTTTTAAAAAGTATCTCTAGAACAGCATATTTCTTAAGATCAAACAGTAAATCCTTGGGTCCAGCAAAAGTTGTCATGCATGACCAAGGGAAGCTCCCTGAATAACATGAACAGAAAGAGGCCAGAGAGTATACAAAAATATGCTTGTATTTTTGTTACTTTATGAATCATATATATGGACATATTAAACAGTACATAATACACAAAACAACCATAACATAGATAAATCATTTCCCTCCAGCTATTGCTCTATTTTTATGCTTCATGTTTGTAGGCAAACTTATTTAAGAAGTTATTTGCTTGTAGTTTTCTTTCTTTAAATATTTTTTAAGGTTTATTTATTTTTGAGTGAGAGAGAGAACGAGGGAAGGACAGAGAAAGAGGGAGACAGAATCTGAAGCAGGCTCTAGGCTCTGAGCTGTCAGCAAGAGCTGACTCATGAGCTGCGAGATCATGACTTGAGTTGTAGCTGAATGCTTATCTGACTGAGCCACCCAGGCACCCCATTTGCTTGTAGTTTTCTAATACCTTAGTTAATTCTTCAACATATAATATTTCTCTCTTACCCATAAGTCCCATTTAGTGTTATTTCTAAAATGACCAAGAGACTCAATGTTCTTAAATATGGACACACTTGCTGTTCTCTCATTCTTGATAACTTTTCTTAGTTCTCTTCATTTCAAAGACCATTCCCTGATCATCTTTACTATTTAAATTATAAGATTCACATTTCTATAGAGAACCTTCTGGGCCTGTATTCTCATGTCTTTTTGTTTGTTTTCATGCTTTCTATTGGAACACATCTGCCTACTGGTTTATATGCTATCTTTGATAAATCCTATCTTACTCTCTGAACTCTAGTACTACCAATTTACCTCCACAGAAGTTTGGCATCATAAGAGTCTCAAATATAATATATTCTTATCTGACTTCCTGATAGCAATTATTGAAACCTATTTCACATCATTATCAAGACAAACCTGGATATCTACCTAAATTTACTTCTGTCCCTAAAAATACAAATTCCATTCTATAGGAAGTCCTATTAAATTTGTCTTGAAAGTGTATCTTGATTTCATTCAATTTTCTCTATCTTAATTGTTACTATAAATATCTTTCACTTTGACAATGATAGTCTTTTGCCAACATAAATCAGTACATTTCCATATATGTTTGCTAATAAAGAAGCCTAAAACTGTTTGGAAATTTAAATCAGAACAAATTATTCCCCTGTTAGAAACTGGGGACAAGACTTTCAGGATGGTGTTAAAAGGTACTTGGCGAAACATTTACTAAGCTTGTCCAATGTAGTCATCAAGGCACCTTCAATGAGCAGATACTCTCTATCAAAATCCTAGCTGCTTTGGGGCAAAATTGACAAAGTTTATCTAAAATTTATTTGGAAATGAAAATAACCCTGATTAGCCACCAAACAATCTTGAAAAAAGAAGAAAAAAGTTGAATACACACTTCTTGACTTTATGATTTATAAAAAGGTGTGATAATCAAGAGAGTAAATTACCGGCTTATGGACAGAAATATGTATCAATAGAATATAATTGATAGTCCAGAAATAAACCCTTAGTTTTATGGTCAGTTGGTTTTTAACAAGGATGCCAAGAAAAATGGGGAAAGCATAGTCTTGTCAACAAACAATGCTAAGACAAGTGGGTATTCACAAGAAAATGAAGTTGAACCTCTTTATCATACCATGCACAAAATTAACTTATAGAACTCAATGTAGAAACTAAAAAATAAAGCAGTAAACTTTCACAATCATGAGTTAGGCATGATTTACTACATAAAACATTAAAATACAAGTAACAAAACGATAGATAAATTAGATTTTAAATTAAAAATAGTAAAATATTTGTGCTTCAAAGAACATCCTTAAGAAAATAAAAACCATCTACATAGTGGGAAAATTACATGTGATTATCATATATTTATATATCCAGGATGTATAAAGAATTCATATTTTCAATAATATAAATAACAAAATTTCAAAAATGGCCAAAGGATTTCAATAAACGTTTTTTTCTAAAACAGTTGTATAAATGATCAATAAGCACATAAAAATAGAATAAACACAAAGCTCAATATTACTAGTCATTAAAAAAGTAAAAATCAATGGGGCACCTGGGTGGCTCAGTTGGTTTAGCCTCCGACTGCAGCTCAGGTCATGATCTCACAGTTCGTGAGTCCGAGCCTCATGTTGGGCTCTGTGCTGACAGCTCAGAACCTGGAGCCTGCTTTAGATTCCATGTCTTCCTCTTTTTCTGTCCTTCCCCCACTTCCACTCTGTCTCTCTCTCTCAAAAATAAACATTAAAAAAATGAAAATCAAAACTCTGAGATAATACATCTTCTTCACTAAAATGGCTTAATCAAAATGACATATGACAAGAATTATTGATGAGGATGCAGTATTACTCATAATAGCCCAAAATCAGATGAGCCCAAATGTCCATCAACTGATGAAGCGATAACAGTATGAGAAATCACCATACAATGGAACATTATTCAGCATGAAAAAGAATGAAGTACATAATATTCGCTTCAACATGGGGACCTTGTGAAACATTATGCTGAGTGAAATCAGCCAGTCATAAAAAGGCATAAATGGTATGACTGCATTTAAATGAAGTATTCACGATAGGAAATTTTAAAGACACAAAAAGCAGACCAATAAACTCCGGGTTGTTTAGAACTCAGAGGAGTGTTTGTGGGAAGAGTGACTGCCAGTAAGGACACTTTTTGTTTTGTTTTGTTTTGTTTTGTTTTGTTTCTGAGGGGAGGACAGGGGGTAATGAATATGTGTGAAAATGAAATTATTTTGCTATTAAAAAGAATAAAAACCACCAAATTGCACTCTTTAAATAAGCAGATTTTGTATATTACATCACGATTAAGCTGTGTTTAAAAGTAAATATAAAAAACTTTATTGCTTACCAATACATTAAAAGAAAATCAAATTCTCATCACCTTCTAAAATCTGTACAGGATCCTTTAGGATCTGTCCCAGAATACTTCTCCTTTCCCATCTCTAGTTACCAATCCATCACTCATTTTCTCTAGACACATTGGTCTGCAATCATCTCTGAATATCTGCCAACATTTGTGCATATTTTTGCTATCTTAACATCAGTGCACAGTCTATGTTCCATGTCCTCAAATATCTTGACTCATTAGATCACTGGTTCTTTGGCATTGTTCAATTCCCAGCATGACTTTATCAATTCAGACAGGTTTGCTCTCCCCAATGGTGTCATGATTCGTTCATTCTGACCCTACCTATCACAACATGGTCTTCATTATAGTTCAGGGGATTATCTAAGTTTTTAATCTGTTTATTGTCAGTTTCCTCCCACTAGAACGTGCATGATAACCATGTGATCTTCATCCACTTCGGCAGCCAGTGCCCAATCTTATACTTGACATGCAATAGACTTAATTATTAATTGTTAAATAAATAAAACAACATTTACTGCTTTTGGTGTGCCTACCTAGCACCTAAAATCTAATAGTGGAAAAAATTCTAGGCTAAATGTCAGAATGAATAGCAATTTGGTTGTCAGCAGATAAATAACTTTGAAAGATAAATAACTTTGAGAGAGGTTTTTAAAATCTCATATCCTCATTTTTTTCTACTCCAGAATAATGACCCTGATTCCTGGTCCACCTACAATACAAGATAGACCATAATTTCAAACAAGATAGATAAAAAAAGTCAGGGTTTTACAAATCATAAAATGATACTCAAAAATGATATTGCAACAATATACTGAGGCACTGCAAAGCAATCTTAATATTTCCTCCCTTGCTATCAATGGACTTCTTTCCTCTACCAGGAATTTCTCGGTCATAGATAACAATCTGGATCTTTTCTGTATTACTCTACTTCAAAACTAAGGTTAGCATTTGCTGTGCCATTGATTTTCTTTTAAGAACACTATTAACTTTCCAATAGATTATTACCTCTCTCCACCTATCTATTCACCATCGGAATTGAGTTAAGTCTTTTGGAAAATTCATGATATAGAACAATTTTGACTTTAACAATTATTTTGATCGTTCAGTTTTCTTTCACAATTTTTATAAAGACTTCTGTTTTCCTTTAAACCTATAATTTGAAATGTCAGAATGACAATGACAATGTTATTCCTTTTCTCATGATTTATAGTTTTATAAAGGGTGGTTTACAGAATGCTTTGAAATATATTATGATATATGATTGTAAGAATAATTTTATTCTCAATTTATAGATGATAACATTGACAATCAAGAATTTTGATATTTTTGCTTGGGTTGACAACATAAGTTGAGTGTATAAGATTTAAACTGTAAACTTATTAGCTTATGAATTCCTATTCTAGAATTAACACAGCTCCGTCTTCCTCATTTCATCCCTTTGCCTTTTGTTCTTTTTTGTTTTTCTCTTATCTCTCTTACTTCTCCCCCCTATTTTTCTTTCTTGTCCCACTCCCCTGGAACTTAACTGGCATTAGTTTACAGACAATTCACAGGTCTTACAAAGATAGTTCTCAAAATAAATGTTCTGACAGCAACCAAAATAAGAATGTACCAAGGATTCTGAAAGAGATACACAAAAAACAATCTCCCAATACACCAACTACAGCTTTTGTAGCAGTTAAAGTAAAGAAAATAGCAACCTGAGAAAGACCCTAAGTCACACAGCCTTCCTTTCCCTATAAAATACCCTATAAAACATCATTAAACTGCCTAATAAAACTATATAAAACCTCAATCTTTCTTAGCTCCATGAATTACCTGGTTTAGCGTGTTTTCTGATGTGCATCAGCTGACTAAAACCTCCGACCATTCTTTGAGTAATTTCTGCTGTTTTTGTTCTTAAACTTGACTCTGCTTAAGAGCAAAAAACAGTTTACTTATTTTTGCATATCACTCATAACTTCCTCAGACCTAATCAAACTCTCTTGTTTATAGTAGACTGTCAATAAGATGAGATAGATTCATCAACATTCTGTAGTTTAGTGAAACCAAATCATAATTAAATACCTTGTGCATTTTCCAAACATTATCAAAAACTAAACAGAATTAATTCTTACTTTACATGTTAAGCATACTGTCAATATTTTTCTAGCTAATATGTATTAATATATATTTACTATATGTGTAATCTTTTCTGACATTCTCTATCACCTCTCTTTTTTTAAGGTTTAATAGGCAATTTATATTTTTTCTTTTCTATCTTCTTTAATTAGAAAGATGTGCTTCTCAAACAAGATATTGTCTATTCACTTTGGTTTTTTTTTAATAGTTTGTTGTCATTTGGTTTCCATATAACACCCAGTGCTCTTCCCCACACATGCCCTCCTCCATCACCACCACCTCTTTTCCCCCCTCCCCCTTCCCCTTCAACCTTCAGTTTTTTTTCAGTATTCAATAGTCTCTCAAGTTTTGCATCCCTCTCTCTCCCCAACTCTCTTTCCCTCTTCCCCTCTCTTCCCTTCCCTTCCCCTCCTAATGGTCCTCCATTAGGTTTCTCCTGTTCTCCTGTTAGACCTATGAGTGCGTGCAAACATATGGTATCTGTCCTCTGCCTAACTTATTTCGCTTAGCATGACACCCTCGAGGTCCATCCACTTTCCTACAAATGGCCACATTTCATTCTTTCTCATTGCCATGTTATACTCCATTGTATATATATACCACATCTTCTTGATCCATTCATCAGGTGATGGACATTTAGGCTCTTTCCATGTTTTAGCTATTGTTGACAGTGCTGCTATGAACATTGGGGTACATGTGCCCCTATGCATCAGCACTTCTGTATTTTTTGGGTAAATCCCTAGCAGTGATATTGCTGGGTCATAAGGGAGTTCTATCGATAGTTTTTTGAGGAGCCTCCACACTGTTTTCCAGAGCAGCTGCACCAGTTTACATTGCCACCAACAGTGTAGGAGGGTGCCCGTCTCTCCACACCCTCACCAGCATCTATAGTCTCTTGGTTTGTTCATTTTAGCCACTCTGACTGTCATGAGGTGGTATCTCAGTGTAGTTTTGATTTGTGTTTCCCACCTCTCTCTCAATTCAAGAATATAAAACCTTAACCTGAATTTACACTTGAATATCAATTACTGTTCTAAGAGTATCCCTGAACACTTCTGAGGTGGGAGATGTATGAAAACCTCAACTTCCTCATGAAAGCATTGTTATTATGGTAAAACTAAATAATTTATATAAGAATCTCCAATTACTTTTGTCAAACTATGGGTTATCTTTATAGGTCATGAAGAATGTAATTTGTAACTTTTTTAAGTTCCATAAAATAGGTTTGGGAATTTGAGGTCAATAGATTATGAGAAAGATGATATACAAAGAGAAAGAAATGATGTAAAACAAGTGAATACTCATGAATTTAACTAATGCTAGTTTTGTGTGGTAATGTTTAAAACTATTAGAGAAAGTTTAACTTTGTAAATGCTCTAGTAATTATGATTTATGAACTGCAAAAACTGCAGGAATGAAGAATACAGTATATCTAATTGGGTCCATAAAAATATGGAAGCCATTTTGTGATTTAGTGTATTTACACTAAAAGCTAAGTGGGTGGTGGGTATTTACACTAAAGAAATACCCACCTAAAGAAAATAGAAAAGCTTTATATTAGAAATTTTAACCAAAGTAGTGACAAGGAATGATCCTCCAAAGCGGTCATATTTTAGATTGTTAGATTGAAACTTAAAATATTTTAACAATTTTTATAGTTTCAGGTTTTTATTTACATGTAAGTAAGTTAACATACAGTGTAATATTAGATTCCATGGATTCTAGTGATTCATTACTTATTTACAACCAGTGTTACTCACAAGTACCCTCATTAATACCCACCACCCATTTAGCTTTTTATCTCGATGAAGTCCCAATGGTTTATTTTTGCTTTTTTTTTAACCTTGCTTCAGCAGATATACCTAGAAGAAGTTGCCACAGTCAGTAAAGTTGGAGAATAAAAAGTCGATGTATAGAAATCTGTTGCATTTCCATACGCTAATAACGAAACATCAGAAAAAGAAATCAAGGGATCACTCTCATTTACAATTGCACCAAAACCCATAAGATACCTAAGAACAAACATAAGCAAAGAGGTAAGAGATCTGAAGTCGGAAAACTATAGGGCAATTATGAAAGAAATTGAAGATGACCCAAAGAAACAGAAAAAGATCCCATGCTCATGAAGTGGAAGAACAAATATTGTTAAAATATCTATACTACTCAAAGCAATCTACACATTTAATGCAATCCCTATCAAAGTGCTACCATCATTTTCACAGAGCTAGAACAATCCTAAAATTTGTATGGAACCACTATACACCCTGAATAGCCAAAGGAATCTTGAAAAAGAAAGGCGAGGCTGGAGGCATCAAGTGTATTACAAAGATGTAGTGATCAAGACAGTATGGTACTGGCACAAAAGCAGACACATAGATCAATGGAAGAGAATAGAAAGCCCACTAATGGACCCATGAACATATGTCCACCTAACATTTGACAAAGCAGGAAAGAATATCCTATGGAACAAAAGGAGTTTCTTTAGCAAGTTGTTCTGGGAAAACTGGACACCAACATGCAGAAGCATGAAACTGGAGCACTTCCTTACACCATACAAAAAAAAAAATAAATTCAAAATGAACAAAAGACAAAAACGTGAGACATCAAGCCATCAAAATCCTAATGAAGAACAAAGACAGTAACGTCTTTGACATTGTCCATAGCAAACTCTTACGAGATATGTCTCCAGAAGCAAGGGAAACAAAAGCAAAAACGAAATACTAGGACTTCATCAGGATAAAAACTTCTGCAGAGCAAAGAAAACAATCAACAAAACTAAAAGGCAACCTTCAGAATGGAAGAAGATATTTTCAAATGACATATCTAATAAAGGGTTAGTATCTAAAACTTCTAGAAAATCTACCAAACTCAACATTCATAAAAAATAAATAATCCAGGTATGAAATGGGTAAAATATATTAATAATTATAATGGATATTTTCAAATTACTCAAATTTGTTTAAATTGGGCAAACTATCTCCTATTTACTGGCAGATTTTCCTACTCAATTGAATTTAGGTAATTTGCTTTTTTATTCTGAGTATACAAATAAGAGATACTTGAAGGGAAAATTTATTTTCAATATAAAAATCTTCCCTGAAGCAAAATATTTACAAACAAGTTATGAAAGTTTATAAATCTTATTAAAAATACACAACACATGTGAAAATTTACATGTTTATATATATTTATGGAATTCAAGTAAATAACTAAAGAATTTAAACACAAAACTCCTATTCCTAACTGTAATTGATAAGGTATTATTTGAAACATGCTAGTAGCTCTAAAGTCTACTTAAAACAAACATCAGTATTAAAAATTATAGTTTTGGAGCACCTGGGTAGCTCAGTAAGTTAAGTGTCCAACTCTGGATATTGGCTTAGGTCATAATCTCACAGTTCATGAGATGGAGCCTGACGACAGGCTCTGTGCTGACAATGTGGAGTCTGCTTAGGATTCTTTCTTCCTCTCTTTTTGCCTCTTTCCCACTTGTACCCACTCTCTTTCTCTCTCTCCCCCTCTCTCTATCTCAAAATAAGTAAATAAACATTTAAAATTGTAATTTTGATGTGATAGAACAACATTATGAATCATGTTGTATCTGGAAGCTATGTCAAACTAGACAAGCAAAGATTGTAAACACGTATAATAAATATTGTATACTTAGTCTGAAGGATCTTTTTAAAATTAGCATTAATTCTCATCAATTTATATAAATTAATTAAATTAGATAAAACCACAGTGCTAGTAAATTCAAAGTGAGGGTTTCATTTTTTTTTTCCAAAGTGAGGATTTCAATACTGGTCTGTAAACTACAGGGTCTGAGTACTGGTGTGAGGAAGGATTTTGGTTTCCATTTCAAAGAAGGAAGAAATCTAATTTGATCTGGTAAGAACTCTCTCCTTGGCTTGCAGACAGTTATTCTCTTGCTATGTGCTCACATGTCCTTTCCTCAGCGCATATGCACATGTGGAAAAAGAGATTTCTCTCTTTCCTCTTATAAGGCCACTGTTCTGTTAGATTGGAACTTCTTTTTGTGATTTTATTTAATCTTAATTACTCCCTAAAGCTCAATCTTCAACTATAGTCACACTGGAGGTTAAAGGGTCAACATATAAATTTTGGGAGGATGTCAGTTTGGCTGTAGTAAAGCACATACAGTAGCCCTCACTCACCATTTGCCTTATTTGTGGTTTAACTTTCAACTGTGGTCTAGAAGCAGGTGAATCTCCTTCTGACTTAGCATCAAAAAGTCAGTAGAAGTCCAATATTATGTTATAAGGCCTATATCATTCACCTCACTCTTCATCATGTAGACATTCTATCATCTTATACAGTCACAAGAAGAAAAAGAGTAAGTACAGTACAATGTGATATTTTGAGAAAGAGACCACACCCACATAACCTTATTACAGGATATTGTTATAATTATTCTACTGTGGTATTGTTGTTAATCTCACACTGTGCCTAATTTATAAGTCAAACTTCATCATAGGTATGTATGTATAAAAAACATAGTATATGTAGGGTTCAAGCATCCACTGAGGGTCTTGGAATGTATTGCCTGCAGACAATGGGAGACTATTCTACTGACTTTTGTTGCTACCCTTTAATCTCTAAAAGTATTCTGTTGGAGAACTGAGAGACATTCTTGGAAAACATATGTATTATCTCACAATAATAATTTTAGAAGATCTTATATTCTTTCTACCAGAAAATTAAACAAGACAAATTTGTTATTTTTTAGATAAATTTGACCTTTCAGTGCAAAATGAATTGGCACTCAGTGGTCTCTTATGGAAAGCACAGTTAATAAGAGGGAAAATGAAGTGATTAAGGAACACTTCAGAATTAGGACTTAGACCATAATTGTCCACAAGTCAAGAACAAAACTATGAATAATGAATATCATGTAATAGAGGTTAGAGATAATGCTAGAGGAAAGTGTTGTCTGATTTAATTAACAATACCAAGATAAAGAGTTTTTAGTGGGAGAAAGATTTGAATTTCTCATTTTATATATATTTATGTATGCATGTATATGTGTATATATATATATATATGTATATATATATATTTCCTTAATTTATTAAATAATAGCTTTCTTGGCCAGTATATAAATTTGGCATTATTTCATGAATGATGATTCTTGCAGGTAAATTAATTGCTTTTGATTCAAGAGAATACATCCATTGAAATTTGACCATTGATTAAGAGTTCTATTGGAATTTCAGCTCTCTTGTCATTTTTAATTAAACTTGTGAGACTTTACACTTTAATTTACAACATGTGCAGCATTTATGTCTCCAGGCATTCTCATACCATTCTTAGTTTCCTTAAGTGAATAAAAAAGTAATCAATTCATTGATTTTTTAAAAATGTTTATTTTTAAGAGACAGAGAGAGAAAGAGAGAGAGAGAGAGAGAGAGCACAAGCTGGGTGGGGATGCAGAGAGAGATGGAGACATAGTTTTGGAAGCAGGCTCTAGGCTCTGAGGTGTCAACACAGAGCTGGACGTGGGGCTTGAACTCACGCACCACGACATCATGGCCTGAGCTCAAGTCGGAAGTTTAACCCACTAAGCCACCCAGGCATCTCATTCAATTAATATATTTTTAAAGTATTTTATAAACCATAATTTCTAATTAAAAATCAGATATACCATGAGCCACAAAAGCTGATTTTCTCCCAATTTTCTGTGCATGTAAGGCCTTCTACAGAAATAATTTCTCAATAGCCACATTTGATAGTGTATTAGTGTTCCCTCCTGTATAAGGTAGACTTCTTCATTTTGAGGTATAATTGTAGATATTTTCCTCTAGAGTCCATCAGGATTACTCACACAGTTCTAGAGTGAACTTTTAGCTTTATGGTTTACGGCCAAAAAATATTTACACAGGAAACATGTATCTATTATTTAGTTTATGGAATTTCAATCCCATGTGGCACATTGACATTAAATTAACTAAACTACTCAGCAAAAAACTGGGACTGAGGAAATAGAGAATCACTATTCTAAAATAGTTTCAACCTGCTTTAATTGGAATAAAATGTTTAAAATAGGTATTTTTCTAATAACAATTCAACCTGGAACAGAAATGTTTATATATTACTAGACTATCAACTTCATTATTTTGCATTTTCAAAAGCACTCAGGTCATCACTACCAATTCAAATAGAAGAGTACATATAATTAAGGCAAGTCTGTTTAATGCAAGTGGGAAAACAAATATTTTTAAAGTCAATTAATTGAACATAACAGGTAGAAGTGTGGTTGATGCTATTTGCTAAGGCACAGCTGACTTATACTCCTTTATTTTATAATAATATACATAGCTTAGTGCTAATGATATGAGCATAAAAATGATTCTTTTTAAAAGGCATTTATCTTCACATTAAAACATTTATTAACAATTGCTCCTCACTAAAAAGTAGCCGTAGGCAATGATTACATTTTGAAATTCATCCACATTAGAATTTTTCTGGCCCATGGACAAAAATGAAAACATATACTTCCTCCAGTTTTCTAATTGGAAAGTTCTGAGTGGCATTAATTTATGGTTTTGGAAGCTCATCACCTCTGGCCTGGAATTAGGAGTGGAAAATGTTAACTGTAATATAAATTTTAAGAAAAAATCAAGCAATTTAAAATAATGTTGAGATACATTTTTCCTCTGAAGAACTCCCACACTGGGCTTTATTTATAACCGATTTGTTGCAAAGATTCACTTGAAAGTTAGTTTTAAACACTGACTCTGTAAGACAGAAATATTCAAAAAATACCCAAGTTTTAGTAATAAATAAATATGGTAATATTTACTAATAAGTAAAATATGGTAGCTTGTCTTTTTTTATGTAGTATAACAATAATATTATATAGTATTAGTTGCTCCAAAGGGGTATTTTCCAGGAAAACTATACCCATTCAACTCAAATATCTTAAAAAATTTAAGAAAATGTTATCAAATCCAATATTCAGATACACAAGAATAACTAGCAAGGAAGACGCAAGAATGGTAACTTCGTAATTATTTTATTTCCTCACTTTTGCTTTATGCTATAACCTGTACTCTGAGCTAGCTGGAATTTAGATAAGGCCCTATTAGTCACAGGCAAACAATCAATTAAGAACATTTACACCTATACTTGCCTTATTTGTTTCGTTAGCAATAATTGTGCATTTTAATTGATAAGAGTGGGTATTTGGTACATGGGGTTTTTTTAAATACAGGAAATCTATTATGCACGCATAAAGTATAAAATGCAAATTATTGGGGCTCCTGAGTGGCTCAGCCAGTTGAGTGTCCGGCTTTGGCTCAGGTCATAATCTCAAGGTTCATGGGTTCAAGCTCCACATCCAGCTGTGTGCTGAGAGCGCAGAGCCTGGAGTCTGCTTCAGATTCTGTTTCTCCCTCTCTCTCTGACCCTGCCCTGCTCATGCTGTCTCTCTTTCTCAAAAATAAATTAAAAATTTTTAAAAATTAAAAAGTGCAAATGATTAAAATCTGAGTTTAACAGTGCCCCATGCCTCAAAACAATTTGACATCATTTTATCAAGTTTGAGATTTCTTTTTTGTATTACATTTTTTTAAGACCATTTTTTAGTGATAGGATTGGAAACTTAGAATGCTAGTATTTTCATACTATTGGACAAATAAACTAAATTATTAAAATATTTAGCCAACTGGAATCATTTGCTTACTAGAGCTCTTTTGTGTGTGTGTGTGTGTATCAGTGCCTTTTGCTTTGTTAACCTGAATATTTCACTCCCTTATGGCTTATACATTCAGAGATTTATTAATATTCAGTTTTATTTTCTAAACATGTACATAGCAGTAGATAATTGGAATTACCAATGATTCAGAGAACATGGTAATTGGACTTCACTAAGCTAGAAGATGTGAAGTTGGAAGGAAGTCTAAAATTTGTTTTCGCAGAAGTTGCAATAATCGACTTTTTGTGCAAATCTGGAAACATCATTGAACTTTGTACTCAAGTTTGCATTGAATATCTCTATGTACTAAAATTAAATATATCTTCACTATGTAAGTTTAGTTACACAGTTTTGCTACATTATACATTGACCTAGAAATATAATTATTAGGAAATATTTTATTTTTATTATTTATTTTTAATATAATTTATTGTGAAATTGGTTTCCATACAATGTCCAGTGCTCATCCCAACAAGTGCCCTCCTCAATGCCCATCATCCACTTTCCCCTTTTCCCCACTTCCCATCCACCCTCAGTTTGTTCTCAGTATTTAAAAGTCTCATGATTTGCCTCCCTCCCTCTCTGCAACTTTTTTCCTCCACCCCTCTCCCCATGGTCTTCTGTTAAGTTTCTCCAGATTCATGTATGAGTGAAAACATATGGTATCTCTCTTTCTCTGCCTGATTTATTTCACTTAGCATAACACCCTACAGTTCCACTCATGTTGCTGCAAATAGCCAGATTTCACCCTTTCTCATTGCCAAGTAGTATTCCATCATCTTTATCCATTCATCAGTGAGTGGACATTTAGGCTCTTTCAGTGATTTGGCCCCCACTGAAAGAGCTGCATACACATTGGGGTACATGTGCCCCTATGCATCAGCACCGCTGTATCCCTTGGGTAATTCCCAGCAGTGCAATTTGGGGGCATAGGGGAGTTCTATTTTTAATTTTTTGAGAAACCTCCACACTGTTTTCAAGAGGGGCTGCACCAGTTTACATTGCCACCAACAGTGTAGGAGGGTGCCCATTTCTCCACATCCTCACCAGCATCTATAGTCTCCTGATTTGTTCATTTTAGCCACTTTGACCAGTGTGAGGCAGTATCTCAGTGTGGTTTTGATTTGTATTTCCCTAATGATGAGTGATGTTGAGCATCATCTCATGTATCTGTTGGCCATCTGCATGTCTTTTTTGGAAAAGTGTCTATTTATGTCTTCTGCCCCTTTCTTCACTGGATTATTTTTTTGGGTGTGGAGTGTGGTGAGTTCTTTATAGATTTTGGATAATAGCCCTTTAAAATTTACCATAATTAGCTATTTTATTGGTACCTCTTTTTTTCTTAGCTTGTGTTTTTTAAAATTTATTTTTGAGACAGAGAGAGACAGAACACGTGTGGGGAAGGGGCAGAGAGAGAAGGAGACACAGAATCTGAAACTGGCTTCAGGCTCTGAGCTGTCAGCATAGAACCCGATGCGGGTCTTGAACCCAGGAACCGTGAGATCATTACATTAGCCGAAGTCAGATGCTTAACTGAGCCACTCAGGTGCCCCTTTTTTTTGAAAGAGACAGAGAGCACAAGCCAGGAAAGGGCAGAGAGAGGGATATCTAAAATCCAAAGAAGACTCCAGGCTCTGAGGTGACAGTGTAGACCTGATGCAGGGCTTGAACCCATAAACCATGAGACCCTGATTTGAGCCAAAGTTAGATGTTCAAATGACTGAGCCATCTAGGCGCCTCTTTAAACAAACTAGAATGGACAACTGAGGTAATAATAATAAAAAAAATCTCTTAGCTGTATAAATAAAATATTGCTCATATCAGAAAAAAATATTTTCCATAATTTTTCACTGACAACCTCACATAGGATCCATTGAGTCTGTATACAGATGCAGCATACAACAGTCTAGAAATTCCAAATTTCCATTCAAAGTGATTTGAAATGCTGTTCTGTAGTAACATGAAAATAACACATTTGCCAAAATTCCTTTCAATCTGTTACAACAGATGTTGTAAAAGAGCCGTTTCTAGTTTTATAGCTACCAAAATATATGAGAGGAAAACAGTTCAAATAATTTTATGATCAGGGCCTGAAAATAAACAAAAAAATATATATATATAACGGAGGTAGTATTGATTTGGCACTATATTACTCTAGAATATTCACTGAACTTACAAAAGTTGCCGGTGTTGTGGTTAATACAAAGCAATCAATATTCTAAACATAGCAGTTCCATCTGGCTGGGAATTATATTTTTGTTGAGCATCTATGCATTTGTATTTTATTACACCTCAAACCAAATTATGTGATATTATCTTGGAAACTCCACTTTTATATATTTTTAAATGTTTTGCAATACGTCTACTTATCGTTGGAACAGAGGGCTTTTCTGAGAATCTAATCAAAAACTTTTATATGCCAAACAGCATCTCTCAGGAAAAAGTCTTTTATGGCACTGTGATATTTAAAATTAAAAAGAAAAAAAGAAAAAGAAACTCTTAGAAGACAAAGTCAATGTTGGAATAGGTTGTGCATAACAAGTAACCTAGTTCTAAAAGTCAAGTCATTCAGTCTGTGCTAATAAGAAAAACCCTTTGGATGAACTATTTAATTGGGTTTAACAAGACTGTTTATAGCTAATCCTAAATGCAGTGATAGGAAACTGAAGGCCTATACTCAATGTTAGTTTTGCTCCCTTTAGATGTAGCTCGTAATTACAGTTTGGTCTTTAATTATTCTGCTTCTCATTTTCAATTTATGATTAAGACCAACAGCATCCCTGGAGATGGCAACTGCTGGCGTGGACAGGAATTAAATGAAGGACAGCAATTCCTTTAGCCAATTGGCCCAGGTGGCCAAAGTGGATTATTGTTGTTGTGGTGGTGGTTGTTTTTTTCTAAAGTGGTTGTTCAGAACAAAAAAAAAGTGGAGTTCTTCATTCAAGGAAACCAGTACATAGCTTTACAAATAGAGGCCAGGATACTATTTTATAACAGTTTTAATGTATTGCATTGTGAGGTTGGTGATGCCTAAGGCCACTGGTCCTGAGCCCACAATGTAGTTCAGTTCCAACTCTATAACACACTGACTTTAGGACTTTGGAAAAGATCCGGAAGCAGTGCACAGTTAAATCTCTGCACAATGAAGCATGATGGAGCATGGAGCACAAGAGTTGTGCAGTTGATTACCTCAATATGTGCAAATCATTCCTAATACTACCTGGCATATTGTAAGCCCTCACATTTATGTAAGATATTACCATTGTTATTGATTAAATTACTTTCAGTGATAATGAGAAGATCTTGCTAATTCCAAATTGGATATGTTTTCAGTTGACTTTAACACTGTTCTCCAAAAAGTAGAGCACAGAATTATATAACCAATTACTTTAGGAAGAAAACTGAGATGTTTATGAAGAATGTACAATAATGCATATAACTTTTAACTATTTTTCTTCACATAACAGATATCATGGTCACTCAAATAACCACTTACAATTCATGGTATGCTTTCCAACTGCCTTCATCCCAAAACTAGAAGCATCTTCCTAAACTCTGCTTTAAAGAAACATCAGTTAATCATGACAAAAGATAAATGGGAAAAAAAAACCCAACAAAAGTATTAAAACATAATTAGGCTCTAAGAGTAGCACATATGCTTGATATGAATAATGCAATAGGTTTAGAAGTTTAACAGAACAGTATAAAGCAGTGACGATAAAGCTAGAATCCAGTGAGCAGATGATGTTATTTTAATGTCAATTAGGGCAAATAGAAATAGCCAGGACATCACATAGAGACATTTATTGACTCATTTGATTTATCATGTGGTCTCAATGCTTAAAATGTTGGACATTAGTTACTCCATGTAACAGACTCATGTCAGCCCATTTGACGTCCTAAATCATGTCCATTGTGGAACTTGCAAGATTTCTCTGGCCCCCTTTAACTGTTTAGAGCAGTTTGATGTAGAAATTATGGATCCTTCAAAGTCCTGATTAACAGATTTCGTAATTCTAGACATTTTTCTGATGTCCTAATATCCAGTTGGAAGTAACCTTTCCTTATCTAAATTCTTGTAACACCATGTCTATGAATGTCTCAATACCTTTTATTAACATCCTCTAGAGAAGGATGTATCACTGTTTGAAACCAGAATGCCATTTGTTCCCAATACCTTTGAAAGTAATGAGACATGATGAACTAAGTTGACTCAGGCCTCACTGGAATGTCATCCCATCCTGAACACTTATGAGCCTCAACTTTTCCCCAGAAGAGCCTGAAAGCATCTTGGATCCCTCATTATGGTGCCAATGAAGCACTGTGGTCTGTGGAAAACAGGTGGTATTAAATGCTTTCTGTCACATGTTTTTGTCACTAATAACAGAAAGGGCAGTTAATACAGCCATATACTTCTCTGTTGTATTACAAAATGCATTATAAACTGTTGCTTCTCTTTTTTATATTTTTATTTATTTTTGAGAGTGCATAAGTGAGTGAGGAGCACGCAGAGAGAGGGACAGAAGATCTGAAGTCGACTCTGCGCTGACGGCAGTGAGTCCAATGTGGGGCTTGAACCCATGAACCATGAGATCATGAGCTGATTCAAAGTCAGACACTCAACCCACTGAGCCACCCAAGTGCCCCAAATTTTTACTTCCTTCCCGCTTTTCTAGATGGTGGAACTGAGCTTCAGAAAGGCAAAGTTGATTGTCTCAAGTCACATCTTTTCAAAGTAGCAATGACAGAATTTGAACTCAGGTAGTCTGACTCCTGAGCCTGGGGTCTTTACTACTGGAAGGAAGGAGGGAAAGAGGGAAAGGGCAAAGGAAGGAGGGAAAGAAGGAAGGAAGGAAGGAAGGAAGGAAGGAAGGAAGGAAGGAAGGAAGGAAGGAAAGGAGAAATTGAACTGGGAGCCAATTGAGCATCAGCCTCTATACTAAGAAAAATTTTCCCTCTGCTAATTAAACTTGTTACTAGTTCCATCTTCATATGGTCAACTTTTATTCCATTAGATATCAGTCAAGGTACTCAGAAATGACAGAGATATCTCTAATGATAGTCCATTTTTGTCCACACCTCCAAAAATTTATGGCTCCTTTGGTCTCAAACAAGAACCCACTCTGTCAGGGGATGGCAAGAAATTTAAATGAATGATGAAATAGTAAATATTTTAAAACTTGAAGTCCATGCTATCTCTGTGGGAATTACTCAACTCTGCAGTTTCAACACAGATAATATGTAAAAACAGGGCTTGGCTTAGCATGAGGATGAGTTAATTCTGAGATACTTGGAACACAAATTAAGGAGATGCTCATTTTTAGGGTTGTTTGAATTCAAGTCCCTGCAGGTGAGTATCTACTTATATTTTATTCCATGGAGGCCTTATCCTAGTCCTTTTCCTGAGTATAAGAAACAGTGTAACTGTATTCCAATGCAACCTTATTCACATAAAAGAAGTACCCAAGACTAGAGGCTTCTTTCTCTCTTGGAGGATATTGGAGAAGGAGGGGGAGACAGTTTAATATTTGGACTTCAAGGAAAAAAAAGAGGAAGAAGAAGATAGAATGTGGGTTTCAAAGAGAAGTGGAAAATCATGGTGACAAATTTGAACAAAGTGAACAAGTACAGACTTAGGAATTATAATCACAATTCCAGGCAGCCTGAGTTGAGTTGCTTTCCACAATATTATTCTTCATACTTAGACTTGGGGTCCAAATCTGAATCTACGCTCGGTCTACCTCAGGACTGACACATTGCCACCCATGTTTGTCAGATTTCAGAGAAGTCTTACAACATATTTGTAAAGTACTTTGTCCCATTGTAATGAGAACAGAAGAAGAATAAAAGATTAATAAAATACATTGAGGTATTTGTCACCTAATGGGTGATTATAAGTTATTGCTGGGTCCATCACTAACATCTATAGGACATAGTGTTATCCAAGGGCAATGAAGGTAGAAAAGAGTTTCCCAGCTGTTGCCATATAAGGGGAGACAAAATAAGATGAAACAAATTGTAGATAATGTAAAGTATTGAACATGAATTATATGTGTTAGTTGTATGTTATCACCTATGTGGAAGCCTCACAGAAATTTCCAGAACTAATTGAGGAGATGGCTTATCAAAGGACTTACTTTCTATGAGCATCTGAGATCAAGAGCCAGGAACCATTGTTTTCATAATGACAATCAAATATTCATGTAAAACCATTTATGTATGTTTATAGTTAAGTATCAAATAATTTTAGATGATATGAAATAAAGGGGAGAAACCTCCTCTGAAGTCTCATACAGTACAATATAAAAATGACAGACTATAATATATTAAATTCTATTTTCAATACACTGCTTACCCTCCCTCCCCCCGCCCCCAGCATTCTCCATTCAGAAATGGCATCAATGTATACTTGGGGCTGATGCATTCCTTTTAGTCACCCAACTATTAAGGATATCAGAAAAATAGTCAAAAAATGAGTGCTATGAAAATTTTTGGAGTCCTACATACTGAGTTCTGCTCTAACTACAATTGCCCAAGAAGGTTATAATAAGGTAAAAGTTTCCAAAAAGAAGGATTCCCGGTAAATCTTTATAGTTTGAATAAGCATAAAAATTCAATCTTATTTGCTATAGTGCAGAAATAAGTTTTTAGAGTTATGCTACTGGGAACTACTTTACATTCTAAATAGTACAGAAAATTCTGAAGGAAAATAAGCAGAAGAAAACACCTATACTATAACTGGGTTGTACCTTATCATACTAATCAGCTCTAATAAGGAAACATGGTTCTTCTTTTCAGTACATCTGCTGAGTGATTCTCATAGCCATGCTCAACTTGGATGTTGGAATCACCAGATTCTAGAGAGAAAGACAGAGTTTGCCAGTGTGATTTGGCACTTAAAGAATAGTTGAATATATTTGATATTAAATATATGTCAGGAATATAGTCATGCATGGTGTACATTTTTAATTGTCCCCAAAAACCGGAGTTAAATCTGGGTTACCCTGGGGTCTCTTATCTAGAACTTGAATTAGACCCAGCAGGCAACCTTAACTCAGCCACGAGATCAATGTCACCAATGTCCGTCTGCTGAGCCTTAATGATAATATGCTGAATTTGGAGACCATCTCTCATTGCATTGTGTCAGAAATAGGAAAAAACGTGATCAGAAAGTCACCTCACAAAAATAAAAATGCAGAGGTAAGATGGATTTGGGTGTCTCCTAAAAATGTGTTTTCATTTTCTTTCTCCTTCACAGTTGACATTTCCACCCTCGGAAAACACATCCCTTCTTTTTCAAATAACATTTTGCATCATCTGCCATTTCAGCAGCTGATTAAGTTCCATGTCACTCCTTGCCTGGCTGAGAGAGGGTCAAAAACTGGTTCACCACATGCCCAGCACACACTGTGCTTTCTTCTTTTTTTTTTATTTACAATGGCTTGTATATTATGAAGAGACTCAAGTGACCCCACACAGAATAAGATGACCATTTCTCTTATTAAATCAAAGAGAAAGTCTTGGTTGCATAGCTAAGGGATTTTGGAAAGTTTATTACAAATTTATATTCCTGTTCTTTCTAATAGGCTTAAAATAACCAGTCTCTTTCATAGTTCTCCTTTTTGCCCTTACTTCTTTACTCACTTAACTGGTATAAATGTACAGTGTTGGCAAACTTAAATTGGGTCATATCCCATAGGAACTCAAGTTCAGAACCTTTTTTTTTCTTTTATATCATCTATGTTTTATGATGGGCATAAGAGAATTGATAAATGTGCCCCATCCTGGGATGGAAGGTTAGCACAATACAATCTCTCTTTTTTTTTTTTCTTTTATCACCTTATGTATTAGAATTGCAGCAAAAAGTAGGATACATACCATATTTACCTGAAAAATCTGACCACTTTTAAAATCTGGTAATACCATTAAAAGACAGTTATAAGGCTTTTCAAGTGCAAAATAAAAATAACAAATTCTAGCAATGGTCTCATTAATTAGCATTACAATGTAAAGACGCAGGTCTGAATCAAACTGACTCCACAACAAGCTTCAAGTTTCCCCTCTGACCTTGGAGGCCTAGGTGTAGGTTTCTCACAAATCATTAGACAATAAAAGGGCACACGTTGCCCAAGGCAGGAGGGACCACCCTTGTAACACCCAATCAGGAAAGGCCAGCTAACACCCTTAACATTCCTAAGGGCAGGCCTAGAGGTGGAAGCTCTAGATAATCACTTACTGCTTAAGGCCAGTTACACCCTACATGAGGGTCCTGGGTCCCGGGTCCACTCTGTAATTGGTTAACACTCTAAATGTTGTGATAGAGTCCCGCCAAAAGTAAAGAACCCTCTGGACAATGTGTGTGGTTAAAGTTACTGTCAATGATGTTCTGTGATAATGCTTGGGTCACTATACTTGTGTCACAATTTCCTGTAACTCCCGCTCCCGAAAACTCATAAACGCCCTACCCCGCCTTTGTTCGGGGCTCTCAGCACGGATCCACTGCATTGGTGAAGCCTGTGAGCCTGAGCTTATAAGCCCATAATAGTAATAAAGCCCTTTGCTTTTGCATGCGTGACTCCGTCTCTCCGGCAGCTTCTGGTTTTGGGGACAATATTGAAATCTTGGGCATAACAACTCCAAGGCATGGACTCTACTAACCTGTCATTTCAGTGACAAAGTCAGCTGACTGATTACACAACAAGAGTTGTAGAACCCCAGCCCTGGGATCTGTGAGCTGATCTAAATAGGCATCAGATCCAGAAGGGATTTTGCAGCTGGTGAAATGGAGGGAGGTAGATTAATTACAGATCTAATAACTGATTCTGTCTCCATGATCTTAGATCTCAACAAGCTGGTCCCATTCTAGTTTGTTTTACTTTGAAAAGAAAATCAGAATTTTTTTTCCTAGAAATCCTTTAGGATCAAAGGGACAACATATTTTGTGAGAGTGATGGTTCACTGAGCCAAAATGTTTGGTTTTTTTGGAAATCAAATTTGCAAAAGAATATGCATATGAATAAATAGGGGCAGAGTCTTGTAGAAGCGATTCTTATGACTTCTTAAGTGATTGACTATTATCTGAGCACAGAAATTAATGCATCTTAGCTTTTGTTCAATGGAATATTCAACTCCAAGTCTATCTGAGGTTGATTTATTTATTCAGTATGTATTTATTGAGCACCTACTTGTCAAGAACTAAGGATTTAAATAGGAACAAAAGCAGCTTATTACTGTTCCTTTTGCAGGAAGCTTTTGCCTGTGAGCAAATAAAATATTAACCGAATGAGCAAAATAAAAACTATGATGCATTCTATAAAAAATGTTACCTGTTAGATGAGACTAACAGAGCTTTTCCTAATTGATGAACAAGGTAATATTTGTTAGAGAAAGGGACATTTGAGTTGAAATACAAAGCACACATTAAAATTTCAAAGGATGCATTGAACATATTTAAATTATTTTTCTATATATAAAATATAGAAAAAAACACTCACTAGACAGAGGAAACAGCATGTAGTAAGAGAGGACAAAGCACACCGAAGAAAGTGAAAGAAGGCTAGGGTCAATGTTAAACAATTAGGGTATTCGAAGATGAAGGTTGAGAAGTAAGTAGGAGGCACACCTGCACGTTTTCTCAACCATGTTTACCTTCCTCCTCATACCAAAAGCAATAAAAAGACACTGAGTGTTGTAAATATGGATGAGTATAGAGAAGGAGATGGGGATAGATTCAAACAGCATTGTATTGCAATGAGTACTCTGACTACACTAATAACAACTTAATTTTGTGTAGGAGGGTGTGAGGAGATTAATTCTATAGCCAACACAGAAATTATATATGTGTGTGTATATATATATATACACATACATATATATGTGTGTGTGAATAATATAAAATACATAATAATTATAATTAGTAAAAGATGGATGCATATGAGATCTAGAACGTTAGGTAGTTTTATAAGCTTATCTGGGTATGAAAAGAACAGAACTTGATGACAGATTATAAATAGCTGTGACAGAGAAACATGGTGGCTAGGTTTCTGGTTTGTGAAAATGGTTGTACATCATGTCATTCAGTTGATATCGGAGATTCTGGAAAAATAAAGTATTAGAGTGTTAGACTGTGGCAAGAGATAGAGAAATGGGAAATGACAACAAGGAGATTAAAGGCTCCTTAAGGAAACATGATGTTAATAAAGTCATGCTATAGAGCATTCCCTAAAATTCCCTAACATATATCCCATATGAAACATGGTATTATCTGTGTCTTTAATAAGAAATAAATAATGGCTGAGACACCTGAGTGATCAGTCAGTTGGACTTCTGATACCTGCTCAGGTCATGCTCTCATGGTCACAAGCTCAAGCCCATTATGGGGGTCTGCACTGAGTATGGAGCCTGCTCGGGGTTATCTCGGTGCCTCTTTCCAACTTGTGCTCTCCTTCCCTCCTCTCAAAATAAATACATAAACATTTTAAAAAAACAATAAATAAATAAATAATGGCTTATGCAATTATACATTCAGATTTAGAATCTAGAAATGGGGATCCTCAATTTAAAACTGCATACGATTGTGAGGGTAGGTGCTAAAAGTCTATGAATAAAATAGCTGTATCCCACTGGTGCTACCTTATATGTTTGTATAGAATGATCTCAGCTCCATACATTTAACATATCTGACTTCCAAATGTAGAAACCTGACAATGATTTTACCAGATAGTTTAGGGTAAACCGATGGAATGTCTCAAAACCATTAAAGTCATAAAATACTCTGTTTACCAATCCTCTTTTTTATCCTTACTGCTTCCTAAGCATGGGCATCATTGACTCCCATATAGAATACTAGGATTGTTTTTTAGCCAGTCTTGGCCATCTATTAGAACTTCTCTCAAACCCTTTCTCTTCTGACCTCCAAGTTATTTTTTTGAAAACACAAATGTCTCTCCTCCTTAAAACCTTTGAAGGCCCCTCTTTGCTCTTAAGATAATAATCCAAATCCTTTTCTGGACAATTTTGCTATGGCCCTGGTGTAATTATTAATAGTTATTCCTTTCACCTACAAAAATTCAGCTTTTTATATATAATATATATATATGTATATACAATCACCATTTTTATCTCTTACCCCCTCACCCTTGCTGCATCTGCACACCAGATTTTACATTCCCTGCCTGCTTTCTTTTTTTCTTTTTTATAAATGCTTGGATATGCTTTATCTTCTGTATTCTGTCTTCTGATGCCTCTTCTGATGGCTTATATTTGTGATATTTAAAACTACTTAGCTTTTAAATATTAAATCAATACTTATATTTTGAATAAAGCAAAATTTTAAAAAACCTTCTTTGATCTGTCACATACTCCTCCATATAAAATAAAAATCTGGCTCTGGACTAAATCAGATACCTCTGACATGAGTTCCCTAGTTCTCAGTATGAAACTTATGTTTAAATACTAAATCAAATAAATTATCTTTTAATGAGTTTTTCTCTGGCTGACAGAATATAAACTCTATGAGATCAGAACTAGGTCTGTCTTATTGAAGATCTATCTTCCCTAATAGAATGCTAACTCCTTGAAGACGGGGATCATAATCTTTTTGTTTTCACTACAATTTCTTCAACACCATGATACTTCTACTGACAGATGGAAGGCTTTCAATGACTATTTGCCGAAAGAAAGAATGAAGATAGATTCAAGGAGAGAATGAGACACTCAGTGTCTCAAATGGGAAAATGTGAGTTTAATTCTGAGTCCAGAAAACTTGTGATCTTATTTTCCATTTAGGAAAACAAAATCATGGAATTATTTACCAGGCAGTTCTCTAAGTATGACACACCATGGTGTAAAATGGGCAAGTTTGCTGATGGAATTAGCAAGAAAAAGCTCAACAGAGCCTGAGTTGAGGTCCAAAAAAATGGTTTTGAAGAACCCTTTGGGTAAATAGCAGTTGAAGAATGAGATACCTACCCATCAGATACGGGAAATTCTACCAACAGATGTCGTTGTCTGTAAGAAATTAATAAAGACCTTATTGAATGGAAGTGAAGTTCCCTCTAACTTGTAGTGCATTTGGAGAACAATTGGAACCAGAGAGGGGCATGTTCTTACTCAAAATTATATGCCTGCCCTGTTTCCCTAAGCTTAGCCAAAGTTGATTTTTAATTTGTTTTCAATTGGCATAAACTGATCATTTATTTTCTGTAAACTCGTTTGTACGTGTTTGAATCCATAATTTACCACCTAGTAATTGGTACAATTGAAGAAGTAATATCTCTTGATGTGGCTTTAAGGCAAGATAGAACACATATGGAAGGAGCATTACACCCCTTTAAAATGAACTGTTAAATACTTAAAAGTGTTTATATTTCACAAATAGGTAACTAACTATAAAGCAGTTTTTATTTTATATAACAAACCATTTGGATCACCTCTTAAAGTAAGCATTATGATACCTAACACTTCTCATACACGGTGTGAGTTGCTTTAAAAAATGTATTCTCAACATCATCTGTAATTCAGATCTATCTTCACCTAAGTAGACTAAAAGTATAAGGCAACTCATAAGGTAGCCAAATTAAATGTTGTGGTTAGAAGACTAATGAGCTTATGAAGCTGCACACACACATACACAATCACATACACACACGCCATGCACGCACACTTGCACGCACACACAATGAGGTAAATAAAAGTCTTCTGCAGTTTCTGTAACTTTACTTAAAATATATAATTCTGAAAGATAGAAAATATGATTTCATTTGAAATATAAAAACCCTTTATTGCTTTGACAAAAGCTGTATTTCTATGAAAGACACATGATTACTGAAAGACATGCATGTTTTAACCTTCCAGGGATAAAATGGACAGTAAAAAATGAAACAGAAACAATCAAAATGCATTGTAATTCTTATCGTTGTTAAATTCAGACCTTTGGGGGGAAACTTTTCAATGATGAATGTTAATATTCACCACTATCTGGCTTTTGACCAGTTCTTCCTTTTCTAAATATTTGAGAAAATTATCCACTTTGATGACTGCAACTTCTATATGAACATCACATAATATATAGAGTATTAAAATATATATCTATTCCCTGATCATTATTTCGACATCAGCTGACGATTCCCAGTGGGATTCTCTGCTGTCATCTCAATGACAGTATACCTTAGTCATCATCTTTCTCTCATCCTGACTTTTCTATTTCTATTAACATAATAGCCACTACAGTCAAAATATTACTTTTTTAAGTTCTCTTTTTCATTAATTTTACCCCCACACCTGATAAATCTGTAACATTAGATGTCCTCTATATTAACTACCCTTTGAAGCAGAGCAAATTACAAATAAGTAAACAAGTAAGTAAAGTTACCAATAAATAAAAACAAAATCCATTGTTGTATCTTCATAAAGAGGAATAGAAACTTTTTTAAAAAAAATTTTTCTTGACTAATACTTTATAGGGATCAAAATCCACCACTTTTATCCATGTCACACATGCTTCCGCCTAATTTAGAGCATCATGCCCCAGCCACTCAAGTAAAATCCTCCTCCCTTTTCTAACCCACATTCTATACTACCACTGATATGTTCATCTTACCAAAACCAAGAAACAATCAACAAACAAAACAAAACAAAACCAGAATCCAGAACAAAGCATCAAAGAAAGGAAACAGAAAAGAAAACAAAACACACTTAAAACAAAGATAATAAAAATAAAAAAAAGTTTATCTTGGCTTCTGTAAAGTGGCCAGCTAGTTAGCATCTTGCTGATTCTAAACCCAAATGCTATCATTTTTAGACTTTATACTGTAGTCTCACTTGGAGTTCTATAACTACTGTTGTAGACCTTCACACCTATAGTTCACTCTGCCAGGGACGTTCTCTGCCTTTCTCAACCATTAACATGCTAATTAATACTCATATTTCCATTCGCAAGGTGGAGATGGATTTCTCTTCACATCCTCCTAGAAATAGCTACTGAATCATTCAGTACCACTCCATAACTCAGTACACTTAGTTTGTAACTTTTTTAAAATTTACATTCCATTTAAAGTAATTGAAGGTGCTGATTAATGTTTTTATCTAACTATTGCATTACACATACATGCTAAAGTCACGCTTCAAACTATATTCAGTAACACAGATTATCCCACTTGATGTCCTATCAACTTTCTGCTGAAACTTTTTACTTGATTCGCACCCTTCTATCTGTCCTACTGAAAAAGATTTACCATTTATTGTTACTTCTTTAAACCTCAGAAATTATATTAATACTTGGACTCAAAAGCATATTGACTTTTGCTAGAACTGCTCTGTTAACCACAATAATAGGATGATTTGTAATGTGATTCAGATAATAGTTTCAATACTGTATCATACTTATGTTATATTTTCAGTCAGATATGTGGGGTGTTTTTATTTAAACTGCCAAAGCTTTGAGGCAAAATACTGGGACATATTACATAGGTGTACCTTTGTGGTATCTTTTTGTATTTCAAATAAACTAGCTTATATTCATTTTATCTCATATAGACCAATATAGATTTCTTAATTTTCAACCTTTTAAATGTAATTGTTTAAAGTTAATATTCACTAGTTGATTCTTTAAGAAATCAACAAGAGAACAGACTTAAAAAAGAAAAAGCAGATGAGGGAGGGGGAGGTAGAAGTGGAGAGATAAGGCAACATCAACAAGAAAGAGAAAAAAAAAACTAAAACTAGAAGAGAAAAAAAATGTAAGATTTTGGTAGTGAAATCAGAGCCTCTAGGATGAGTGAGATATCACTGATTCTTCCAAAGCAAACTAATTCTGTGCTCTTATACGGGAATCTAAAAAAAGAAAATACAATGAGCTTTTGAACATTAGTTTTTGGATTGTGTTGAATTGAATCCAATTTTAATAGAGAAGAATGGCAAGGACCATACCATGAAGTTATTGCATATGAATAGTAACAAAAGAAATGGGGAAATCTGCTTTGTAATAAGAGTTGCTTTAAACATTGGAAGGGAATGAATTAAATGTGTACTAAGGGCCACCAAGCGATTTAAATAAATGGAAAGTGGAACATACGAGGAAGTCAATTTTAGTTTTATATAAGTAACAAATTTTCAATAGAAAAGCTGTTTAAAATAATATGTACTGCCATGGAATCCAAAATAATTGGGTCATTAACATATCTATATATTTATCAATTCACATTTATGGAGTATCACCTGATAGACGGGCGTGACAAGAAAAATAATGAGGAAAAAAAAGAGTAGTTCTGACCCTCCAGAAGCTTATACTTTAGTGGGGGATATAACCACATAAGAAAGATATTCAAAAATTAGAATTAAATATGCATGCAGAAAAGTTTGCATAGTCACTTTGTAGCCAGATGGCCCAATGTCAATTTCCAGCTTAGCCACCTGTTTTGCCTTTGGGGAAGTTAAAAAATTCCTAAGAGATTTTATGTCTCATCTGTATCACTGGCATAACAAAGTTCATTATAAAATAAAGTGATGAAAATTTAATATGTTTTGCACAGAGACAGGTATATAAAAGCAAAAAATAGTATGTATTTTTTCTGGAAGAGAGAATCATTGAACTGAATCTTGAAAGAAGAAGAGAATTTAACAAAGCTAAAAGGAGCATTTTAAACAGAAGAAGTATGGGCAGAGTCAAGGAGTGAGGACTCATAACTGCATTGTGAAATAGAACATATAAACTTGTCAGACAAACCTAGAAAAGAACATCCATACATGTAACTTAGATGTAGCATTTTATAATAATATGCATACCTAAATGAAGTTTTCAAAACTTTGATATGACAACTCAGGCAAGTTAAATGGGAATGTAGATGAGTTTTTTCTTAAAATAAGTTTAATGTGATGCTAAACTCAAAAGATCAATGGTATGTTCAATTTGAAAGCAACAGTTGTAAAGGGTATTAAGTAAACCATGAGATGCTTGGTGTCTTTCAGACATGAATTGTTCTTTATATGAATACTGTGTGTATTGATATATACTCACTAAATAATTATATTTTAGGATTCGGAGAACAATCAGTATAACCTCAATGATGCAAGTTTAAAACAAACCAGTTGAAGGATTAACCCATATAATGAATGATAAATTTATAGCCTCTATTACACTAAGCTAATGATCATTGCAATAATAACCACCATTTCCCAGGAGATTACTATGTAATTATCTTATCGTATATGTGTAAACGTGTGTGTGCCAGAATGACGATCATAGTCACATAAAAACAAACTGGTATATATTTAACTTCAAAACTGGCATTGAGGAACGCTTGGGTGGCTCAGTCGGTTAAGCTCCAACCCTTGATTTACGCTCAGGTCAAGATCTCATGGTTGCTGGGATCAAACCCCACATGAGCCTCTGTGTTGACAGCGTGAGCCTGCTTGGGATTCTCCTTCCCCTTCTGTCTCTGTCCCTCCTTCGTTTATGCACGCACTCTCTCTCCCTCTCTCTTTCAAAATCAATAAAATAAACATTTAAAAAACATTGATATTGAGTATCAGTTTTATGCATTCAGATCCTCTTTACTTTGTTCACTGGTTTTTTTTGTTGTTGTTGTTGTTTGTTTGTTTGTTTTTTCCTGCACTGTTTAAGAGAGATTCTGGACTTTTCCAAGTGCCAAGAAATATTAGCTGAATGAACAACTTGATTATGTAAAGAGGATCCGTCTCTTAATTCACCCTGATTCTGATCTGGAATGACAATTATCATGTTCTGATCAATGCAGAGTTAATATGCAAACCATGTCCTTTGTTCTGCTTAACTTCTTGCTGCATTTGGAAAATTAGCAGAAGACAAACTTGTCTACGTCAAATTTATATGCATTCCATAAAGTATCAATTTTAGGTGCTAACCAGAAATTATTTTGAACCAACAGGATCCAATGTATTTTTTCTAAATATTTTAATGTGACATTTTCTCTTGTAAATTTCAGTAAATGGGGAAAGACGGATGAATTAAATGTGGCAGGTCAAAGGCAGTACTGTGACTAAATTACAAAACAATGAATATGTGCAGAGTTCTGTGTTGAACAATCCTGTAGTCTGATTTAAGAAATGAACTGTTGATACATTGGCAATTTTCTAACTTAAGTGGTATTCCTTTGACAAATATCTAAGCTACACAGATTTTGTTTTACACTGCTATCTCCTGACCCTTGAAGAACTTCTGATTGCAATCATTATGCCATAGAACTACAGACTCAGTGAACATGTATTTTCAGTTATGGCCTGAATATTTTTATTTTCTCCTTGTGTTTATTAGCAGAATGAAATGTTGATAAGAAGAACATAGTCTGAGAAAATTCCTGTGAGTTGTTAGAAGTGTTCCAAAACACATGGGAAAATGGGAGAAAGATAAAAGTTGAGGCAATACATTTCTTTCTTATACCATTTTAAACATGTACAGTAAATTTAATGCAAAAATATGTTTGCAGACATTAAATAATTTTCCCATCTTGAATATTTCTAATTTCATGAGGAATAAAATAAAAAGCTCAAAAACTTTTTTGATTTTTCATTGATAGATGAATGATTCTTTTAGAGAAAGGAAAACCCCAGCCCTGAACTGGGATCTGAGAAACCGTGAGTGATTGCTGAATTGTGCCAGGGTGAACATTTGTCTACATCACACAAACAGCATCCATACAAAAGGCAAAATTAAGAACCCAGAGATAGTAGTACAGAGAGTCTGTGATGGTTTATGAGTGGAGCCAGCCAATGGCATGGATTGAATCTGAAATAATAGCTCAACAAATGAGGACAATGAAAAACAGTGAGAAGATTCAGAAGGGTAAGCAGGAGATGAAACCAAGAAGATCTGGGTGGATATGAGAATGCAGTGGGAGAACATTTTTTGTCAAAGTGCTCATGACATCCATATTCTACCAAAAGATACTCTAGTTCTATGAAATGCTTAAAATGTGAGAAGACGTTGTTAGTGGAATGCCAAATCAAATCAAATATTGTTTGCCTTTCATTAAGACACCATAAACATTAGCTTCTGTGGCCTCTGTTAGGTTGACTCTTGTGTATTAACTCAAAAGCAAACATTGGGTTTGAATGTGAAATTGGGATTAATTCACTTTTGTTAATGATTTAAATATTAGGTAGTGTGAACACAGAAATAGTTAAGAAAATGTGACCATTTTTACTGTTTAGCTAAAGATAAAGACATTTTAAGATTTTGTTCCTATAAAAATAAATCTCTGCAACTGAGATGTTGATTGACTATGTGACAGGACTGATTTTTTTTTTTCATGGAATTTGGCCCACATCGTGGGAATATACTATGTGTATAATAAATAGAAATAACTAGTAATGGGAAAAGAACCAAAGTTATCAATCTCTCTAATGAAGAGAAAAAATCAGCCAACCAAATGGCCAACTAGCTAAACACACACATGAAATATCTCTTTCTTTTGAAGAAGGAAGCAATGGCTTTTGTACAAACCTGAATGAATGTCACTCTGACTTCCAGTAGAGGCTGAAATAGTTCAGCAGAGTCTAAGCATCTTTGTGTTGAACAGCCATTGTTTTAATATCTTATAAGGTCCATGGCACATTAGCTGCAGAATGGATCACTGAATCAGTAAAGACCCTAAAATTCACAAAGTCATGATGTCCAACTAACATTTTCTCTCTATCTTATATTGTTACTCTAATGTGTGAGAAAAGGTCTACTTGATAGTCTAGCATAATAATCAAAACATGATGTAAAAAGATCTAAAATTTATAATCTATTTCCAGACTACACAAACTAGGGATAAACTAGGAAACTAGGAAAATACACTTTGTGAATCTGTCTCAGTGAAGGCTCAAGCCAATGCAAACTATGTTTAATAGCTTTGTATTTTACTTCTGATTACTTTCATTTTTGATATTAGGCTTATAGAATCATTAAGACTCTAAAACATGATTTAATTACTCAGTTATTCTGTTTTGTAACTCTTCCGGATGCTACCAAATTTCTCTACTTCCCATTATGGAAAAATTATTGAAAAACTCCTTGAAAGACTTGTCTAACTTTGTGGCTTCCAGTTTTCACATCCTATCCTTTCTTGAATCCACAACAATCAGGTTTTTGTGCCCAAATTTCCATATGAACTCTTCTGACAGATATCAATTCTGAGTCTTCCATGATTTCAGCATTTTTGATTGACAACAGCTCCTTCTCCTGAAGCACTATTCTCCTGGCTTACAAGAGCCCACACTCCACAAATTTTCAGTCTTCTTTGATTTTTTTTCTTACCTCTGAATATTAAGATGCTAATTGGTTTAAATTACGAACCATTTCAACACTTGCTTATTTATATCCAGATTGGTCTTCTTTGTTCATGGATCTAAAGGCCTAATCACTTTCTTAACCCAAAACTTTGAAATAAAAGGAAATAATAAACAGCCATTAGAAATTAGTGAAATCATTGACTCTTCAGAGAAATTGCTAATTCTCCACAATTATATTACTGATACTAATAATTTGTCAGAGTTCTCTGTAGTTCAGTTCAGTAAGTTGAGGCTACACAGTGAACAGATTTTGTCCTGCTATCTAGATATCATTTATTTCTGGTGTATTTCTACACCTGATTCTTTATCCTTTTATAGGTTGCTACTTGTTTTCTTAAAATTCACCTGTCACTTAGGAAAAGAAAACCTGGTTGTTATACATGGTCTTTAGAAAAGTTACGACTGCAACTATTAGAAAACATGCTGCTGATTTTATTTCCTTTTGATATATACTCAGAAGTGGAAATGGTAGTTACATTTTTAATTTTTTGAGGAATCACCATATTCTTTTCCATAAATGCTGCACCAATTTACATTTGCACCATGAGTGCACAAGAGTTCCCTTTTCTCCACATCCTCACCAAAACTTGTTATCTTTTGTCTTTTGTGGGAATATACTATGGTATATTTTAGAAATAGCTATTCTATCAAGTGTGAAAACATATTTCATTGTGATTGAGATTGATGATTAGTAATGCTGAGCACCTTTTCATGTATCGATGGCCCTTTCTATGTTGTCTTTTGAGAAATGTCTATTTGCAGCACTATTCACAATTACCAATTCATGGAAATAACCCATGTCTATCGATAAATGAATGGATAAACTATATATATGTGCCCACTATACACATTTATAGACATGCTATAGAAGAGACTTCAGCCTATTTTTAGCCTTAAAAATTCTGCCATTTGCAACAATATAAATGGATCTAGAAGACATTATGCTAAATGAAATAAGTCACACACAGAAAGATGAATACTGAGTGATTTCACTTATATGTCGAATCTAAAAGGTCAAACTCATAAAAGCAAAGAGTAAATGGTGGTTGCCAGGGCCTGGGGTGTGGGGAAAATGGGGAAATGTTAGTCAAAGCATAGAAAGATTCAGTTATGCAAGACAAGTAAGGGCTGGAGATCTAGTGTATAGCACGGCGACAATAGTTAACAATATTATATTCTATGTTTGAAATGTAAGATAGATATTAAATTTTCTCAGCACACACACACACACACACACACTGCATACAGCTGATGGATAAGTTATTTAATTTGACCATAGTGATCTTTTTTACAATGCATAAAAATCAAATTGTGAACCTTAAAGTATTTCAATAAAATTGTTAAAAAGAGTATCATCATGGAAATATTCATTTATATATTCTTTTATATAACAATTACTTCAAGTTTGTGTCTCAAAAATATTTCATGCTTATCAAATAAGTAGGCTAGTGCATATCTCAAATAATTAAACCTACCATTTATTGTTTATTAAAGTCTACTAAAGACTTTGTATGCAATACCTCAGCTAAAGGGATTCTATAATATTTTACTATTATCCTTTATTTTGAAAAAAATTTAATGGTTATTTTTATTTTTGAGGGAGAAAGAGACAAAGTGTGGGTGAGGCAGAGGCAGAGAGAAACAGAGACACAGAATTAGAAGTGGGCTGCAGGGTCCAAGCTGTTAGCACAGAGCCAGACATGGGGCTTGAACTGATAAACTGGAGAGCATGACGTGGGTTGAAATCAGACACTTAACTGACTGAGCCACCCAGGCACCCCAGTTATCCTCTATTTTGAAGGAGAGGAGAATGAAATTTAGAATGAACAAGTAATATTATGAGGTTGGATATTTGGTGCATATACTAGATTTTTACTACATATGTGAATGCCCTTGATATAGAAAACAAAGGAAGTCATGCAATGATGCCAAAAATGTCCCCATGGTAACAGAGTTTTTTGCTCTCCAACTTTTTACAAATTACAAAATATAAAAGAGGGAGTGAACTAGATCACATTTTGCATTAGAAGTTTTAAGTAGGGGTTATTTTTTCTGAAGTCTAGACATCAATATCACATGTAAGGCTTATGAAGCTAAATGTGTCCAGTTCAAACCTATGAAGTAAGGATTCCCATTTGAGTTAATATAACTTCTCTCTATGGTTTAGCAAAATAAAATAATTCTCAAATTAAATATCTGATCCATGATCCTACTTTTATATTAGAATTAGAATTATATAATTACATATATATTATTATTGTCTCTATTTATTAAAAGATTAAATGACTTGCTGAAGTTATACAGCTAATAGAAATAAAGAACTGATATTTACCCAGAACATAAATGTGCAAAGTGATTTCCTACTCTGTAAGAGAGATACTATTTTCATTTTAATTATAATTATAGAGGCTGAGGTTCAAGGGCATTGAGAAAGTTGCCTAAGTTTACAGAGTATACAAGTTGTGAAGCCTTAATTAAATCAGTTTTTTCTTACCCAAACTCACACACTCTTCAGTCACCTCAAGGAAGCAAATTCTGGTCAACTCCACTCTATACAACAAACTCCAACCCTCTACTAAACAGCCTAACCATCTTTAAAAAAGTATCTTAAATTAAATCTTCATATCTTGGCATATATAAGCTTGAAAATATGATAAGAAGTTATTTTTTCTCATTAAAAAAATTGAAGCAGACTCAGAAGTAGGCTTGTTGAGTATGAATTCAACATCTTATTATTCCTTAAGGCTATTTTCTTCCTAAAATTCTTGTCACTGCTAAAACTGAACAGCCTCACAAAATGCTGACATTAAACAAAGGGGGGAAGTTTTCAAAGAGAGATTTTTCTATCAGTTAAAGTGTAGAAGTTATTTTCAACCCATAGTGTTTAGTTAGAAGGAAATAAATGCTCAGTACTTGATTCTAAGGGTAAGGGCAAGTGAAAATATAACCTCAGGAAAATTCTGAATATGATAAATTGAACCTCCCACTGTATTTTATTTTATTAGCATCAAAGTTATTGCTTCTCCTTTTATTTATTTTTTTTTCCTCTTCCTTTTAAACACTTTGGTTTATGTAGTTGAAGATATATTACATTTAACATTGCTTGATACAGTGTCTAACATAAAGTAAATGCTCAACAAATATTAACTATTATTATTTTATTAGCCCTCATAGAAGCGTATATTAGTTCTGCAGAAAGCCAACTTCCTTAGTTTTATGATTAATAGCATAACATTAGTATAATAACAGTGGTACCATAGAAATAAAAGAGAACATAACAGGAAAAATGAAACTTGAATTAAGCCAAAGATATTCTGAAGCTCTTTAAATGTTTTTAACATTTATTTATTTATTGAGAGAGAGTGAAAGAGAGCTAGGGAGGGGCAGAGAGAGAAGAAGACACAGAATGTGAAGCAGGCTCCAGGCTCTGAGCTGTCAGCACAAAGCCCGATGTGGGGCTCGAACTCACAAACTGGAAGATCAATGACCTAAGCCGAAGTTGCTTAACCAACTGAGACACCCAGAAACCCCACTCTGAAGCTTTTTATGCTACCAGTATTATAGGCTATTATAAACTAAAATCACTTCTGTTTGTGGGACAGGCCTCCCGGATATTGATGTTAATATTAACCAATTAATTGATTGCCTGATATTTTGTGCAATAATCCACAAACTGACAATGAAAATTTTGGAATGACATTGTCTTAGAGTACATTCATAATGCTTTTTTGCAAAGGAGGAAAGAAGGAAAGAAGGAAGAAAGAAATGAAGAAGGGAAAGAGGAAAGGAAGAAAGGGAGGGAAAGAAGGAACATAAATTTCTTTACTCCAAAGTGTATCATTTGGAACTCTTGTTTTCCTAACTGAACTCTGCTATATGTTTGTCTTAATTTGTTTGTTGGACAGTCTTCTAAGGAAGATTTGGATTAGTACAATTAAATTTATACTCTATACGTGCCCTTTCTCTACCTTAATTCACCCAGAACTCTTGATAGAAATATGAACAGGATTCTTGACAGAATATGAATTGAAATTTTATAATATTTAATATGGGATAATTTGGATGATGATATGTCAGATTTTTGCTCCTGCAAAAACAGCAACATACTAAAGGGTTAACTTACATATTTCAAAAGGCAATGAAAACAGTCAAGATAACTATTTAATACTCTGTGGGTAATCTACTATTTTTTTTAAGTGCTAAGTTAGAATTGCTCAAAAATAGCCTTAGTCTCCCTTTATGATTTAATTTTGTAAAGGAGAAATTATCTACAGTTCTGTCAACCTCCACAGTTTGAGAAAATTTGAAATACAGACAAGGATTGCAAGTCAAGTATATCTATATAGTATTTATTTATAGATGCCTAGAGGGTACAAACATATCAGATAATTAGTCCTGTAGATATCTTCGAAATTGTTAAAAAAAAAAAAGTTGCTTAAATAGTTCCCCAAAAGTAATACAGGAAAATCTGTTGGAAATTCAAACTGACATTCAAAGAACTGAGACTGATTTGTACTTTTTTACCTTTGTTATTGGCATGATTCTTTATCCCATGAATCTTTCTGTCTCTAAATGACGCATTCCTCATGGTCTGTCTGTTGCTATCACTTCCCTCCTACCTAGTTGTTTAGCACAGTTCCAATACCAATTCATGCTGTCCTTGAAGAATTTCTCCTGCTTGTCTTGCTTACAAAAAGTCATTATGGAGCTCTTTGGAATAATCCCAGATATTCAGATATAATGAGAGAGAACAGGTGCACAGAGAATGAGAAGAATTCATTATGCACGTTATTGGATTTTTTTTCATAGCATGAGTCTAATTCATTAGATCTATCAAAATAAAGCCTAGTATCATACTAAAGGACTTATCTCTACATATTTATAAAGGTGAAAAAAGGAGTCCAGATGAATGAGCCAAGCAATGCAGTAGGAATACAATACCTGTGAGGAGTTACTTTTGTATTTATTAATTGGTCTTGTATTTTTGGAATGTGACTAAATATTCCCGACTTCATTTCTTTTAATGTGCTCTGTAGAAAGAAGGAATTCAAATAAATGTGGTAAATTAAAATGAGCTGAGAAAACACAAACCCAAAATACTAGCTTCAATTAAATTAGTATGGCTAAAAATGATTAAGTTTTCTATGTGGAAGTATGTTTCTTTAAATTATGCATATACAGGTAAACTGAAAAATTTATGTGTTTGTTTTATAATCCCAATCACTACATTACATGTTGTATAAATACACAGACCATAAAAATACAAAAGTTTCTATGCAGATATAATCAGAGACCATAATAGGTATATGGGCATTAATAACTCAGTTGTATATTTATTGTTAAAGCAATCTAAAAGTATGAAACAATTTCATGTATAAAAGTAAAAAAAACATTTCATGTATAAAGAGTTAGTTGTCCAGGGGTGCGTGGATGGCTCAGTAAGTAGAGCAACCAACTCCTGATCTCGGCTCAGGTCATGATCTCTCAGTTTGTAAGTTTGAGCCCCGCATACGGCTCCAAGCTCTCAGAGTGGAGCCTGCTTGGGATTCTCTCTCTCCTCCTCTCTTTCAGCTCCTGTCTCACTTTCTCTCTCACTCTCTCTCAATAAAATAAACAACAAAGAGTTAGACGTGCAAACTTCTCAAATGACTGAAATTACCAAGAAAATATTCAGGCAATATTATCATATTCCATAAGAGTACAAATATAATTTTATATTAAATTTGTTTTTAATTATTTAAAGATGATTGTCAGTAAAAACAAAAAAATATCATCTATTGGAACAATTAATCCTAACAAATTAATTTGACAAAACTTAAGTACTTAGATATTTACTAGACATTAGGATATAATTTTCAGAAAAAAGTATAATGAGTAATAATTTCCTTGAATATATAAACTCTTGCACATTAATGTTCTGACTATTCATTATAATTTTGGTATGATAATTTTGTTTTCTCCTCTATAAGGTATAAATAAAAATACAAAAAAATTTTTTACCTTAAAATAGCATTTCATGTTTGCTTATTAAAAAATCACAGAAAGTAACTCAAAATACTAGATATACACACAGAAGTACTGTGGCAAAAATCAGGTGTCTGGCCTTTAGTGACTGCTCAAATCCTGAATCTGTCACATACTATCTGTGTAATCTTTTGCCTCTTACATAAATTCTCCGTGCATCACTTTTTTCCTCCTAACCAATGTGATATTGATTGTACTTTCCCCATAGGACTATTGTAAGAATTAAATAATATACTCCATTAGTGTTAAACCAGGGCTTGGAGCATGGTAATTATTCAATAAGCATTAGTTATTATTACTATTAACCACAATATTAAGAATACTCTCATTTTTAAATTATTTGCCCATTAAATGGCTTTTTAAAATATAATTTATTGCTAAACTGGCTTTACAATTTACAAACTGGTTATACAACACCATGCTCTTGCCAACAATGCCCTCCTCAAGGCCCATCACCCATTTCCCCTCTCCCTCAACTTCCCTCCACCCTCAGTTTGTTCTCTGTATATGACAGTCTCTTGTGGTTTGCCTTCCTCCTTCTCTGTGTGCAACTTTTTATTTTTTCCCTTCCTTCCCCCATGAACGTCTGTTAAGTTTCTCAATATTCACATATGATTTTAAATAAATTGAAGTATTTTCTATGTTTACACACAAAAAATTAAATGATTTGTTCAAAATAATTTTTGTTAATATAAATTTCTGTAACTGTGCCCAGGAGTAGAGATTGGAGTATTTAAGAAATTTTCTTTTTAAAAATATTTTTAATGTTTATTCATTTAAAAAAATAAGTTTATTTATTTTTGAAAGAGAGAGAGAGAGCAAGCGAGCACATGATCAAGGAATGGGTAGAGAGAGAGGAAGACACAGAATCCAAAGCAGACTCCAGGCTCACAGTTGTCAGCACAGCACAGAGCCAGATGGGGGACATGGACCCACGAACCACAAAAACATGACCTGAGCCAAAGTCAGGGCTTAACCTACTAAGCCATTCAGGTGCCCCAATGTTTATTCACTTTTGAGAGAGACAGACAAAGTTTGAACAGGGAAGGGGTACAGAGAGGGGGAGATACAGAATCTGAAGCAGGCACCAGGCTCCGAGCTGTCAGCACAGAGCCTGATGTGGGGCTCCAACCCACAAACCTTGAAATCACGACCTGAGCCAATGCTGGATGTTTAACTGACTCTGCTGTCCAGGAGTCCTTAAGAAATTTTCTAAATTTCTAAATTTTCTATCATTACTTCATTCATCCATCCATTTACCTGTTTACTCATTTGTTCAAAAATATGTTTGATCAAGTTAAACTTTGTGCTGGACACTTTGATAAGCTCTGAGGATGCATAAAATAAAATGGACATCATGTCTACTTGGAATCAAGAAAGGCTAGGGAAGAAGGCAAGCATTAAAGCTATAACGTGGGGCGCCTGGGTGGCTCAGTCAGTTAAACCTCTGGCTTAGGCTCAGGTCATGATCTCATGTTCGTTCGTGGGTTCCAGCCCCGCATCGGGCTCTATGCTGACAGCTCAGAGCCTGGAGCCTGCTTCAAATTCTGTGTCTCCCTCTCTCTCTGCCCTCCCCATCTCATGCTCTGTCTCTCTCTGTATCAAAACTAAATAAAACATTTAAAAAGAAAACTATAACGTGAATGGGAAAGTAAAAGAGAAAAGAAACAATCAATAGGTTTGTGTAACCAAGGCTAAAGGATAAGAAAAACAGTCTTTGTAACAAACATTAAACTGAACTTGATTGAGCTTACCATTGTCAGCAAGATTAATATCACTAGTACTTCTATAAAAATAAAGGTTTCTTAATTCTTCCCACTTGCCAGTTTCCGTGCTAGTAAGTTGTGGCCATGATTTAAACTATGTTTCAATCTTCTGCCACTCAGCGAAGTCTCCGGCAGAGGAAACATGTGGTCAGTAAGGGAGAGATTTGATTAGGGACTCCCTCTGATCTAGGTTAAGAAGTTTTAATTCTAACCGCAGGAAGATGCAAAGACAAAGTAGAATTTTAAAATAGAAGAATGATAGTCAGATTTGTGGTTTCAGAAGATAACACAGACTAGAAGAGAGGAACACAATAGAGAACTGAAGGTGAAATATGATCAGACGCCCCCTCCAAAGACTGAGATAAGACCATGGCAATGGTAATAAAGCTGGTGAATATTAATATTCAAAAAATATATAGGACAATAATATTCTGTAAATGGCTAAGTGTGAGGAGGGAGGAAGAGGACAGAGCCTGATCTAAACTCATATAAGAAGAGGATGATGCTTGGGGTGCCTGGGTGGTTAAGTATCTGCTTTTGGCTCAGGTCATGCATGACCTCACAGTTTGCAAGCTCAGGCCCTGCACTGGGCTCTGCGCTGGCAGCTCAGAGCCTGGAGCCTGCTTCAGATTCTGGGTCTGCCCTTTCCTTACTCACGCTCCGCCTCTCTCTCTCTCTCTCTCAAAAATAAATAAACATTAAAAAATAATTTTAAAAAGAGGAGGAAGATGCTTGAGTAAAATGTAGGAGAAATGATGACCTTTATATATGTTGAATTACCTATATATTTAAGCTGTTGAGGTTGAGGATTGCTATTATTATGTGTCTTTACAATGTTGATCTTGATGAAGATGATGATGGTGATAACAGCGACATTTAGTTGGAATGAATTGTGTGCCAGACTTAGTGTTTTACATGCAATACAGCATTTAAATATTCCATTGAATATACTAAATATGGTTTTAAAATGTTTATGGTGGAGACAACTCATGATAAAATTATTAGAATAAATTATAGGTAGATATGTTGATGCCAAAAGGTAGTTTTGTGCTGAAGATAAGAGTGTAAGAGCTTACACTAGTGGGCTAAGCTTGTGGTGTAATAAAGAAAACAAAAACAGAGATTCTACCAGGAGCCAATAACCACACTAATATTTGTGTGAAGGATACAGAATGAAGACCCTAAATATGAGACAGAAATTTTGGGGGCCAATGAAAAAGTCTTTTAAGAACATATGAGGGATCAATATGTTCAATGTTTTTTTTTAAGTGTTAAGGCTTAAAAAAGCATTCATGGTATAAAGCAACAAACAGGCTTGTTGTTTGTTTTTTAACATTATTTATTTATTTTGAGAGAGAGAGAGAGCATGGGAGCAGGGAAAGGGCAGAGAAAGAGAGGGAGGGGGAGAGAATTCCAAGCAGGCTCTGTACCATCAGTTTGAACTCACCAACCACAAGAGGATGATCTGATCTGACGATCATATGCTTAACTGACTGAGCCACCCAGGCATCCCAAATTGTTTTCTAAGGACTTGTTGGATAAATATAAGATTGCAGTTGAAAGAGAAATGGGCAGAAAAAGTCAGGTTAGACAATAATTTTAAAAGTTTAACTTTGAAGGGAATTTTTCAAAGTTAAGTCAGACACAAATCACCATCAGGAAAGGAAACAGCATATGGATTGAAAGAGTGTGCTTCTAGGTCAGAGAAAACTGAAGATACTCACATGCTTCTGAGAAGATGCTGAGGAGAATGAGAAGATATAAGAGTTACAGATTTATAAAGCCAGATATCAGAATGATATGGATGGTGACTGGTATCCATTAGAGCAGTGGCTCTCAATGGAAATTTTGCTTCCATATCTGGAAGCTCTACTGATTGTCACAATTGGAGGTGTTTTGCTACTGACATTTAGTGGGCTGGGGCCAGACATGTTGCTAAGCAACAGTAAATGAAGAGGCAGCCACCCATAACAAAATACATTAGAGGCACAGGGGAAGGAAATGGCCTTATAAAAGAGGAGGGGTCACTCTCTCAGGAGAGGGAAGATGAGATACAGTGTGGTTTGAAGGTGAGGGAGTTACTGAAGTCCTCTACCGACATAGGACTGTAGATGGCAAAGGACTGTAGATCGAGAGAGCCACAACTAGGTTTTAAATAGAATAGAGAAGTAGTTGGTTAAAGAAATATCCAGAGATGAGCAAGTGGTACTGAAAGCCAGTTTAGGTTAACTATGTATATACTGGCAACAATCTTAAAGTTTAAACATATTTTAAAACTACCTAAGAGTCTTATTGCATGGTTTAAGAAAATTGGTGGATAGGGTTCTAGGCCATGAAATGGAAGGCAAGAGAATGAGTATAGAGTAATCATATTATAAGGTAAGTCATGTAGATAGTAAATTAAGATGAGGAACTAGATAAAAGATGAAAAGAAAGTCAAGTCAACAGGCTAGACATTATTGAACTGGTACACTGAGATTAATTGGTGACTCAGAGTTTATTAGCTTATTGACACCTGCTCTTGAGACTGTGTTTACCTTCAAATGAATTTTTGTTATATGATTTATCAATAATTTCACTCATTTTGTACATTTATAGCATTATCCTAATGACACATGAAAAATTATGCCACTTATATTTTATATAAATTACATGTCATGTAATTTAATAATAACACAGAAATTCAATCAAGTTTGGTATATATAGACTCCAACATACATGTCTATGAAAATTGCCCAAAATCATTTTAAATATTCACATTACACAATTGACATTTGAAAAAAAAATCACAAAAAAGAGAAAAGCAAAATAAAATTTCAGGAACAGGAAAATTTTTCTCTTCTTGCATTCTAAAAAAGTATTACATATAAGTGAGAAAAAATTTGAATAAAATAGACTTAGGATTTGTAGGCAGGAGGAGAGTGTTGAGGTATGGTAAGTGTTCACCATATTCAAGTGTTCTGTTACATTGTCCATCAGTATTTTTTTTTCTTTTTGGTGGGATCTCATTTACATTTCATTCCAGAAATATTTATTGAGCCCCTGCTAGACCCTTGAGATCTAGGAGTGGAACATGGAAGTTGTTCCATTTTATTACGAGGAGTGAGAGCAATCCTCTCTGGAAAAAAAGTGACTATTAAATAATACTTAATCTCCAGAAATGAGATCTCTGTTTGAGATTATTAAATAAAGTAAAAAAAGTAAGTAAACTGTAAAAACTTATCACACACATTTTCAAAAATATTGTACTGCAGACAATCAAAACATTCTCCCCTTTTCAATTAAGCTTGTGACCAAAATGCCTGAACACACATTGCTCTATAGCAAAATAAAATGAGAAAGACTAAAAGAATGCATAGGAAATTGTATGACAGAATACTACAGAAAACCTATCACTGGCTCAGTGGAATTAACTATGTACTGAAGATATCAAACCAAAGCAGTGGGGTTATTCATTCTTTATAAAAGAGAGAAATAGTGAAAAATGCTTACTATATGCAAAGTACTGTTATAGTTACTACATATATCCTAAGATGTGATTCTTGTCTTCATGAGCTTAGCTTTATCTAAAAGCAAATAAAAGGTATAAAGATAATTTAAACAGACACATGAACCATTTATATTTATATTTAAAATGTCATGATAGCCACATTCTGGAGATCAAATTAATGGGGGAGGTTATGAGACTGTAGGGGGACAGGGGACGGGGGTTCAGTGGATTCCTGCAAGTTGGTTATAAGATGGTTAATACAAGCTAGAAATGGGAATGTTCTGGACTTGTGTAGTGTCCTAGAAACAGAAGGAATTAGGGGTGCCTGGACGGCTTAGTCAGTTAAGCCTGTAACACTTGATTTTGGCTCAGCTCACGATCTTATGGTTTGTGAGTTCAAGCCCTTTGTGGGGCTCTGCACTGACATCACTGAGCATTCTTGGGTTTCTCTTTCTCCCTATCTCTCTCTCCCCCTCCACTACTCTCTCTCTCTCTCTGTCTTTCTCTGTCTCTCTCTCTCTCATGTATGTGTGTGCATGTGCTCTATATTTCTCAAAATAAATAAATACTTAAGAAATGGAAATAAGTATATGTATGGAGAGATTTTTGAGGACTTGTTTATGGAGTTAATGGAATTTAAGAGATAACAAGGGATTGGGGGATGGCTTTTGAGTGTCAGGTTTAACTATCTACCAGGTGGTAGACAGTTAAGGTTTTGTTTAGAATACGATAGATAGAAAGAACCAGGTAAATATCAGGGGTGGGGTTTGAGGGCATATTTAATGTTAGTTTTGAAGTATGTGTATCCAGAATAAGAGAGAAGGGGCTTGAGTATAGCATCTATATAGCCTATATGGAGCAGAGCAATCATCTATGGGGGTGGAGTTCTGCAAGTACATGGCCTGGAGACTGGAAAGCCTATTTACTGATTTGGGACACATTTCTAGCCATTTACTTCCACAGTCATCCATATAATCTCTCAAGAGCAAAATGCTCATTCTAAGGACCTACCAAACCCAAATCAACACGTCTCATAGGGGTATCAATAAAAGCATGTGAATGAAGGGTAGCAAAAGTCGGTTACTCTTAAGCAGTTAATCCCTTTGGAACTAACTACCAGCCGCACGGAGGAAGATGTTTTCAGAGTCGGCTCTTAGAAAATCTTTTGAAAATATTGAAATCTGACCTCCTGGTGGTCTGAATAGCAGAATTTTAATTTAAGACCTGTCACTTCTTGTATGGGTACTCTCCAACAAGGTCAGGGTTCCGTAGATTACTAGAATGCACTTTGTGAAAATAATTACCCTTTAAAATCAAGATAACACGATAGTTTAAAAGGGTTTATTTCTTGGTATTATTTCCACTCTTATTTCACATTTGTTTCAAGTTTTAACTCGTATGGACTGCCCATAAAACATCTGGCTTTTATATACACAGATAAGTGCAGCTCATTCTTGTTCTTGCAAAGCCTGTACAACAAAAACTCAGTCATTCTACACTCCTGCGGGCTATACCAAAGATTGAACGTCCACTTCAAATGCCCTTATACTTTTATCCATTAAGTTATATTCTGTTATCTCAACGTTCTTTCCCAGGGAGCCCTTCTTGTTAGCTTGTGAAAAGGGAAGGATCATATAACTTTCAAAGCACCAATTCCCTTCATCTTTTTAAATCATCTATTTCAACAGAAGAGGAATTTATAAAATAGGTCCTGCTTTCACAAAGCATGATCTCAAAACACTGTTTGTTAGGTATACCTTTAAAAGTAAAGAAACTCCCCGAATCACAACTAAACAGTAAAACAGAAAGATACTATGGAAATCTTCTTCCATATAGTTTTTACATGGCCAAACAAATGATTCAAATCCCTCTTCGGATTTACGGTTACTATTTTCATGATTGATATGAAGTGGAAAAAAATAAAATGAAACTATTCCTATTGTATTATTGTATAAAACCATAGTCAATACAAAATCTCATATGTATCTTATGTGCTCTTTATATATTATATTCTCCATTTTGACTGTGAGGATTTATTAGGTAAAGAAACAGATTCAGATTTTAAACTTTACTATATCCCTAAAAAATCCAATCACTTCACAGTTAACAACTCCAGGCAAACTTGAGTGCTGGGCATGTTACAAATAATATTATTTTAACTTGCTTCACTGACAATATGCCTACTAAGTGAGGAGGCAGGAGACATACTGTTAAACAAGAAAAGATAATATGAATTAGTGAATCTGTTATTTCTCATTGTAAGACTGCCTTAGATTTTAAGTTCCTTAAATATTTTATTTCTACATTTCATTTGTGGCATTTAGCATATTTTAGGGATTTGAGCAACATTAGTTATAATGTTATAATTAGTTATAACAAGAATTTCCTTCCAGTTAATAAATACTGGAGGTGAACTAATACCAAAATTTTGATAAATTATATGACACTGGTAGTAGTTAAAGATTATAGAGAAGAGGTTACTCCATATTACTTACCATAGTTCTATCTTATTTTTGAAAACATATCCTATTTTAAACAAAAGCAATCAGCTTAATTTGGAAATATTATATGTCTCAACTTACATCTAGGCTATTTCATTTACTAAGACATATTTTAGATATGTGTATAATTTTTGTTATTTATGATAACTTATTTAGAAAAGACAAAAAGATTATTTTGAAAATCCATTATCAGTGATACACATTATATCATTTATCTAATAATTGCCAACTGCTAATTTGTGTTATTAGGAACTGCTGTCAGGCCTACACGTTAAGGCGCTACCCCTCTCAATTAAAATGTTTCCAAATTTACTAGTTTACAACAATATGAATGATGATTCATCAAATTTCTAGTAATACTAGGTTTTGTTTGGCAGAGGAATATTTTTTTGCCCCCAATATGCTTCCCAAAACCTGTTTATTTCAATCCTGCACGTATGGAAGTTGAATTAAAAAAAGAACACGACCTGCTCAGCAGCTGGTGCAGTTACTCCATCACATAACTCACCCATTGTCTAAGTCTCAGCGGGAGATATGGGGGAGGTCCCAGTGTTTCTTTCCAGCTGTTACTTAGTCTGGGATAATGTTTTTGGTTTCATACAACTCCCAGCATGCAGTCTGCTCCTGACAGCCTCAATAAAATCCCATTTCAGCAAAAACGAATTAAAAGTCAGTGTAAACAAAGTTGAGAAAGAAACAATTAAGAACTCTTTCTGAACTGGCTTATGACTCCGGAAGGTTCATCTTGAGGAAACCTGTCACCTTGCAGGATAAAACACCGCAGGCACCGAGCCTACCTTTTGCAAACTCTTAGAAGAGTTAGAAGAGCTCCTAAGGAAATATCTGGAGCTTAAGAGCTGGCAGCATCTGTGCAGTACGATAACAGGAGCAGCCTTCTTGGCGGCAGTCTGAACCTTAAAATCCCCAGATATACCCCAGACCTGGCCCCGGAAAAAGTGATTGCATTAAACCATCATTTTTCAAAGTTTCTGAAGGAAATCACACCTGAAAGAGAGTTGCAACTCCCTCCCTCCCTCTCGCAGTCTCCCTCTTTCTTATCCACACACACACACACACACACACACACACACACACACACACACACACGGGCACCCACACAGTCACACAGTAGCCAGGGAAAATAAGACTCTACTGAATAGTAAGAGAAACATGAAGGTGCAGAGATTGGGTTAGAAAACGGACCTAAGGAGAAGCCGTGGTTGCTTACTGAATTCATCAGTAATAAGGATGACTTGCAGATAATCACTCCAACATCGGATCAGCAATATACTTATAAATACAGATAGCCAAGAAATCTTAATGTTCAAAAGCCTTTGCCTACTCCTAGATCAGTGTGCTTTATACAGGGTCTGCCAACGTGGTATATTACACTGTGTATCATTCCTCACCTGTGCTGAGTATCCAGCCACATAGCCTGCGCTTGAACTTCAACTCTTGCCCCTTAGTAGCAGCTACTCCTGTGGCTCAGTTCCCTCACCTGCAAATGATGATGATTACAGCACCTATTTCTACGATTACTGGAGGATTAATGAGTTAATATACATAGATATCTAAAAATAGTGTAAAACACATAATAAAGACATGCGAGTACTTGTTATTATCCTTCTATTTCTCTAATAATTTCTACTGTTCGTTGAAATCAACCATACACTTAGATGAAAACATCAGCAAATGAGCTGCAAGCTAGTAAAATACATTGATACTTTAACGTTTTCCTCTAAAATGATACTTTTGTTTAAATAAATGAGACTCTTCAATTGGAACACACTGACATCTTCCTTTTTCAAAGCATTTATATTTTTGGATGTGTCATGTATATAAGCATTGACATGAAACAGGCTTTATCTCTTCTACTTTTATTACAGCATCCGTAAGTGATATGTTAGTGACTGAGTATTTACAAAAACAATGTAAAAGAGGAAAATATCTTAACATTTATCAAGGGTTAAGTAGCAGTTTGCCATCGATTTGAACAAGAAAAAAAGTGTCATATAGGCATAAGTGATTTAAAAACTACTTCATGACCCACATAAAGAATTAAAAAAATAAGTTCCTGGCTTTGAGAAATTTTAACAAATTTCCAAGATTTTTTTCACTGTTTGATCCCTTAGACTATTTAGAAACTATAGGATTACTAAAAGTAAAAGGCCAATTTCTTGGAAAGTAGTCAGATTTCAGTGATGTAAGCAGTATTTTAGTAATTCCACTCATCTGTGTTTATTGAATTTCTTTGTTATGCTAAACCATTTTTAATTTTTTTAATATTTATTTATTTTTGAGAATGAGAAAGAGAGAGAGAGACAGAGAGAGACAGAGAGACAGAGCACGAGTTGGGGAGGGGCAGAGAGCGAGGGAGAGAGAGAATCCAAAGAAGGCATCTGAGCTAGTGCTCTCAAGCTGCAGAGGGCAACGCAGGCCTGTCTCCAGCTCCAGGGTCAACACAAAATTCTGCGATGCTAGAATAGTTGATGCCATCTCCCTGATTTTTTTAACCTGTGGTTCTTGTTTTCCAAGGTAAGTTTGAAGATGTCCGGAGACTTTAGCTCCAGTCTCATATCCTTTGAACTTTTCTCTTAAATTCTCAGCCCCTCATTTTGATGCTTTTGATTTGTAAACCAAATATTCAAATATTGGAATTATAGTTTCATCACCTCTAACCTCTGAGGGTTATGATCAAGCCCTGTAGATAGAGTCACCATATAGCTGTTTGCCTATTTCAGGAAACAAGATTTTGGATTTGTAGATCCAAAAATGCCTATGTATTCTATTTTGAGCTTCTTTTCACTTACTAGTGATCCAATTTGAACAAAAATTGCATGGTAATCTACCCATTGGAATTTAAAACCATGGCAGTTATAATATGCTTATGTTTCCCGAAGAAATATCCTTTCTTCCAAGCAATGCTCCATCAAGGAATGGAGCCCTGAGATCCAGGGGTACTGGCTTCTTTGTGCTGATACAATGAATTAGGACTGACACATTCTTTAATCTTTATTTGTCCAAGTTCCTTATGAATAAGGATGCTCTGTTCTAAATTTCAGTCGAAGGCTCGGGATATAGGTCCTCTCGCCTGCCTGTGGCTTCTCTTTCTATAACTGTCAAATTCCCCATAGAAATACCAACTTATTTCCAGCCTGGAATTGTTTGGGGGAGAACACAATAATTTGCTGTAGTGTTTCTGCCCGGAAAAAATGTCAGGAAAGGAAAGAGGAAGTACAAAATAAGAAGGTTCTTGGTGCTGATCTACTTTCTTCTGTTATACTTTACAATCTATAAGTACTTCTTACCTTTTTCATTTAAAGACTTTGAAAAGAGTAATTGAAGACCAATGGAATGATTTTGAATAGCTTCTTTCTATTGGGAAATTATTGACAAGAAAAGATTGTACCTCTCTAGACTTCATCTGAACAGATTATATGGTGCACCACAAAATTCCCTTCTAAATTCTTATTAAAAAATCAAACTATCTTTGAATTTAAAAATAAAAGTCTATGATTCTTTGTTTTTGATCCACTTAGGTGTAAATTTTGAATTCTGACATTTCAATGTGTTTCTGTGTATTATCTTTAAAAAGAGGACTGCTCATGAATGAGAAAATTAGATATGAGCTCCAAAAATAAATATTTTTAAAAATTTTTACAGTTAGCTCTTTTTCCCAAGTAACTTATAGCCCAGTGTTTGCTATGGCCTATTTAACATATATGTCCTTCATTTCATGGCTTTTATGTTTCTTCTCAAGGTATTCTCCTCTCTAAGAAGGTGACTATCAAGCTTTAAGCTATAGCTGGAAAGTCAACTCTTCACGGTCCATTTCAATATCAGTCATCTCCAAATGCATTTCCTGATGTCCCAGAAAATCAGATTGTTGATTACTTTGTCCATATATAACAATTTCCTAAAAAATATTCCTTTGGGCACTTAAATTCTATGACAACGCAGATTGATTTACCAATCATCATTTTCTCTATAGTATATAGAAGGTGTAGTATGTAAAACTAGGGCAATATAAATAAAAACTTTAGATATTTATTGAATTAAATAGTTTTTATAACAAGTATATAGTTTTAAGTCACACACTTTGAAAGTAGTCATATATAAAATATATTGTGCATGAAATATAGAGCATTCTATGCAAATCTGCATATATAATATATGCACTTATCTATACCTCTAATCTTTCTTTAAATGCTTTAAAATTCCTCAAAATTTTAGTATTTTAGAATTATTTATTTGTGATAATGGGTTATTTCTATTGTCCTGTAAGTTCTCAGGTCAAAAACATGAGTTTCAAAAGTATATCTTTCCTTTCTGAAAATAATAGTTACCTGTATTATGAGACATAATTTGAGAAAACAAAAAAGCAAGTGATGGTCATTTTTTCCCATCCTCCTAAAACACTGAAGATAGGAGAATTTTAAAGTATAATAACTGAATATATTTTTTATAATAAATGCTTTTTAAATAAATTTATTGCAATATAGTTGATTGTAAAGTGCAATGTTCATATATCAGTTTTTTATAATTTATAACTTTAATTTATAACTCATAATAATTTGATTTATCATTATTTATAGAAAAGAAAACCTATATGGATGAACATTTAAGCAAATGCTTAGTTTGTAAAGCAGTTGAAAATTGTAGACTCCAATCTCTCTCCTGAGCCATATCTCTCTCTAGCTATCCTTTTCTTTTTATTTATTCAACTTGGGATGAGTAAGGAAACTATTGTTTTTCATACAAAAATGAATGATGATTTCTACAGTTTAACAAGTGTGTTTTCACATGTGTTGTAGATAATGTATCAGAAATATCTTTAAAACTTTATTGGTTCAGGGAAGTTGTGTAATACCAAATTTGTCCTGGCACCTGTAATGAATTGTTGATGTACCAAATGTTCTTTTGAAGACTCAGCTTATGTTTTGCATGCAGCATTTCCATTTTTCCTCTGAGAGTTTGAAAGAAAGGAAGTGAAATCACTAAATAGTTTTTCAGAGGTTAAATTTGCTCACTTATAAAAATAAACTTAATTACTGCTTAAACACAAAATGTACAGAGTTAACAAGAAACTTTATATGAGTACTCTAATTTGTGAAATACAAAACATTCAAAGTTTTATTGGGAAGATTACATAATTAGGAATCTCCCCTTTGAAAGTCACTCTGTATAAAAATTAGAATTCTTCAAGTATGCAAGATTTTACCCATATAGTATATATTATAGCCATAAAGCACACAATTAAGTTTAGGTTAGTAAATAAAGTTTTACATTAATTCTTGCAAAAGATAAGAAAAAAGAATGAGGATGGCAATCTGAAAAGTTGATTGAAAAAAGATATCTCTGCTGCTTTTCTTGTTAACTTTTTAGATAAAAGTTGGCAGAGAAAATTAACTTCATACTATTATATGTGCATGTATATAAGCATATATAATGTAGATAACATCATGTGCTATTAAGCTTATGTTTTTCCACTCCTGCAGCAGATAAGTCAGATCTCTCTAAACGATTGAAATGTTATAGCTACAGTAAAGGATCAACTTACTTTAGGACAAGAACTACTTCATGAAGAAGAATGAAATAATGTAAGGAAAGTCCTGCCTCCTTGGAAAGAAAAGTAAAAGAAAACACTTCTGGGATGCCTGGGTGGCTCAGACAGTTAAGGATCTGACTCTTGAATTTTGGCTTAGGGCATGGTCTCATGGTTTATGAAATCAAGCCCTGCATCAAGCACTGTGCAGAATAAAGCCTGGTTTGTATTCTCTCTCTCTCTCTCTCTCTCTCTCTCTCTCTCTCTCTCTCTCTCTCTCTCTCTTCCCCCCCCACTGACCTGTGTTCTCTCTCTCTCTCTCAAAAAGAAATAAATAATTTTTTGAAAAAGAAAAGCACTTATATATGAGACTCCAGAGCACAGAAAGAGAAAGGGAATAAAGCAGTCAGACATGAGTGTTTTAGTTCTGTATACTTCCCTACACACGTACACGCGTGCGTGCACACACACACACACACACACACAGATTGGGAGCTTACAAAAGAATAAGGAAGTGAAAAAAGTTTAAGGTAGACACAATTCCATTTTGGTGCTCTTGAAAAAGTCTATTGCCATAGACCACTCCTTTTTAAAATAAGCAAGAAGTGATTAAGCATAGAAAGCGACACAACTATTGCTCACCATCCTCCTTCAGCTATCATATTGTTTAATTAAAGTCTAGAAATTGAAATGTTTCATGGGAGACACAGAAAGAGCTCTTATTAGTGTAATTGTCTGGAGGGCTGACTTGGGCAAGAGCCAACAGGCTTACCAGTAACTTGAACAGCTTAAGCGAGGGACCAGTTAGAGAATGAAGGTGGGAATCATCAGTGTGTGTACTTTGCAGAGCTAAGGATATACTGACTCAACAAATCTACTTTAAACAAAGAATTGTGCCTTCACCCTTCAAGAGTGAACTGAGGCAGAGCAATCCATGGTCAGTTAGATTGGAGGCATCTCCCAGAGAGAAGACTTACCATACATAGCCACTCTCACCCTTGATGACAGAAAGATGACCTGTTTCTACATGCCTACAAAACTGAAGACTCAGATCTCCTTGGACATGAAATCTCATACGTACTTCTCCATATCACTCATCTGTCTGTGTTCATGTAATACTACAGAATAAGAGTTATCTTGACTAATGAGAAAGATTTATTCTAAAAGGTTATTCAGGAGCCCTGTTCTTCTTTTGTGACTCTTCTTTCCCCTAAAGATTAGGGTGTTTCCATCATCTATTTATTTGAAACTAGGTCCAAACCATTTTTAGCTGAAAGGAAGAGGAAATGAGGACTTTGATATCAAGCAGTGTCCTTTAAAGATGGTGATTCAGAAAGGGATACCCATCAGTTTATGCAAACCAAATTGGGAAACCCAAACTGCAAGGAGGCTGTAAAATCTTGTCCTACCCTTAGTTTCCATGCACCCTCTAAAACTCATGGAAGAAGAAAAAATGAGGAGATTTGCTCATCTGCAACACTTAATATTTTTCAAAAACACATTGAGTTTGAAAGAAATTAGCTTCTACCCCGTCCAATTATGCATGCCCACAATTTTTCACTGTCTAGCAAGATTGGGATAACACTGTAGATAGGATTAGCTATACAAATAATAAAAAAGATAAATTTTATTTGCTGATTTAATTGGAATAATGAAAATCTGTAGGTCTCATGCATATATTATGTTGACTTACAGGTTTAAATTAACTGGTAATCTTGGAGAATAATGCTTCATTTGTGAATTTAATATCATCTCTAATCATAGTCTGAGATTCCTGAGCGATTATGGTTCTGTAAGTTTCTCCAACATCCTTTCAGTCACTCTCCAAATTGCTCATTGTGGTCCAGACTCATTGAACTCCCCCTCTAGTCCCAGAATATGCTAATTAATCTCTTTGCTTTCTCTGAAGTTCTGCACTCTTTCCCTCCTCTAGTTTTATCGTTTTTATCTTGCTATTTCCTCATTGTCCTGGTTCCTTCTCCTTTAGATATTTCCATAGCTTCTCCAGAGGGAGTTGTGTCTTCCATGACCATTCTGTCTAGAGCCACCCCTTCTCTATTACTCAGTTACATCAAATTACATGTTAATTTTCTTCACGGAAATTTTCACAATCTGTAATCATCTTGTTTATTGATTTATTCAATAATGCACTGTTCATCTTCTACACACAAACATAAGTCCCATAGTGTGAGGATCTTCTATGTTTAACACCCCACTATCCCATCTGCCTGTTGTAGTAAGATGCACAAAATGGGACTCAGAAATGGGTGATGACTGAGACACTCAGTTGGTTAAGCATCTGACTTTGTTTCAAGTCATGATCTCACAGTTCATGGGTTCGAGCCCTGTGTTGCGCTCTGTGCTGACAGCTCAGAGCCTGAAGAGAGAGAGAGAGACAGAGTGTGAGTTGGGGAGGGGAAGAGAGAGAGAGAGACATAGAACTGGAAGCAGGCTCCAGGCTCTGGTCTGGAAAACAGTATGGAGGTTCCTCAAAAAACTATCAACAGAACTCCCCTATGACCCAGCAATAGCACTGCTAGGGATTTACCCAAGGGATACAGAAGTGCTGTACCCCAATGTTCATAGCAGCACTGTCAACGATAGCCAAAGCATGGAAAGAGCCCAAATGTCCATCACCTGATGAATGGATCAAGAATATGTGGTATATATATATGTATATATGTCTATATATTATATATACACACACACACACACACACATACAATGGAGTATTACACGGCAATGAGAAAGAATGAAATATGGCCATTTGTAGCAAGGTGGATGGACCTCGAGGGTATCATGCTAAGTGAAATAAGTCAGGTGGAGAAGGACAGATACCATATGTTTGCACTTATATGTCTAACAGGAGAACAGGAGAAACCTAATGGAGGACCTAGGGGAGGGGAAGGGTGAAAAAGAGTTTGGGAGAGGGAGGGACACAAAACCTGAGAGACTATTGAATATTGAAAATGAACCAAGGGTTGAAGGGGGAGGGGGAGGAGGAGGCAGGTGGTGGTGATGGAGGAGGGCTCTTGTTGGGAAGAGCACTGGGTGTTATATGGAAACCAATTTGACAATAAACTATTAAAAGAATAAATAAATAAAAATATCCAGGTTAAAAAAATAAATAAGTGTCAAAAAAAGTTTGTTGCTGAGTGATTAGTGAGGATAAACTCTGAGAAACAGATAATATAGATGTGCATACATGTGCCTGTGTGTGTGTACTCTGAGTTATATCTTTCTGTTTCTCAAAGGGGGGGGCTAAGAGAATCTTGTTTACAGAAATCTCAAACAAGTTTTTCATAACAAGTACTGATAATGTATGGCTAGAAAGCACCATGTTGTTACCCTCAAGGCATTATGAAATCCAGCCAAGAAATGGCTGTTGAAGACTAAACCAACAGGGTTTCACATTCTGCTCCATACTCAGAATAGAACATATGCCTCTGTAGCCCCTGCTGTATGCAAATTTGTGTTGTTTTATATTAGGTTCTTTGATTTTATTTTTATGTTTGTGTAAAAGAGTTTTAAGGAGCAAATTTCCATAAAGATGGTGCTTAAATTACTCTAACATCAGTAATTACTCTTTAGAATACATGATAAACAGCTAAATGAGTAGAATTTTATTATATTGTTTTGTGGAATAGTATAGTATAGATTTTTTAAATGATCCCTAGAGTCAGACTGTGTGCATGTTTAAATATCTTGCACAAGTGACGAATACTCTTCAGGCTTCAATTTCTTCATTTACAATAATGGAGATAATATCAATTCTAGTAGGTTAACATTGTTGTGGGAAAAAAATATATTTGTAGACACTGCATAGCATAGGGTCTGTCACAGAGGAAGAGCTCAATGAATCTTAGCATGTTATGGATCACAACCTAGGTATTCTCTGATGAACTTTGACACTACTAATATTGCTTTGCTTAAACCTACCAAAAGCTATGTAGTAAGAAATTATGCTCTCTATCCTACAGATGAGAAAATTGTAGCTCAGAAGTATAAATTCCCTACTGTCACACAGGTTGTGGGCAGCAAAACCAATTTATTTTCAATTTACTTGCATTATCTTGTTCTTAATTAATAACCTACCTTCAGAATCCTTTCATTTCAGATAGCCTGGCAACCAGCACCAGAAAATAAATCTTTAAATTGTTGTTTCTCTGTTTTGAAACTGTTGGTGTGTTGATAGTCAAGCAAGAGAGGATAAAGATAAGAGAAAGTGAGAAAGGAAAGGAAGAAAATAAGAGAAAGTCAGAAATGAAAGTCTAAAGTGCTAATGATAGTTTATGCTTTAACAAAATTAGACAAGTCATCTCTCCTTCTCTCTGAGGCTTTTCTTAAAAAGCCCCCCGTAATGTAATCTAGTTATTGGACAAATATTTTTAATATAGGAAGAACTCAGGGAACTATGTAAAAAAAATATGTGTCTTATTATATTTATTCTCTTTTAAAAGTTTAAATTGGTGTTTAATTTCAAAGTTGAGGGGATAAATTTTTGACTATTCCAGTCTCAGCCCAGAAAATGTATTCTAGAGCACAACTTAAAACATTCTATGCTCACCTTTCTATGTATCTTTCTACGACTGCTTTTCTCTCTGTCTATCTCACCCAAAGGCAAAAATAGTTGGTGGGAAAGGATGTGAAGTTTCGAGGGCATCGAAGAAGGAACAAATTTCAATTATTACATTGCTTTGACATGCTTTCAATTATGAATCAGTCTTTAAGTTCACATTGTTAATTAAATATACCATTTCGGAAAAACAATCAACATACTTTATAAGTTGTGAACCGAAGATACACTAGACATTTGAGACAAATGGAAATTTGATCCATTAAAAAAAAAAGTTGAGATTCTCCTCTGTATTAGTATTCTCTCCCTTGGCAATACAACGGTGTTCTGTTTCGCTTCAATATTATCATTTAAGATTTAATAAGAACCATTCCTTCTTGGTTTCTGCTCTCACACATTAGTATGGAGATGAATTACTCTTGTTTTGTCCTGAAATCTTGGTAGACCAGGCTCTTTGACATTATTGCACACAGATCCTTCTTACAGCTTGGCTGCTTCTGCTTTGTCTGCCTCTCACCTCCAGAAGGACATCAACAGCAAAAGGCAACTTGAATTATCAAAGATAAATAATTTATTTTTCAAGTAGTTCTCTGTGGACACAGAGTAGTCTGTCTTTCACATTCATTTGACAGGCTTAAGGCTGTCCGACTCTTTCACCACTTCCCACAGAGCAGCCCTGAGCACCAGGAGACCTTCAGGCCCTTCCCCGTAGCCTGTGGGCAAAGGGATCCAAAAGAAAAGTACTCACATCCTGTTAGGTTTCTTCATTGCATGAGGACACAGTCCTTACCTATATTAGTTGACCATTCTTTGAATAATTTTTCTAAGTTCGTCACCATTTTTTTTCTTCTCTTGTACTCTGAAGATTTAACTGGAATATTGCTAACTTCTATTGTTTAACTTTTATGCTGTAAATCAAAGCTCTTAAGGAATTGGTGAAGGTGCTTTTTTTAAGAAAATTAAAATAAATCCAAGTAAAGCAGCACAGAAATACGTATTTTTGAAAACTGAAGATCCTAAGAAAACAACAGTGCCACTCTTAAATCCTCTCACTGTTTTATTCCTGTTGTCTGCATGTGACCTAGCTACAGGAAAATGATTCTGGGCATCATTTGTGTAAATGAGAAAGGAGCTATGGGAAAGATTTACTCCAGTGTGTTGCCATAGAACACAGGCATAACCGTCTACGAAGAAACTTCAGCAGTTAAGATTCCCCGTACAACAATAACGTGCAATGTGATTGTACAACTCACCAAAGATGTCCAAACAACAGCACTAATAGCTGCTCCAGGCAATTGACTCGAGAGAGGAATAGCTTGCTATGTTTGTGTTTTTGCAAGATGCAACCTTAAGGCTACATTTATGAAAACGTTTCTATCACACTCTGCCTATCAGAAATATGGTAGAACATGTGTCAATGAGAAGCCAAGCGTTTACTGTGATGTTAGAAGTACCTGGGCTGGATATCCCTGATTAGCTTGCTGCCTTGGGCTAGTTATCTTACCTTTCTAAGTCTCAATTTTCACGTTCGTAACTTAAAAAATGGATTTACCTTATGAAATTGGCATATTCTAGCTAATTCAAATAATGTCCCCATGTAGAAAACGCTAAGTAAGTTATAACTATTAATATGAAGTGAGTTTCAAATTCTGAAACATCATTCTTGTTTTCTTGAATCTTATTTGTTGGAAATTTACTGAAGTCTTTTTTTAACTTTAGATTTATGAAATTTATCAGTTAAGATTAGGTTAAATTGAGAGTGATCAAGGAAAAAAATATAAGTATATGTGGTTGGATATAATAATGATATTTTAATTGAAGTGTTTTTTTCTTTCTCATAGAAATTAAGTACAGAAGAAGAAAATCTAGGGCTAATGTCACAGCTTACGCTACCAGCTTAAAAATGTAACTTCAGTAATAGTAATAGTGAATATACTTTAGGGCCTCCTAAGTAACAGTTACATAGCAAACAGTTCTATTTGCTTCTCATTTACTACCAATGACAACCGTAACATTGTCCCCATGTTATACATAAAGTAACTGAGTCACAATGATAATACATATATCGTCCAAGATCTCACAAGTCCAATGTTCGTCATGGCTAAAATCACCACATCTGCATTCAGACAAACAAGAAAGAGGAAGGAAACAAAAAAATGCATAATTTTCAGGAAACTTCTTGGGTATTCTACATGCAAGTGCACCTTTATCTTGTCGGCCTCAACTTAGTGACAAATAATACCTACTGGGTATTATGGCATGCTGAGAAAGGTAGTCCTTATTTTTTGAGACCCTGCACCTACTTAAATCCTTGGAAGTTTATCTGTTAGATTGGATTATGGAGGGACTGACCACAGGCTGCTTCTCATACAATGATGCATTCAATTCTGTTAGATTTTCTCCTCGTGGTTTAGAGCTATAGCTTTAGGACACAGACATACTTTATTCAGATCTATTGTTTTGTTTTGTTTTGTTTTGTTTTGTTTCTCCTGGAAGTATCTTTTTACCAACAACCAATCTTGGATCGCACCCATCTCCAGAAAGTGAAACCATATAAGACAGGTTAGCCCTCAAATCAAATCTCCTTCAAAATCTTTGTTGCTGATAATCTCATATATTGTTTTAAATTTAGAATGGTAAATTTAGTATTTTACAAACAAGTTCAGAGATTTGGAATTCCTCATCATTTATTAATTACGTATACTTAAAGCATATGCTATTTTCTAGGTACTTTCTAAGCACTAGGCTTGAAGAGATAGTAAGTCTCTTTTTTCACAGATGTTATACTCAGATGGGGGAAATAATTAAGATGGTAAGATAATTTATATTCCTATATTATTTACTGGATGATTGATATACAAATTAAATTTTCTACTTTTGAGTAAATGTTTAAAAATCATGTGATAGATAATACAATGATAGAATTACAAGCATAATTTTTGTTCTTGCTAATGGCATACGTGACACTGATTGTGGATAGCATCAAGAACTATGGAGGGTCTACCAAAAAACAAATAACCCAGTGAGGAAATGGGCAGAACACATAAACAGACACTTCC
>NC_043700.1:168991897-169023242 GCF_006229205.1 Suricata suricatta
GTGGCTAAAATGAACAAATCAAGAGACTATAGATGCTGGCGAGGGTGTGGAGAGATGGGCACCCTCTTACACTGTTGGTGGCAATGTAAACTGGTGCAGCCGCTCTGGAAAACAGTGTGGAGGTTCCTCAAGAAACTGTCCATAGAACTCCCTTATGACCCAGCAATAGCATTGCTGGGGATTTACCCAAGAGAGACAGAAATGCTGATGCATAGGAGCACATGTACCCCAATGTTCATAGCAGCAATGTCAACAATAGCCAAAACATGGAAAGAGCCTAAATGTCCATCACCTGACGAATGGATTAAGAAGATGTGGTATATATATATACACAATGGAGTACTACATGGCAATGAGAAAGAATGAAATCTGGCCATTTGTAGGAAAGTAGATGGACCTCGAGGGTGTCATGCTAAGCCAAATAAGTCAGGCAGAGAAGGAAAGATACCATATGTTCGCACTTATAGGTCTAAGAGGAGAATAGAAGAAACCTAATGGAGGACCAGGGGGAGGGGAAGAGGGAAAGAGAGTTGGGGAGAGAGAGGGATGCAAAACTTAAGAGACTATTGAATACTGAAAATGAACTGAGGGTTGAAGGGGAAGGCAGAGGGGGGAAAAGAGGTGGTGGTGATGGAGGAGGGCACTTGTGGGGAAGAGCACTGGGTGTTGTATGGAAACGAATTTGACAATAAACTACTTAAAAAATGAAAAAAATAAAATAGGAAAAAACCAAAACCAAACAAACAAAAAAGAACTATGAAGGGTCTAAAGTTTTACCCTATTTGCAAACAAATAAGTTAGCCTGCCGTGATTTCATAGCTGCTGCTTGAAGATATAAGGCTCCTGTGTCAGAGACAAAGAACAGGACTGCTCAGAGCACAACACACAACATGAGATGTATCCTCATATCAACCCTCCTTGTTTTTCAGGTCTCCTGGGGTTGATGTAGATTCACCCAGATCATTGCTGTATAAAGAGTAGATCTGTGTCACAACGAGTAACCCTGAGCTTAGAAAGCTCCAGTTCTTCAATTTTTTTTTAATCTTGATTTTTTTTTGAGACTGAGACAGAGAGAGACAGAGTGTGAGCAGGGGAGAGAAAGACACAGAATCTGAAACAGGCTCCAGGCCCTGAGCTGTCAGCATAGAGCCCGACAGGAGACTCAAACCCACGAACAGCGAAATCATGACCTGAGCTGAAGTCAGAGGCTTAAGTGACTAAACCACCCAGGCGCCCCTCCAATTCTTTAAACAGGGCCTGCTAGCAAAGCTGGTTGGCTCTTTCCTTGAATGAGGACATTATGTTTAGTATATCAGTTAGGAAACAAATTTTCCCTCTGTTCTGAAGAGAAACACTATCTCTTTCTTGCATGGCAGTTTGCTGTACAAACATCCCTTGAAAAATAAATCAGAACAGGGACTGATCCAAAAAGTTAAAAGACATCATGAAGAATTCTCTCCCAACAAATGTATATGACCACAAAGTTAGTCATTGATCTGGGTTTCCACAAAAGGAGAAGGGCAGGTATTTAAATAACCCAGACAAAAACCACTACTTCAGTCCAGATGCATACAGTGGAGATGTTTTATGGTAGACTGTAAGAGCTGATGGCGATGAAATTATAAGGATATTATTAAGTACATTAGAGAAATCCGACTTTATTCTGGGGAACACAGAAAGCCACCTAAACAAGAAAAATGGTAATGAAATCAAAATTTTGGGAAGATTTTAGGATAGACTTCCCAGAAGGAGATAATTACTATGAATTGTGGTGACAGACACAGGGACAGGGAGAATCCACTGATCAGATAAGAGGGACAAAGCAAAGGAATCCATCCAATGCATTTCCAGTGCTTTGAGCCTGAATAACCATGAGAGGTATGACGCCACATGGAGAAACATATAAGTCAGGAAAATAAGTTGTTTTACAGCTGGGAGAATCAGGCTGATTTGAATTATGTTTAATTTGATCTAGTCTGAAAATATCTCTAAATGGAAGATATTCAATAGAATGTGAGGGACTTCAGATTAGAAGATGTGTTAAAACCAAGTATTTGATGGATGTAAAACTGGCAGTCTCACTTGTGAGCTCTTCCCCACACATGCCCTCCTCCATTACCACCACCTGTTTTCCCCCCTCTGCCTTCCCCTTCAACCCTCAGTTCATTTTCAGTATTCAATAGTCTCAGAACTTCTTCAGTTCCTGACAATCTTGCTCATCATGGATGGGAAGGCATACAGATTGCCTAAGTAATGCTAAGAGAAAGAGTATTCTGTACAAATTGAGGTCACTTTCTGACATAAAAGATTTTTTTATTCTAAATGTTAATAAGTTACTATATTTCAGAGACCTGAACTTTAGTTTCAACCTGAAAAAAATTACACTTCATGCAGTCTGGCAAGTTTGGTGCTCAGTTTCTTGTTGCCCAAGAGCATGTAAATACACTGGATTCAGTTAATTAGTAAACTAAATCTTCCCTGTCTAAAAAGTCCCTGAATATTTCTTCATTGCTTTATATACTCTGTGGAGTTATATTAGAATTTGAGGACGATTTAACTGTAATTTGAGTTAGCTGAAAGGCACAGAATCCTCTTCAACTTTTCCCTCTGGCACTTGATTTATTTGTTCCTTCACTCACACATTTAATTATACATTAAATTCTTTTTTTAAGTTTATTTATTTATTTCGAGAGAAACAGATATAGCATGAGTGGGGAGGGGGAGACAGAAAATCCTAATAAAGCTTTGCACCATCAGAGTGGAGTCCTATGTGGGGCTTGAACTCACAAAACCGTGAACTTGTGACCTGAGCTAAAACCAAGAGCCATCTAGGCACCCCAACAAATTCTTTTCTTACCAGCAAGTTTGTTGCAATGCATTTTTCTAGGTATTGTCTATTAAATAACAATGAACCAACACATTTTAAATCTCATTTCTTTAAAAAAAATCACATCAAAGCTTAGGTCTAGCAATTGAAATGGTGTGTTTGTACCTAAAAATCTGTCATCATGTTTACCCGAGGTCAGACTTGGGTCCACAAACAGCATAACCAAATGTAGTTGATTTAAGTAGAGAAGATGTTTTTTTTGGTTTTTTTTGTTTTTTTTAAAGGGAAGAACTGCCATCACTCTAGGAATGCTGCAAAGTCAGGTCACAACATCATCAGGAATAAGAAAGCACATGTGGCCAGAGCAAAAGCCAAATGTGTTCCCAATCTGTATCCTCAGTTCTACCCAGCCCCAGTCAAAAGCCAGGCATGTAATATCAATCACCGGACTCTATGGATATTCTGAATATCCCGATACAAAGCATCTCTTGGGCTCCAGTCTCTGACCTAGACATCCATGCCGCATCCTCCGGTCACACATCCTGCTCTTTGTTCTCATTCATCCTGTCAATGACTGATTCTCCTCCAATACTCTACAATTGGGATCACTCAAAAAATTAGCAGAAATAGTTAACCAAACATGAACAAATCCAATGCTTAAACATTTTATCTTAAAGTCCTATATTAAAAATATTTTACGTGGCAGTTGACATTTGCAAATATTTTGGAATGTCCAACAAACTCTTGGGCAGTGATACATATTTGGGGCAGGAAAATACACTCTCTTTGCTTTCAAGGTGGTCACTGTCTAGAGGAAGAAGCCATAAAGAAGCTAACCATCCATTATATGAACTATAATAGAATAAGTATTCACATGGGGTTTTGTGTAAAGAATTATAAAAATATAGACTAATTCTGCCAGCAAGAGAAGCTATGAGGGGGGGGGAGAGAAACAGTTATTAAAATACCTTTTAGGCATGAATATAATTTTTCTGCTTGTTCAGGGTGTGGATCTCCCACTGTAGTTTCACTCAAACATACACATTTCATTTTCTGTACTTCCCAGGGTTGAAGTAGTAAACTGTACCTCGATGAACATAATTTGGCTAGCCTCAAACAGCATCCCACAACCTACAGTCATATAGCATTTTGGTACTATCCTCCCAAAGCCCTGGGCTACACAATAAATTTCCTTAATATTACAGTTGCATGATAAGGAGAAAATAACATGTAACCAGAAAATAGAATTTTAAAAGCTGTTTTTAATGTACTGAGGAAACGTATCCTGGAAATGAATTCTTTATCTTTGAGATTTAATCTGCCAGGGGTACATTCTTGGGATGAGAGGAAGACAAGGCAAAGGTAGACATAAATGGAAAAGTATTCAAAAGTTTACATTTTAAGCTTTCCATTTGATATTTTAAGGTGTCGTAGATATTTCTGTGAGCCCTCTCTGTGTGAGCTGAATATATCAGCCTGCTTCTCTGTGGAATGCAGCAAACAGCTCAGCAGTGCCCTCAGCAAGGATCATGCATTTTCACATCACTCAGATTTTGGTGCCACCGTTCCAAAAAATGTCACTAAACTTTGGCATTTACAATAATGAGATATTTTAATTTTTTTTCTAATTTCAAGAAGTGGAATTCCTGGAATAATGTCTTTATCAGGGACAAGGCCACCTGCTTCAAACTGTCTCACTTGTCCAGTGGACCTTTTCCCTCTAAGAGGGTGGTGGCTTTGTTCTTCTTTCAGGGATGTGAAGTAGCTGACTGTTGTGAAATATTTCCTGCCATTCTTTACATTCCCTCAAAGAGAAATCCTGGTTTTGCTTCTGTTGAAAATAATTACTTTGGATTTCAGAACTGTCTCTAAGAGAAGACTTTTACAAATAAAAATATATAAGAAGAGTTCAATATTTTAGGAAACAGTACTTTTCTAGAAACATTTGACCCACCAATAAATTACATGATATATACCATTAGAATAAACCCAAGAAAGGATATATGGATATGTGGATGGATGGAAAGTAGGTTGTGGTAAGTGAAGCCTGGGACTCAGGATACATCAGATTTCTACATTGTCAGGATTGGTAAATCCCCAAGGCAGGGGGAATTTTCCAGAAATATTAGGCACAGAGGATAGATCAAAATTAGAAGCAAGCCAAATATAGATAATGATATATATTTAAAACACTATTCTACATAAAGTGAAACGAATGAATAAAACTGGCTTCGTGATTTGACAAATACATGTTGAAACACTTACTATGTACTCTGTGAGTGCATACAAGCATGTGTTTGTGTGTAGCAATAAATAGTATCAAAGCATTTTGATTGCAGACTTTAGTCCCAAAAGTCTATGACCTGATCCTTGCAATTGCCAGCTAATATTCCATTAATATTTTCAACAAATACTTTGTTCCCTTGATTTTCCTAAAATGAATTTTACAAAAATATCATCATAATGTTAAGGATTATCTTACAATTCAGATGAGTGTGTACACTGATCATTGGTTGTTTGAGTAGAGTTTTAGCCTGATTTGCCTTGCCATAAAGACAAGATGCTGAACAAGCCTAGGAGTGAAAATTGATTGCACAAATGAAGGATTCATGAAAGATGTGAAACAAGTGTCTGAACTACGTTGTGTGGCCTATCTTTGCCGGACATCATATTACTTAACTACTGCTTTTAAAAAAATGACCCTTGGGGCACCTGGGTGGCTCAGTCAGTTAAGTGGCTGACTTCAGCTTAGGTCGTGATCTCATGGTTCATGGGTTTGAGCCCCGCGTTGGGCTCTGTGCTGATAGCTCAGAGCCTGGAGGCTGCTTCTGATTCTGTGTCTCCCTCTCGCTCTCTGACCCTCCCCCACTCACACTCTGTGTCTCTCTGTCTCAAAAATAAAGAAACATTAAAAACTTTTTTAAAAATGACCCTCAAAACTTAGCAGATAAATATAGCATGACAGTTATTGTCTCATGGCGTTTGTGGATCAGAAAATGAGGAGCACCTTGGCTGGGTGATAGTGATTCAAGGTATGTCATGAGATTACAGTCAAGACGAGTTACCGGAAGATTCAACAAAAGCACAACTCGCATCCAAGTCTCCTCTGTATCATTGTGGCAGTGCTTAGTTTCTCAATGGCTGGGGCAGGCGACCTTAGCTCCTCACCACGCAAACTTCTCCTTAGCTGACCTGGATGCCTTTGTCACATGGTAGGTAGTCTCATCCAGAGTGAGTGATGAGTGATGACATGTAAATAAAGGTGTTGACACAGGTACAGACATGGACAAGAGGAGTAAATTCAAGACAAACCCTCTTTATTTTGTAACTTAATTTCAAAAGTTGACCTACCATCACTTCTGCTATATTTTGTTGGTTCTCTAAAGTAACCTTGGTGCAATCTGGGAGTGAACTACAGGATGTATTCTAGGAGACATGTATAATTAGAGATCATTGTATGGTGACCAAAAAATAACATTTTTTAACCTGGCACCTGAAAATTTGTAGTTGTTCACTAATTGTTAAGACTAAACAATACATGAAAGAATATGAGAAAAGACATGGAAAACATAGTGAGTCTTGACCTGTCAAGTACAATAAAATTCTAATAGTCCCATTTTCAGAAGAATAATTTGAGGCCCAGAGTCTTACTTGATGTGAAAAAACAAGCAGTATTAATCAATATATGCCTTCCTTGTACTTATTGGTTTGAACGAATTTTGCTGATTTCCTTGGGCAGCGGTTGGCTCAGCTGAACCTGAGGTCTAGTTGTGGGTTAATGTTGTCTGGAGTGACAAGGGTGACTTGGCCACGTGTCTCTCTTATTATCTAGACAGTTAGCCTATACTCATTGCCATGTATATAGTCAAAGTGCTCCTCGGATTAGCAAGAGATAGGAAATTTTACTCTTTCTCAAGATTCTTTTCCAATTATGCTGGCATTATATTTGTTACTGTCTGTTCTCAAAGTAAGTCTTAGAGACTCTGCCTCTGAACGCAAAGTGCTGCAAAGTCAAATTGCAAAAGGGCCTAAATATAAAGATGGGGAAAATTGGTTACTAATTTTGTTGTCAATTAACTCTCCAACTTTTGCTAACACCAATCTATGATTTCTAGAAACAATTTAAGAATGTTGATAACTTTGCCTTGGTGTGGAGCACACTCCGACCCAGGAAAGGAAACAATGAAAGTAGGGCTTTCATGGAGTCATTTAATTTGAAAAGTCACAGCAAAGAGCAGGAGAGGGACTGGCAAGAAAGATGCAAAGATAAAAAGATAAAGCCAACACAATGGTATATTCCTTAATTGATTTACTGTGGGCAACTGAGGTTTGGTCCAGTCAGGACCTTCCAAACACACATTCACTGAGTGTCTGAGGTATTAAATCATGGAACAGAAGAGGAGAACTTTTTCTATAACTATCACACTCCCTTTGGTCAAGGGGTCAAGGGCTGCTCCATGGCATAGAATGCCCTCATACTCTCAGGTGATTCTAACATCAATATGTGGGTTTCCTCATGTGTAAAACTTGATATAGTTTAGAAATTCCCATGCAAGAAAACAAGATATGCACAGTGCAGCTCAGAGTTTGGTTACCACACCAGTGCCTAGAGGAAAATGTGGATCAGGTATTCTGTGGAACACCAAGGAATTCTAAACAACATTTGAGCGTAGCTATCACATTTTGTGTAAAGGAACTACGCAAAACTTGTTATGTGTGTTACCTCATCTAACTCCCACTAAAACTGTCAGACAAATTAAATTATTGTCTAAAGCCACAGAATTTGTGGAAGAACTGGGATTTGAAAGTAGGTATCTTATATGTATGTATGTGGGGTAGGGGATATTCCTTTTTTTTGTAGGGGACAGAGATGGGGTGGAGGTTATCAGGCATGGATAGAGATTATGGGTTCTTTCTCATTGCTCTATAATGAATTGTAGTGAATCTTTTATAATTAACTCATTGGAAAAAGAAAACAAAAAGGTTTATTTAGAGACCTTACATGCTACGAAATAAAAGGCCTTGCAGCCAGACACATACAAATTGCCATTAACTGGATTGGAATTATTTTTCTCATCAGGATGAAGTTGGCTGATAGTGTTTTCTATCAGGCCACAGAATTCCTGACCCCCCAAGTAAGCAGATAGGCAGGTAGGGAAATAAGGAAATAAGGGATTTTTTTAAGATATTAAGGGGACATCGGCTTTGAGCAGAAATTGTATTTCCATGATTGTACAGGTTCTAAAAAACTGGTTTACTCACCTGTGCTTCAGCCAGAACTCTCCGTTAGTGATTATTTCTTCACATCTTACAGTGAAATGAAAACAGATGGACATAATGATGGCCCTAATATACTGTGATACCATAAAAATGCCTTCTGGGTTATCATGGCAGCAAAATAATTTTTAGCATAGGTTTCTCATTGATTTTGTTTTATTATAAGTTTTGAATATTACCGGTTCATTTATCATACATGTAACTTCATTCACCCTAAGATTAGATTATAAAGAAAACTTCTGTCTCCAGCTATGCAATGAAATAGAGAATTACCCCAGAAGCAGTTAAGTGTATATGTGTTGTTTTCATGAATGAACAAAAGAGGTCAAATAGAGAAACCTACTGAACTTTATTGCTGTCTCATAAAGAGTGTATATAGTGCCCATAAAGAAAATGTTGGGAAAGTAAATTATTTACTGTGAGAACCTTGGCTGTGAAATCATTTATATACCACTAAGGGATTTGCATACGGTGGAGGAAGGAGAGCCTAAGAATCATATTTCTATGCCTTCCTTTACTTTTCCTTCTGTGTATAAGCTTCTTAGATTTTAGACACACAATCAAAATGTCTATCATGAATTTTCTAGGGGATAATTGTTGAATGGATTTCTGACATTTAAAAATTTTAATTATAGTTGTTTTTAGTCTTTAAATAATATAATGGAATTTTCTAGCATGCTGAATGTGCTTAAAAGTATACTACCAGGCACTTCAAGTATATTTTATGTAAACTGAAATATTTATTAAATCCCTCCATGGGGTGCCTTAGAAAATACACCTACATAAGAAGCAGAAAGTCATGTCACCTAAAATAGACTATGGGCGATGTGAGTTTTCTTTACCGTTCAGTGATACTCAAAGAAGAGTTCTGACTTCTTGGATAGTATTCAGAGGAAAGGGAAAAAACATTTTGCAAACTAGATGGCTTCTTCTCTGAAAAGCAAAATGGCAATCAATGATTTATGCTTTGTTAAAGCCACTAAATGTTAATGTCTTGGCACACTTGAGGAAGAACAACAAGGAATCATCCTTATAAGTTTGGAATCCCATCTTTTTTGCATAGCACATTAGAATTTACAAAACGAGTTCACCTACATTATTTCAAACTTGAAAGAGATGCTGGTATTAGAAATAAACGTTGTCATTCTCACTTTACAGATGAAAACCAGACACTGGGAGAGGAGACTTTTCCAAAGTTACGGAAAGAAGCAGGGCAAAGCTGGAGGTGGAATTGATTTATTTTGTTCTGTGCATTATTTACTTAGCGGCCCCCCCCCCCCCGGCCCCACGCCAGCCAGTCTGAGTACACAGACTTGAGCAGGCTGCTTCCTATCTCTCTCCTTCTCTCTGAATGTGAAATTGTACTCAGTTCAGGTAGCGTCCTTGCTCTAGGGTTGAACGAATCTTGGTGAGAAATTCCTGAAGCAATTTTTTTTTTCTCAAAAACCTCCCTTATATTTTACCAGCAACTTTAGTTCATCAGTTGTCATTTTATACACATAGCTCTTTGGAGATAGCAAAAGTAAGAGAGCAACAAGTTTTACTATACTTGTGCTATTATCAGATTTGCAAAACAACGGAGTTGTGGATTTTGTCCTGTCAGAGTAGTAAATAATCCATCTAGGTGTCTGGGTGACTGATTTGGGGCAGGCTTGACAGAAAGATTCATTCCATATACATTTCCAGACAAGCTCCTATCATCACAGTTGCAACACAAAGTAAAGATATTTATGTCCTGATAAAGATATATGTTCTGATTGTCATACTAAGTAATGTCCTTAAGGGAATCTCTCTCTTTCTCTCTTTATATCTATTCCTCTAGATCTCTCCTTCCCTCTCTCTTTCCTTCCCTCTCTCTTTCTCAGTCCAGATCTTCTTTAAGTTTACTTATTAATTTTGAGAGAGGCAGAGACAGCACAAGCAGGGGAGAGGCAGAGAGATAGGGAGAGAGATTCCCAAGTAGGCTCCATGCTGTCAGCTGCAGAGCCTGACAGGGAGTTGAACCTCTGACCTACAAAATCATGACTGAGCTAAAACCGAGAGTAGGATGCTTAACTGACTGAGCCACTCTCTTACCCCCAGGCTTTTGAAAATTACTTACCGCAGTAAGTGTTCTGCCTTTTTTTTATTTCTTATGATAAAATTCATTTTATTTTTTATTATCTGCCATTTTCTCAGGAAACTCCACAGTATAAATTAAGATTGGAATATTAAATTTGAAGGTTATACTAAAAACTGTTAAGCTAGTTATGAATTATACTCTTTGTGGATGTATTGTACATAATTTTTTATTTGACACATTAAGACATAGTGGTCTAGGGATCTTCAAAGGTCATGGTCAAATGAATGGTATACATTGCAATAGACACCAAGTCTCCTGATGTCTATAAAAGTCTTTTTTTTTTTTAATTTTCTGTCTATACTTCACAGCCATTTATAATTTGCTTACTTGTAGCGTTGAACACATATTGTGCTCAGGGAGGATTATTGGTTAAAAATATTATTAATTAAAAAAAAGGAATTTTGAAGGGGTGGCTCTGAAAATGGTCAGTAGGTCTGGTCAATGATACTCGGAAAATGGCTAGAAATCATGGTGGCTAATGTCCAGAGTGAAACCAAAATTATGTGTGAAATCCTCTAAGAAAATGCAAGATCACTCCTGTCTTTGGACAACAGATGTTGCCAAATCCACTTTTTCCCCAGAATGGCCATCTCTTAATGGAGGGAAGCTGCAAAGCTGAAAAGCTGATAAGTTGACTTTTGGTTTTAATTATGGAAAAGGTTTGGTCTTTTCCAAAACGTCCTAAATACAAAAAAAAAGCTTCAGATGCTAAGCACTCATCAAAAAAAAATTATAATTATACATTGGAGACATATTAATAATTGAAAGATATATGCAGTTCCTAAACCACTGGAGAATTTATCTGTGTACTTATATAAAATATGTTGTATTTCCATATTAAAATTAGCATTCCAATATAATTTTACATCTTTAATTCATTTTTTTTTCTTCTCAGGGAAATCCTATTGGTATGGGTAATAGCTTCTTCTCCTTTGTACAAATAAGGACACTGATTTTAGATCATTCCAAAAACTGAGTCAATTTTTGTTCATTTATCTTTTAATGTTTATTCATTTTTGAGAGAGAGAGAGAGAGAGAGAGAAAGTGAGCAGTGGAGGGGCAGAGAGAGAGGGAGACACAGAATCCGAAACAGGTTCCAGGCTCTGAGCTGTCAGTACAGAGCCTGACATGGGGCTTTAACTCCCAAACTGCAAGATCATGACCTGAGCCAAAGTCAGAGGCTTAAGTGACTGAGCCACACAGACGCTCCAGGTCAATTTTTAACTGAAAATGATAGCAGAGACATAACCAGAGTCCACAAATAATTTTGATATTGCAAAAGATGAAGGAACAAATATAGAATTGTTGTGTGGAATGTGATTCCATTTTATCTCTGTGTTTCTTAAAATCAAATATGTAAATATGCAGATAAATTCATTGCATATTTTTAAAATTTTGATGTCCTCAAACTTTTGAGTAATTATTATTAGAAAAAAAGATAAAATCACTTTTCCTTCTTATATGTTTTTTTTTTAATCCTCAAATTCTTGTGTAATGTTAGGCTACACTATTTTTTAATTGGGCTCTTACGAATATGAAGGTATTTGCAAGTGTCTTTTTTGCAATGATTTAGAAAATATTAAAAGTTTTCAGTTCCCAATGCTGTTTTCCAAAGTCAAATGTTATGTTTGTAGATAAGGATATAAGTGAAAATAATCGAATCTGTAGACATAGCTTCGTACACATCTTACAGCGTTTCTTCTCACCACAGCAATGTAATATAGCTGATGGATATTGATAGGACACTGGGGGAGCATGGGCGGCTCAGTCCGCTAGTACCCAGCTCTTTGTTTTGGCTCAGGTCATGATCTCATGGGTTCGTGGGTTTGATCCCCACATTGGGCTCTGTGCTATCAGCCCTGAGTCTGCTTGGAATTCTCTTCCTCTTTCTCTGCCTCTCCCCTGGTTGAGTGCCCAGTCTCTCACCCTCTCTCTCTATCAAAATAAATTAAGTTAAAAAAAATAGAACCACGTTTAATATTGTAGTATTTTCTGTAGTATTTATTTTCAAGACAAGTAGTGAATGGGAAACAAGTCTTTTTGAGGTTTTTCCACAGAAAATATTGATTTTTCTCATAAGGTTACATCACCCTCGTTTGAATAAACCAAGTCAAATTTACACTTCTACTTTCTCAGATATAAATTGAAACAATAAGAGAGAGGAAAAGAGACACAAGATGTTAACAAAAAACTAATATATAAACGGGTTAATACAAACTCACTTCCACTTACTAGCCGTGCCCCTGGTCTCCATTCCCATTAAACCCTGTGCCTGCAGCGTAGGACTCCTCCTGAGTAAGCCAGTCCCACGCTTGCAGAATCCAACTTTTGTTCCCAAAACTGTAATGCCAGTTCTTTGTTATTGTGACACAAAAATTCATTAGAATTATGGAAACATATATAATATATTTGAAATGAAGATGCTTTTTGTTTTTACGAAACAAAGTTGAATGTTTTTGGAGTACTTGGGGGTTGCCAATGAATTTTATGTAAGATAACAGTAAAGGTTAGAATATATACTAACTTGAAAGTTACTTTCAGATTGTTTTATAATGTCTAACCCCGCTGAAATGGTAAGATGCATCGGAATCTGAATTTTCAGCAAAACCCTTAATATGAAACTGTTACCAGGAGATAAAAATAAGGAGGAAGGGAGCCTTGGCTCGAATCCAAAGACTGGGGAGTAAATACAGTATGTGCTTTATGTGAAACTAAAGTACTTAAAATAGGGCAAAGGCAATGTTAAGGTTTGAGTTTTACTTAAATTCTCGTCAGAATTATAATTAAGTAGGTCACCCACACTTATGCTGCAGATATGCTATTTCCATGATTCTGTGCATTCTACGTATGCCTTGAACATGGTGAAAACCTCATGTATACCTAGAGATTGGATGCATGTATGTTTATTGAACCCTATTTGTTTTACACTTAGAATGGAAATTAATAATACAGATATAAGCTATTTATTTCTTAAAGAAAAAAGAAAACATACACTTATTTAGCATAAAATTCCTTTCTTTCAAATTTGGAAAATATTCTAAAATAAAGAACATTACCTATTGAGGACAACAACTCATAAATTATTCTTCTGTGATTCCCCAGAAGCTAGAAATGTGCTAATACATACTGCCCACACATTATGTACTTGTTGTCTACCAAATTGTAGACTTTTAATTTTAAATTCTGTTTATATTTGATTGATTTGCCCCCATTCCATACATATGTATGAGATGTGTATGCATGTTTATGATGCATACGTTTATATAATTTTACTAACTTATTGACAGAACTGCTCTGTATTTTTTTCCACACTGTAAAATAGGGTTAATACATTTTTGAAAATATGGAGAAGGTTAATATATACAAAACACTAACAAAGAGAAAAAACCAATTTTAATATTTTTAATCATCATTAAATACTTTTAACCAAATGATATTGAATGGTGTGGATTTAAATTTATTTCATTATCAGCTGATTTTTATTGATCTACCCTTTTATGTAGAAAATAAAATAAATGTGTAATATCATTGTCTTTAAAGTACGTAAACTATTTTTTTGATGAACAATAGGATAAATAATTGACTTCTTTTTTCTTTATAGGTATAAAATCTCATGCTACTTTTGAAATGCTTAAAGTTGATATTTTTAATATTCTGGGAAGATAAACTCTCAAAATAAATCATCAGAACACCTGAAATCATAAATTTTTTCTCTGATCATTTATTTCCACATGAAATACTGACCGAAAACTATAATACATGAACACACAAAAATTATTTGTGAAAAATAAATACAGATCATTTGCCAAATAGAAATTTAGATCACTTTAATAAATAAGGACATTATTTAGTTGGAATTTCTTCAATGAAACTATTAAGTTAAATTGTTCCAATTTTTTTTCTTATTAGGAGACTATATGAACCAATTCAATATAAACTAGGTTATCAACTTCTCAAAATTTTTAAAATTTTAAGTTTATTTATTTTAAGAGTGTGTGTAAGCATGAGTGATATAAGGGGAGAAAGAGAGTGAGAGAATTTCAGCCAGGCTCCCTGCTGTCAGCACAGAGCCTGACATGAGGCTTGAACCCACGAACTATGAGATCATGACCTGAGCTGAGATCAAGAGTCAAACACTTAATCCACTAGCCATTCAGGTGCCCCTCAAGCTCTCAATTTTAATTTCTCCTTAATTTCTCTCTTTTTAAAAAATATTTTATAATGTTTTTTATTTATTTTTGAGAGACATAGAGAGACAGCAGGAGCAGGGGAAGGTCAGAGAGAGAGGGAGACAGAGAATCCAAAGACAGGCTCCAGGCTCTGAACTAGCTGTCAGCTCAGAGCCTGACACGGGGTTCGAACCCACGAACCATGAGATCATGACCTGAGCCAAAGCCAGACGCTCAACCAACTAGCCACCCCGGTGCCCCCTTAATTGCTCTTTTTGATGAATATGAAGATATTAATTTGTACACTAAACAGTAGAGATGTTTTTGCAATTTGTGTTTTTGTCTGCTGAGAAAACTAATTGAAAATAGGTGCCTTATTTACATTTTTTACCCTACTCTATTTCCCCGTTTTTATAGATGCACCATGTAAATGGAAGGGAAGACACATATATCACACACTGCTAAAGTATAAATACTAAGGTAATTGTCAGATGTTGTCAAAGAATAGGTTATTAGGCATATTTCAGTTTCATATATTAGGAGAGCTATTAGGAGATATTTGGTTAAATGAGATATATTGATATAAATGCCAATTTTTGCTTCTTTTTTTCTATACTTATTATCAAAATACAAGATATCAAGTAATATTTTAGAAAATTATTCCTTGCTTGAGCTTACTCTTTTAAGATAAATAAATGATACTGTGACCATTCAAAAACACTGAGAAACTCTACAGACATTTGACTTTAGAAATCATGATGGAAAAATATTTCAAATGTCTCTGCATGTGTCATGTGTTTGTACAGGTGATGGTCACAGTATTATTGACAACCTCTTCATAAGATTGGGCCATAACAAGAATTTCTACCAGCTATTTCTCTGGAGAGGTGAATAGTGGAATGATCCACTTCCCAGTAATTCACCATCCATTTGTTCCTAGGTCTCATACCTTACTATTAAATAAATTAAAGTGCATTTAATGGTACAGATGTTTGGGATAGGATCAATGACATATTTCATTAGGTATCAAACCTTTCTTTAGTTGTTTCTTATTTTTCATAGTACATAGGTGAATGCATTTCAAGTGAATTTATTTTCAATTGCTTCTAATATTATTTTCAGGACTTCTTAAAATTTTTCAGTTTCTCGAAAAATCTATTAAACAACTTCCAGTGGTTGAGCGGTTCCAGTGGAAAGATGTTTTAGTGACTATGAATTTTTCTAGTGATGTTAATATTTAGAGATCATTACATAAATGTCACAATGTACTCTCCTCCTGTAACTTTGTAACTTTCTTTTCAAATTATTATGTGATTTAAGGAAACTGTGATACAGAAAAGTGAACAAACTGGTCCTCAACCACAGATGATAAAGATCAGAATTAAAATACAAATCCTTATCTTCCAATTCTGCATCTTGACCCTTATTCCCATAGCATGGTTGCTTGGAGTCATTCTTTAGGAATATATATATAGATATAGATAGATATAGATATAGATATAGATATAGATAGATAGAGATATATAGATATAATGATTGACAGAGATATACACATATAGATATATAAATATATATGCCAGCAATCCCAATTTCAAAATCATAAGAAATAAATGTTGATTCACAACTTTATGTGAAATTTTTGGAAAAGAGGTTTTGGCTACATCATACATATGGTCTATTCTTGAACTTTTATCTTACAACAACTCTGAATTTTATATAATTTTACCATGTTGTGAAAAATCAAATATGCTAGAGATATGGAGAGCTATGGCAGGATCTGGACTTAAGTCTAACACTTTTGAAATCTATTTTATCAAATACATTTTTCTAAAAGAATCATCACTCTTCATCTTCAAATCTGAAAGCTAAGGACAGCCCCTTAAAAAAAGCTTAGTTATATTTCTAAGTCGCCCAACACTTTTCCTGAGTTACTTCTCTACTCTACTTGGTTTGGTGTAGCTACCTGTGACTTGTTGGTTTTTCTGGGATTACCCAGCAAGATGATGGTTAGGGTCTTTCTTTAAGCCACAATTTAAACAGTTTTTTTTAATGTTTATTTATTTTTGAGACAGAGAGAGACAGAACGTGTCCCAGGCGCCAGTATAAAATAGGCATTAGTATAAAATAGGCTTTGAGGGCACCTGGATGGCTCAGTCGGTTATGCATCTGCCTTCGGCTCAGGTCATAATCTCGCAGTTTGTGGGTTTGAGCCCCGCATCGGGCTCTGTGCTGACAGCCCAGAGCCTGGAGCCTGGTTCAGAGTCTATGTCTTCCTCTCTCTCTGCTCCTCCCCTGCTCCCATTCTGTCTCTCTCCCACAAAAATAAAATAAACATTAAAAAAATAAATAAGCCAAAAGATCTCTACTTTAGTTAAATATGAAAATATATTTTTTAGGTTTCTCATACTTCAAAATGGTATTTTTTTAAGTTTTACGGTATTATGCAAAAGTTCTCTGTCTAAAATTTTCCTAAGCACAAAAGACTTGGAGAATTTTGAAACTAGGAATGATATCACTGGTAGAGTTAATTCAGCTCACCAAATATACACAAGCATTTACCAAATAAATAAGTCTGTCTACACTTCAAATAATTGTTCAGTTCCAACATTTTACAGAAATTAAAGGGTTAAGATATTCTGTTCTTTCAAATAACAGAATGAGTTTACACTAACATAATAGTAAATATATATATGTGTATATTATATATATACATATATATATAATTTTTTGTATATATGTAATTTTGTATTCTGTTCTTTCAAATAACAGAATGAGTTTACACTAACATAATAGTAAATATATATGTATATTATATATATACATATATATATAATTTTTTTTTGGTTTATGTCTTTACTTCAAAAAGTTGATACTTTGAAGAGACCATTTGCTCATTATTAACTTTTAAAGGATTGACCAGGGAATTCAGTCTAAATATGTAATAAATGCAAATTGATGAAAATCTCTTGGGTGATATCAGAGTCATTATCTGAGCATGAATCTCTTGAGATAGGCCAAGTGTCTCTATCCCCAGAGCCTGAGTGACTAAACCATAGCCTAGTATGTGACCGTCAGTATTTCAGGACAAGATGAGTCTATTTGTCAAGGGTGAACTCACACTGATAAAATTCATCAGCCTAGGGAGAAAATTAAAAAGAAAATTGATTCATTTATAATGAGAAATAGAGCCTCTGAGGAAGCACTCTTGGATACAACAAATTCATTCAATATGTGCAAGATGAATTTGCATAGTTCTCTTATGATTCATTATGTATTGATATGAAAATGTCAGTTTTAAGGACATTTTTCTCATTTCCATATTCTTTGGGAAATCTTCACTGAAGTCTTTTCCTTCATCTTCCATAGTGTGATATCCTCTTTCTCCACCTCCCCAAAGGGAAAACAAAATAAAATATTGTTGACAAGTGTAAGCTCTATTGTGCCATTTTTTAAACCTGTATCTATTGTGAGAACATCCAGACACATTTCCACCTAAAAATAATATAATTCTGTTCTTATATCTATCTAATTGCATTTTACCTGACAGTCCATTATGTATAGTTTTTGTTTCTTTCGGTTTTTAGCCACATTAACCCGTATAGACCCCTTTATTCCAGTGCACAGAATAGCTGCTCTACCTGTGTTATGTGCGCCCAGAGTCTGTGACCATCAGCTTCTCCTCTGCGGTGGGTATTTCTCACCTAGGGCAGCCATGTCAGCTCCCCATGCGAAAGTACACGCGATGCCCCTTCCCACACACACTTAAAAACCTCATAGGAAATTTACCATCTTTGTTGACAAAGAATGAGATTCTATTTTATTTTAAATAATGCATATACACAAAGCAGAATCAAGTGTATTTTATTATTCTTATTACAATTTTTCAACAGAATTCAAATTTAAAGAATGCATTTTTTAAATTTTTTTAACATTTATTTATTTTTGAGATGGAGAAAGAGAGAGAGTGAGCAGGGGAGGGGCAGAGAGAGGGAGACAGAGAATCCAAAGCAGGCTTCTCACTGTGAGTACAGAGCTCCATGCGGGGTTCAAACTCAGGAAAATAAGATCATGACCTGAGCCAAAATCAAAAGTTCAATGCTAAAGTGACTGAGCCACCCAGGCACCTTTAATGAATGTCTTATAATAAAATGTTTTGGTTTGAGAGGCAATAACCATTTTAGCATACATCTGAAATTTTGGCTTGTCCATTTATGTGCCTGAGAAGTCCAACTATTTGTTATTTCTCAGGAAGATATCTTGGCTAAGACTCATTTCATGTTTCTTTTTTGTAAGTTTATTTCTTTATTTTTGAGAGAGAGAGAAAGAACACGAGTGGGGGTGGGCCAGCAAGTACACGCCCACGCACGCTCACCTCAGAGCCAGACGTGGGTCTTGAACTCAGGAACCTTGAGATCATGACCTGAGCCAAAATTGGATGCTTAACTGACAGAGACACCCAGATGACTTTCTTTTCATGTTTCTATATTAGTTTCCAAGATCTGAGAAAAACGTTGAAAATTCAAGAACTTCTCTTTGTGGCAGGGCACAGTTAGTAGTTTTTGGAAAACAGAACTTGCAAACACTTTGTGCTCTCTAATCCAAATAGTTTTTCATTTATATTTGGGGGTGGAAATAGAGATTTTAATAATAGATTCAATAAAGTATTTAACACAAATTTCCACTTTTAACTTATTTGTTAACAAAGACTCTAAAAACTTTTAGAGTCTGAAATGCAGTTTAGTTCTTTTATAACATGTTTAATGTATTCAAGATGATATAAACACATTATCAATATAATAACCTACGAATCTCATGATCAATCCTACTTCAGTTGATAGAGACATAGTTCTTATTATCTCAATGAATGTTTTTTGTACAACTGATTAAAAATATTAAAATTGCAGTCATACATCCTATAAGCTATCTAATGGAAAATAAAGCATTGTGATTAGAATGAAATTATTCCGGGGACCTTGGATTTCTTACTACATAGTTCTTGATAAATAACCTTTCCTTGATAATCCACCCAAGGGAACTATATGCAAAACAATAACAAATTGTATTTTATCATGAGGTGAAGTTACTGCTGCAATCACACTATAGAATCCTATTAAATTTGACTGGATCATGTGAAAGATACTTTGGGCTAAACTTAGTCTAATTAGCCCAGTGTCAGAGCATGCTCTTCTCCCAAGTCACTGCTGTGCGATTTCCTGAGAACATTCTAACATTTTTCTCAGGAGAACTGTCAGCAGACATGCCATTCCTTTTGCACGCCCTCAAAGACATAGGTATGATCTTGTCTGAAGACCTTTGCACTTGTTATCCTGTCCTAAATCTGTCCCATAGCTTTCTGTTTGTCTTAGTCTCATACTTTCTTGAGGTCCTGATTAAAATTGCATTGGCTTCGAAACTTTCTTTCCTAGCCACTCGACTTAAATTCGTCACTGTTCCCTACCTCTTTAAATTTCCTATTTTCCTTCTCTTAATTTCTGATTATTACTCATATGCACAAATTCCTAAGGCATCATATATTTCACTTATTTGTCTTATGATTAATTCTCCTTCTAAGAGAATATCTCCTAGACAAAGATGGAGAGCCCAAGGTATATCTCCAGAGAATTCAGTATACTAAAGTTACTAGGTCTCACCTGAGAGTGACCAGCTTGTAACCAACCCTATGGACTTGGTAGCTCAGTCTTCATAGTCCATGGCACATAATAGCTATTCAATAAATAATTTGTCATGGCTGGATAAATTGCTTTCATTTAATTTTTATCTTTTATTGGAATAGTGCTGCGTGCATCTTTATGAAAATCTTCTCTTTCCAAAAGTAATCATATATTTTTTTCAGAAAGAAACATGTCTTTATAAATGCTCATGCAAAAATACAAGTATTTGTATATACTCAAGTATATATATACAAATGTTTATACATGACTGTGAGCATAGCATAACAAGGTGGCAATATATCTTGGAAATTACTCTGTTTTAATATATGGACATCTATCATGTCATCATTTGTGTGGATGTATCATGAATTGTTTTAATATATGCACATCTATCATGTCATCATTTGTGTGGATGTATCATGAATTGTTCAATCTCTCTAGGGCTCTTTTATGAATATTTGATATAGTGTTATTAATAAGTAATGATTAACTCAGATTATTTTAAGTATAATAGTCTTCTGTATAGAGGCATAAAACAGAAACAATTTTGGATAGAATTGTAAGAAAACTAAAACGGCTATGTGTCAAGATCTGAAGGAAGCAAGGCATCAAGACAGAAAGGAACTAGAACACAGATTCCTAGCAGTGGACCTGCAAAGTGCAAAGACCCAGACACAGGAAGATATTTCTAATTGTGTTTGGAAAAGGTCGACAAGAACAAGTTGGCTTCTGCAAGTTTTCCTGAGAAAAAAGTTGGAACAATTCTGGGAAATTGCAAGCGGTGCTTTCTGGAGAATGATTCCTGGAAAAAATAAGACAAAACAAAAAAGATTACTTGGATTAGGAAAATGTTATTTAAAAAAAAAAAAAAACTTGCACAGGGGCATCTGGGTGGCTCAGTCCATTAAGTGTCTGACTTCAGCTCAGGTCACGATCTCATCATTCATGAGGTTGAGCCTCCCATCAGGCTCTATCCTGACAGTGTGGAATCTGCATGTGATTCTCTCCTTCCCATCTCTCTACCACTACCCTACTTGCTCTCACTCTCTCCCTCTCTCAAATAAAAAATAAACTTAAAAAAATTTCAAGTGCTTGCACGATCGTTCTGCTGCTCTGTCTCAGGTCCATTACCTTAAAAAAAACATATAATAGTTTGGGATAAAATGGTCTCTGGAGCCTCTTCCTTACCTGATATTATACATGTTAATAAATGTATTAAGTAGAATGATGCAGATTTCTAAATTCTTATGAAAGGAAAGTGAAAACAAACAATCCAAATTTACCATGGTATTTAGTAGCAGAGAAGAGACTCAAATGTGAAAGTTTCTAAGAGAAGAATCTATGAATTCTATCAGTAGCTATATTAATAGGAGTATTTAAGTCTTTGGATATAATAATGTGCATCCATTCTTGCAAGAAGGAAGACATAATTCAGCCTTTCGACTGGATGGACATTATCATATTTCTAATTTCCTGGTACCTGAGGTTAACACATTGTTTTCTAATGAACATGGATTTCTTATCTTTTTAGGGAGCAGCTGTCTGGTCACTGTGATGTAGGTAATATGTACTTAGAACAAGGTGACTAAACCAATGTCTGCCCAGGACTTTTCTATCAGGTTTCTAAGAAACAAAGTGCTCTTTATGGGGTAGATAAAGGAATGAGTTGTGAATATTGGGAGACTCTCATGTCTACTATATACAAAGAAAGTCTGTTTAAGGAATGGAAAGAGACAAAGAGGCATCGTTAGGATCATTAGGCCGAACCAACCCTAAAGTCTACTATATGGACTTTTCCATTTCAACGGTGAATAAAAACCATTTCATTACATCATTCCCTTCCTTCCTGCCTTCCTTTCATTCTCTCTCTTCTTTATTTGGGTTTATTTAATTTTAATTTTATTTATTTTGAGAGAGAACAAGAGGGAGAGAGAGCAAGAGAGGGGCAGAGAGAAGGGGAAAGAGAATCCCAAGAAGGCTCTGTGCTGTCAGTTTAGAGTCTTTTTGGATTATTTTTAAATGGGTCTGTGTTACTCAAAACTAAAGTGTCTTAAATAATAATTTATTAATCTATCTAATATTTAATCTAGTTTCACACCTGCTTTATAGTCTTTGTCTAGAATAGTATCTAAGAAATAACTATTGCCGAACAATAAATGAATTTGCTCAGGATACAACCAAGAATGTATTTCTTCCCCTGTAATGTCATTTCATATATTTCTGTTTTGAACTTAACCCCAGAAGCCCATCTTACCTCTCTTATTACCAAGTTCTTGATGGGTAAGTTACTGTAACTTATTTGATAACATTCATTAAATAATTTTTATTTACCTAAATTTAACATTTATTGCAAAGTTTGAAACACAAAGCCCTGTGCTTGGTACTGAAGATAAGAACTATTAGACTTAACCTAAATGTTTTTTGCCAATACATAAGAGTTTTTTAGGAAGTAGAATATCATAGATTGACAGCTCTATATAAAGGAGAAAATGATGAAAGTTTATTTAATAAATATTATTAAATAACCTCTAATTTATTAAACAACCTCTAAGAAGGCTAACGTGCTAATTTCTCTAATGCCTGATAGTATAACCTTAGAACATGCATGAGATAAAGTCTCTGATGAAAGCAAGGCATCTGATTTGAAGTCGAGAATTTTCTGGAAACAATATTTTCTGTGTCCACTGCATTCCATATAGTCTTTCCCCAATTCATCATATAGGCATAGTATGTCACCAATAAGAGGTTATAAGTGCTCTTTTTGCTTGGGTTCACCTAGGCATTTCCTATATTGCAATTATAATAATATTCCCAAAAAACACACGTTAGTTTAATCTTCCCAAGCTTAAAGCCTTTCAAAAGCTGGATGGTAACTTCAGGATAAATTCACACTTCTCTCCCCTGCCTCTTCATACTCTCCCATTCCCTGTCACCAAACCTTCTCAAATACTGTTGGGACTACAAACACATGTTTTTTAGTTTGCAATATTTTTCGTGCTCCTCTCCTCCTGATCAACGACCTTTTATCATTCAGAACTCTGTTTACCATTGCTCCCTTCCCCCATCTCATCCTCTGCAGATTTCTCAATGACAAGAATTTAGAATAATGATTCTTTATCCCGGGTACCTAGCACTTGGAAAACTTTCCGTTAGTTTTTGTTGAGTGGATAAATCAGTGAATGAGTGAATGAATGATTACTGACAAAGACTAACTTGGATTTCATCTCAGACCTTGATTCATCTCTCTTTGCTATTTTTAGGTTTACGCCTGGTTGGAGAAAGAGCACAAGATTCAATGGTTTTCTGAGGCTTCATTTAGGTTTTGCCATGAAAAGTAAATTATGTATTTGTTACCTTCCTAGATATCAAAATGGCTCTAATCACACCTGGAAAATGCAGAAACATATCTATAACCTCAAAATAAAATTATAAGAAATTCTGCCTGTTTCCTAATCTGTGTTTTCAGCTCAGCAGCAGAAAATGCAAGCTTTTTGTCATCTCCACTTTCTGTCACTGAAGATAATAGCAATGCTTGGTTAATGGTTCAAGGAAAATAAAATGAACCTACTGAGTTCTTTGTTTTATTTATTCCATTATGATATTTTATAGTGTGCAATTTCATTTATGGCACTATTTATCATTAAGTAATATACCATAAGTAATATGACAGAACTTGAAATAATGAGAAAATATAAATATAATATTTTATCTGTTTTAGCTTCAAATTTGGGACTGGAAAGAATGCTAAGACATCTGAAAGTGGAATTTTTAGGGGATCCTGACTCGAACAAGCATATTGAAAAATTCTAGAGAAAAAACTTATTCTCAGGTACCTTTAAACAGGCTAACCTAGTAGCCATTTGTCCCCTCTATTAATCTGAGAAAATTTAAATGCATTTATTAAAATAACATGAAATATCATACTACTTCCTGCCAAACATAACTTTCAAAATATTCCTGTGGTGTTAAGCATCTCAAGATTACTGGTATTTCAGCATTTTTAAAGTATTTTATATCTGTGTTTATTTATTTTTCCTTTTGCTGCTGTTCACATGAGCTAATGGAATCATTATAATTCTTTTAAAACTGGCAGTCTGTCTCTCCACTCATGATCATTCTCAAATTGTCTTGTTAATTTTTTATGTTGAATTAACAGTATAAAAGAGATTATTTCTCCTGTTGGCCCATCATTCTCTTTTGAAAGCCAGCAAGCCCAACATGTATCAATTAAGTGACTCTCACTTGTAAATCTCCTCAAACATATTAAGTGAAAATAAATTTATTGGCTCACAGCTATAGGCCAAAGTTAGTACAGCTGGATTCAGCAACACAAAAAATATCTTATTTCTTTCTCTGAGGTCTTCTGTCCTTTGCTTGTGTTTTAGATGGTAGTTTCTCACTAAGCTAAGGTCCAGATTCAGACCCAGCAGGAAAAGATTCACTCTATTTCAATAATCCCACCAAAAATCTTACCATATGTTCCTAATGCTTGCTGGGTCACATGTCTCTCCCTAAAGCAAAGATGTTATCCAGAATAATCAAATGTTCAGTGGTCAGACTTGAGTTACTACAAAGACCATGGAAGTAATGTATAAGTAATCTAAATAATAATGATAACAGTAATAATAATCATCATCATCATCAATGTTCAGATTGATCACTGTTCAGAATAATCAATAATCAAAACAGATAAAGTATAGTTCTTCAACACAATTTTGTGCTAATGATTTAAATATACATGTCAAGAAATATATTCTCAGAAATGTAGAATGATTTGTGTTGTTCTTACTAAGGCAGATATGTGTTAATCATTCTGCCCCAAGTTACCCTAAATATGCTGTATAGTAACTATTTTCTTTTAATCACAAGCTATTTTTTCACCGTTTACGAATACAAAGGAGATGACGGGTTCTAAATAAATTATCAACAAAATAAATAAAATAAAACAAAAGTCTTGGAGACACTGATAGACAGCAACTTGGGCAAGTTGCTATTATCCAAACGTGCATTTGATCCCGGTGATCTATGCAAAAATAACTGTATCGACACCTACACAAATGACATGTTATTGATATTCATGCAAATTTCAAATTTATTATCTGCCTGAAAAATTATTTTATAAACAATACTATATTAGCATTTGAGGTTTTAAACCCTCCTTTAATAGGAAGTTGGATATATTTCCAAATGTCTGATTAATGACATCTTTCTGAAATATAGCAACTAAATTACTCCTCTGCCATATTAGATACAGCTATAAAATATGATAAAAGGCCTATTTGAGGAAAATAGTCCAGTATATTAATTAAGAAAATGTATGTCTATCCAACAAAGTGTAAAGGATTCCGTCATTCCCATTTTTTTCACATAAATTTTATATATTACCACCCTATATTTGTAGCAAAATATTAAATTTCCTCCCTATATTTTTGTAATAGATTTTGAAGGACATGAAGTGTCAGTTGGCTTAGGTAAAAAGCTTTGATTTAGAATGCTCAGAATTAATGATAATGATCATTTTTATGTCCTCAAATAAAAATTAAACAGAAATTGCTACAAAAGTTAAATGGTTCTATAATTAAAATATCAGTATTTACTTAAAGGATATGAAATGAAACATTGGAATAACAAATAAAAAGGGATGGCAGGTTATAGAAATGAATAAATAAATGAAGCACTTCATTTAGAACTTTGACAATATATAAAGTGTTGGAAAAATGCTAACTGTACCCAGGCACATTGCCATCAACTGAATGGTTAGACAGAGATTTGAGCAAGATTTTCCATGTTTTAAAAGTGTAGTAATCAACAAATAATGAGATGATATAACAACACTACATACATAGTGGTTCACAGAACAATTTAGTGCTCTGCAAGTACAGTGAATATTACCCAAAATATTAGAGAACATTAGCCTTTGCAAGTGATCAACTGATAATTAATGCCTACTACACCAATGAGCTTTAGGTTTAAGATTAAAAGCAGATGACTAGATAATGAGTGCATAATAAAAATATTTATTATTTGACAAAGTTTATGGTGTGTTAGCAAGTTATTCACTCCTTCCCAAAAGGAAATAAGAATAAGAATAGGAGCACCTGGGTGGCTCAGTTGATTGAGTGCCTAGCTTCGGATCAGGTCATGATCTCATGGTTCATGGGTTCGAGACCCATGTCGGGCTCTGTGCTGACAGCTAGCTCAGAGCCTGGAGCCTGTCTTCGGATTCTGTATCTCCTTCTCTCTCTGATCCTCCCCTGCTCATGCTGTCTCTGCCTGTCTCTCAAAAACAAATGAATTAAAAATAAATAAAAATTTAAAAATTAAGAATAAGGATCACTTTCATTGTTCATTTAACTCATGGGTATTTTTTAAATAAAATACACTTTTAAAAATGAGATGTAATATAATGTTCTTATTACCACAATTGTTAGAATGGTAAAAAATATCTATCTATCTATCTATCATCTATCTCAATTTTTTCACATACTAAATGAAGTTTAAGAGAAGAGACCATTTACAAGTTTTTTAAAAAATTCATCATTATTCATTTTTCAAAATAAAAAGAACTCTGCATTTGTCAACCAAAGGAAAGGACAGCTGATGAAACCAGCAGCTGTTAGTTGATCATCTGAAAGAATAAAAAGATACATTTATAGAGAAAAAATAATATATTATTTATCTAGCTCATCACGTAGTCTGATATTCTTAGAATTGATGTCTATAACCTGCTGAGCAATTTTGAAAATGGTTATGATTCCAAATAAAATAGCACTTAAAAATTGACTTTATAAAGTTTAATTTATTATTTTGCATGCATATTGAAAAGGTCTGATCTTTTTATTATGGCTATGGTTATAACTATTAGGTTAGTTAGAGAAATGATAGATTTTAAAATATACTATTTAAAAGTACATCTACATCAACTATTATGCTAATTCTATGAACTTTAACTGAAAGATGTGAGTGCCAAAAACTATTTGTTCATTATATTATTTTGTATGCATTTATTATTCATTTATATGTCCTTGAATGTTGAATCTGCATTCAATATGCAAAAAATTAAACTAAACATAAACCAAAGATAATCATAATCACAAAAAGGTTATTGAAATAGTCTTTGAGTAGATATTTGAAGAAAGATACTTTCAGTCATCATCAAATCATTTTTATCTTAATTATTTTCAGGGTGATCATGACAGTTTAAACTTTCATTTCTTATAAAATCTGTTCATTCAGATTAAAATCAAATTTTTGTATTGAAATAATCAAATTCCTGTTAGAATCGATAAAGAAGGCAGAAAATAAAACTGAACATGATAACACTTTTACAAAATTAAAATTGTACAATTTTGGGGGTGCCTGGGTGACTCAGTGGATTAAGCATCCTACTTCGGTTTAGGTCATAATCTCACGGCTCCGGAGTTCAAGCCCTGAGTTTGGCTCCGTGCTGACGGCTCAGAGCCTGGAGGCTGCTTCGGATTCAGGGTCTCCCTCATTCTCTGTCCTTCCCCTGTTCACTGTCTGTCTCTCTGTCTGTCTCTTTCTCTCAAAAAGTAACTAAATATTTAAAAAAATTAAAATTGCACGTTTTTTAATGTTTTTCCGATGTTTAGAAAAACTCTTCTTATCAATATCTCAGGACTAAGAGAAGCTGAAGTTGGTTGGTTATTATACAAAGGTAACATAAATGAGGGAACCTGGCTAGTGATTCAAAATATGCTGTAAGATTTGATTTTAAATTCACATATGGATATGTGCTTCCACTCATTAATATTTTAGTGGAAAATCAAGCATTTATCTCTTAGAATACGCAAAAACTTGAACTAAAAACCACAGTGAAGAATGCTTTGGACTTTTTTTTTTTTTAAATTCCAGTTGTTTTCAGTCTTTCTAGAGGTTAACTCTAGGATATTTTAATGATTTGTCTTTGTCAAATCTTTCCAAGCATCCACTTTCCCCTTAAATTTATTTTCATTAATTATGTAAATTTTTTCACTGCTACTGAAGGGATTTTATTAACCTCCTAGGCTGGTTTTTCTTTCATTGTTTTTATAACATACTATGTTCCCATGATCATTGCCTTTAATTTTAATTATTTAATAACTAATTTAAAGCACACCTTTAACACTTCCGCCTCTTATCCCTATAAATCAGGCACTGATACTTTGCATTTGTGGGTTTGGCTTAGTTTTGATACATCCCTTCTTCCTTATTCATGCCTCCTATGAGCCTCATTTTATAATGGAGAGAATAATAGGTGACATATTTTGTCTCAAATATATTATAGGTGTCTGGGAGAGAATCTGACATATTAAATAATCAATATATATTTAATGAATGAAATAAATAAGCAACAGTCTTCCAATTTTATCATAATCCCTATGAAATAGCAATATAATTCCTTATGGACATATAGTTGCTTAATAAATATTCCACTGATTTAATGATTCTTCATACGCTATAAGACTTGTCTTAACCTATTACTATTTTTCCACTCATTTAGTTTTTTCATCATTATTAGTATTATAATAGATGACATTTGTTTGTTTTATTATTTGCTTTTGAAGGGAGGGAGAGACAGAGTGCAAGTGGGGTAGAGGCAGAGAGAAAGGGAGACAGAATTCAAAGCTATCAGCACAGGGCATGACCTCGCAATCTGTCAGATCATGGCCTAAACCGAAGTCTGGATGCTTAACCTACTGAGCCACCCAGTCACATCATGATAGATGACATTTTAAGGGCCAATAACAACGAGGGTGTGTGTGTGTGTGTGTGTGTGTGTGTGTGTGTATGTGAGTAAGAACTAAAGGCTTATACTATAATAGAATTACCATAGTATTAGAATGATGATAAATAATGCACTCAATAAATACACCAAATCTTTTTTTCAAGTTTTACTGACATTTAACAATTGGAATTTTTCTTTAAATATTTGAATATTTACACTCACAGCATTTTCCTTTGTGTTAATTAAGTAGTTACAGCATAAAGATTGTTGTAAACTGAATATATGTATAATAAATTAACAACAAATAAACAGTTTTCCTCCTTGAATTTATTTCTGTTGGGATGCAAATGAAAGTCACACATTTAATAAAGTCTTGACTTCTTAGAAGTGCATTTGCATAGAGTTGTAGCTTATAATCACATTCTCTTCCGAATTTATTTCACATACACTGAAAACAAACTCACCCTTATTTACCAATGTTGATCTGTAAACATGAAAGAAAACAATGTGGTAAAGGTTAGGCTTTGAAGTAAATGGAAACATATAAGTAAAATAAAAATCTCTTAGTGACACAGCAGTGAGACAATGAAACTCATTAGTATGACTGCATTGTGATTTCTTTTAACAACAGCAAAGAAGATGGAGTAACAAAATGATAGTGGTACAAATAGACAACTGAAAACTTCAGAATATTAAAAGAAAAAGAAATAATATACTATTTAAGTACGTGGTAGTATTTATAAACTTTTTACCATAACAGTGTGACTTCTAAAAACAACATATTTTGGAACACATATTAAGACATGCGCATTTTTTAAGTTTGAGTACTGAATACAATTTACAAGTGGCTATTAAACTAAACACAATGGAAGATAAGTAACTTTAGTAAGCTTGCCCAAATTGGTTAGTGATATCTTATCTATATTGTTCTGGTTTTATTTTTTTAATTTTTTATGGTTTTTATCTATTGTTGACAGACAGAGAGAGACAGTGCGAGCAGGGGAAGGTCAGAGAGAGAGCTCTGTCATCACAGAGGCCTACGCGGGGCTCGACCCCACGAACCATGAGATCATGACCTGAGCGCAAGCTGGATACTTAACTGACTGAGCTACCCAGGTGCCCCTGTTCTGGTTTTATTGCATAAATTTCCCTATGTCTGTAGATAAGTATATGTGCATATCTATTAATAGATGTTTCTTTTTTAATGACATAACTCATTTTGTTATAAAAATATCTCAAAAATACAGTTCTATAAAATAATAAGAATTTGCTGGGCCCCTCTCACATGCAGTCGTGCTGAAATCAACCAGAGACTGCCCTGTGAACCTCAGACTGCCGATTTGCAGTCTTGTAACATTTGCTCCACCCCTGCAATCCCAAATCAATTTGGCACTTCAGCTTCGATCAGAAGCCCTCACCACCACCCTGCCCAGTGCCTGTACTGTGATTGAGGGGCCTGTTGAGAGAAGATGACAGACTGGAAAAAATTAATCCCTGGGAGTGTGTGTTTCTGTAAATGAAGAGACAGGATGCTAGCAGGGGAGCAACAAAGGGAGGCACAGAATCTGAAGGAGGCTCCAGGCTCTGAGCTGTCAGCACAGAGCCCGATGGAGGGCTTGAATCCATGAACCATGAGATCATGACCTGAGCCAAAGTCAGATGCTTAACCGACTAAGCCACCCAGAAAGGAGTCAAGAATGAAAAAGTAACACCTGAGTCTACTGAAGATTACCATAATATGAAGACATAACTCCTCCAGAGGCACACACAAGATTTCAGGGACAGAATAGTCCATAAAACCTACAAATCTGAAAAATAAAATATAAAAAAATTTTTTGTAGTTGTTTTTTTTGCTTTGTAATCATTATATTAAGGAGATATTCACACATTTTAAGAATTGCTTAATTCTGATATCCAGACTTAAGCTTGTGAACATGACTTTTTAAACATACAATTAAAGCTATTCATAATTTGCTATTCTACCAACATTAAATTACAGTCACTTCGGAGCATAAGTTGAATGGTTTAAGTAAACCTGTAACATACCTAACAAAACACCTTCCTAGCTCATACATGCACATTCACTTCTCCATGTAAATGTCTTTTCACTCTAAGCTACCCTGCTCCCGAAGTCACTACTCTGAAGCTTATCATGGTCCAAAGAGAAGGGGAAAAAAAGTGTAATCAGGACTGATAACATATATATAAGATGGCACAGCAGAAGGGAAGGCAATTCTACAAGTGCAAGCCCTCAATAAGCACATAAACCCCTTTAGAAAGGTGCCTTTCCCATCACTGAAACCACAGGCCAAATTACACAGCATGCCATCTTCAAATAACAGTTGAGGCAATAGAATAAATGCAGAAGCATCACAATGAATCCCACGTAACAGAACTACAGACCAATACTTCTCTACAAATTAAGTTCTTTTTTTGATTGCCAATTAAACACAAGTTTTTAACTTAATAGCTTAACAATTAAGGGTCATACACTGGAGTCAATACATATACCTAGCATTTCATTGGAAACTACTTCATGTACATAGAGCT
>NC_043700.1:169023342-169131948 GCF_006229205.1 Suricata suricatta
TTTTTTTGGTGGCGATGGTGGTTATGTTTAAATGAAGTTGCTTTTACAACACCAAAGACTTAATCATCCATTTCCTACATAAAAGGTAGCTACTTTTTTGCATGGACCTCAAGTATATTGTAGTACAGAGGTGGACTTTAAGGAAAGGTATTAAGCAGACTGTGTTTTAGCTTAAGGGCAAGTAATAAATTGTATCATTTATCTTGAATGTATCATAGATAAGCTGCTATATAACGATTGTCACTTCAGATAGCTGTGAAATTAGGTGATTAACTAGTTGTTACTTAACCTTCTAATTTCTGTATAAGTCTAATTACATGAAATAGAAGTTGGGGTTTTGATTTTTTTACTTTGCTTTTCTGTTTGGAGTGTCATTGTAACTACTGTATTCTAAATGATGGAAAATAAAATAATTGCATATGTTAAAAAAATGAATTGTGTTATATTAAAAAAAAGAATTTGGTTAATAAACTGACCTATATTCTACAAAGTCTTAGACAAACTACTGAAGGGTTTATCTGCAGGATCCGTATTCAGGGTGAAGTAGCAGGAATATTTCAGGTGATATTGATAAAAATATATCTAAACTCAAAATAATTTATTTGGTATTTGAATTGGCTTCACACAAATGATCTAATAATGAATCAGTGATTTTAACAAAAATCTTATTTTTGTTTTAAGAAAGTCTAAGGTGAAAAGAACCCTCTTCGTATTCATCATATATGTTTTTTTACAGTATACACTACATAATTAAAACACTTGCATGGGACACCTGGGTGGTTCAGTTGGTTGAGTGTCTGAGTTCAGCTCAGGTCATGATCTCATGGTTGAGTTTGAGCCCCGCATCAGGCTCTGTGCTGACAGCTCAGAGCCTGGAGCCTGCTTTGGATTCTGTGTGTGTGTGTCTCTCTCTGCCCTTCCCCTGCTAAAGCACTGTCTCTCTCTGTCTCAAAAATAAGTATTAAACAATAAAAAAATTAAAAAATGATAAAACACTTGCAGATTCACTACATCTGTAACTTATTATTCTTATTATTTATATATATACATATATATTTAACTCACCAAACTTTTTTGAAGACTATATTTGCAAGCTTATAAAAATAAATCTAAGTGACTTGACAAAAAAACAAAAGCACAGAAAAAACTCTAATAAATCTTATTATACTTTATAGGTGGATGAAGAAACTGATCACTCAAGTGATTACACACTCAAGGTATTAGTCAAAGCAAGGTTAGATTTTGGATGATAAATAATTGAACTTGACACTGTTTTTGTCTGTGATGATTGAGAATCATGTCATAACATCCATTGTTTTAGTGTCTATTGCATAACTGAACTTAAGAGAACTAAAGCAAAATGAAATCAATAAAAACAACCTGTGTCTCTAAACAGAGAGGGGAGAACTCTAATTTCCTAGAAAATAACACAAAGAATCAACATATGACAATGTTCCAAAATATATCTCTATATTACTTATAATCCATAAAATTCATGCATGTTTTGATAAAATTTAATATACTATAATAAAATTAAAGATAATTTTTCAATGAAGCCTATGAAATTGAATGATTTCATACACAGATATTGCTATAAAGGATGCAGATATAAATAAAACAGCATTTTATTTTTTATTTATTTACTTTTTAATGTTTATTTTTGAGAGAGAAAGAGAGAAAGACAGAGTACCCGCTGCGGAGGAGTAGAGAGAGCTGGAGATACAGAATCTGAAGCAGGCTCCAGGCTTTGAGCTGTCGGCATAGAGCCCTATGCGGGGCTTGAACTCAGGAATAGCGAGATCATGAGCCAAAGTCACATGCTCAACCAACTGAGCCACCCAAGCATCCCTAAACATAGCATTTTAAAAATGTAAATAAGAAAGAACACTTTTTAAAATATATATTTTGGAAAAGAATATTATTCAAAAGACTTTTCTTATCTCCCTTCTGTAGTAAACTCATAATTTTAAGGCAAAATAATGGGGCCATCAATAAGGAGCTGTTTCAAAAAATGTTGGACTTTTGCTTTGTTGTACTGCCATGGTGAATATTTTCAGGAAGACTTTCAATAATAAGATCTTACAAGTGCTAGGTAAATTACATTAGCAGAATAAAACTAGAGTGATTCACAATTATCAAAAAAAAGAAAAAGAAATAGTGACCGAACACAAAAGAAGATACAAAAGAAAACTAAGGAAGATCATCAATGCAATTTGAACGTACACATAATCAAAATAAATGTTAATTTATACAATTAGTTAGAAGGCAGAGATTGTCAGATTGCGTAAAGAATACAAATGAAGAATCATCTAAATGTTTTCTAGAAATAAGTAATTTTACAAAAAAGCTAAAGTGAAAAGCCTGGAAGGATGTCTTAGTGGCTGCCAAACCAACAAATGCTGGTGAAGGCCTGGAGTCAGGAACTCTCATTCATTCTTGGTGAGACCACAGAGATGGTACAGCCACTTTTAGCCGCTTGAGAAGATAATTTAGCTGCTTCTCACAAAGCTAAACATAGTTTTATTATGTAATCCAGCAGTTGTAGTCCTAGGAATTTACACAAATGAGTTAAGAACTTAGGCCCATGAAGAAGAAGGAGGAGAAGGAGGAGGAGGGAGAGAGAGAGAAGGAGAAAGAAGATGAAGGGGAAGGGGAAGAGGAGGGAGAGGAGGAGGAGGAGGAGGAGGAGGAGGAGGAGGAGGAGGAGGAGAAAACCTCGAACATGAATGTTTATGGTAGGTTTTAATTATAACCGCCAATATTGAAGTGACAAAGATTTCCTTCAGTGATTTAATGAATAAACAAACTGTGGCTACCCATATATGGAATATTATTCAGGAATTTTAAAAATGACCTATCAAACCACAAAAAGATATGAAGGAAAATGTATTATTAAGTAAAAGAAGCAAGTATGAAAAGGCTACATACAGCAATCTCACCTATACGATATTCTGGAAAAGGCAAAACTATAAAAGCAGGGGGAAATCAGTGTTTGTCAAGATTTGGGGGGGCAAGGGGCAAGGGATGAATTTATAGAACATGGAAGATTTTTAGGACAGTAGTACGACTTCATAGATTATCATAATAGTAAAAACATGACTTTATGTGTTTGGCAACACGCATAGAACTACACAGTATCAGAAATGAACTTAGTGTTAACTGTGGACTTTCGTTAATAATGTATCAACATTAGTTCCGTTATAACCAATGCACCACACCAACGTAAGATGTTAATAAGAAAACTCAGTGCAGTAGGGGAGAGGAAGTACGTGGGGACTTTCTCTACTTTCTGCTCAGTTTTTTGGTAAACCCTACATACTCTAAAACATAGTCTATTAATAAACAGATAAGTAAGTATATAAGTAAATAAAGCCAATTTTTAAATAGTCATAGAATTAGAACAATGGTATTTCCTTGGATCAAAAAAACCCCCACTAACAGAAAGTCTCCATTGATTAGCAAGCAGCAGCATCACATTCAGGGAACATAAAACACTTCCTCATCGTAGACATAACCTGCTTATATATCATCCTCTACTCCTAATTTTCCATCATCACTTCTGTAATTCTCCGAATAGCACTTTTTTTCTTAGCCAAACTGGCTGACACTTTAAGTCAGTTTTCTCCCTCTGCCTGTTAAATTTTCTTCAGAGAACACTAGACAGACAGTTTCCACCTTACAGTGGTTTGACTTCCTATTTTTCAGCCTTATGGTGGTGTGAAAGCGGTACACATTCAGTTGAGAACACACTTTGAGATTCGATGTTTGTTCTTCTCCTGGGCTAGCGATAGGCAGCACTCCCTTGTTTTGCTGGGCGCAGCCGCTGCAGCTTTCAGCCAGTCACGTGATCACAAGCCTACCTAATCATTCTATAACCATTACAACCATCCTGGTTTTTTCACTTTCAGTACAATATTCAATAAATGACTTGAGATATGCAATATCTTATTGTAAGATAGGTTTTGTGTTAGATGATTTTGCTCCACTGTGGCTCATGTAAGTATGCTGAACACTCATCAGATAGGCTAGGTTAGGTGTATTAAATGCATTTTGACTTAGGACTTTTTCAACGTACAGTGGGTTTATTGAAGAGCTAACCCGTCAGGAGTCAAGAAGGATTTGTAGTTAAGCACCCTCATTGTTTGCACTAAACTTAACTGAATCCAAATTCTTATCTCATCGTTTGTTGTTGTTCTTGTTGTTATTAACTCCTGGACAATCCTCACTTGTAGCTTTCACTATTTTGTTTAACAACCCTTTTCTGGAGCAGAATCTCCTTGAAAAGAAGCTACTTTATTTGTCGTGGCTGTTTATTAACAGCAACTACAAGCTATCAGTCATTTATTCCCATTGTCTAGCTTTCTCTCATTTAACATTTTCTAACATGTTAATTACGTCCAAAGATGAAGAAAATGAGAGTACAGAGGCTAGAAAAATTACACTGCTTGAAATTATTAATAAATAAATAAATTAATTAATTAATTTTAGAGAGAAACAGAGCAGAATCAGGGGAGAGGGGCAGAGGGAGAGAAAGAGAGAATTCTAAGCAGGCTCTACACTCAGTGCAGGGCCCGACTCAGGGCTTGATCCGATGATCCTGGGATCTGACATGAGCTGAAATCAAGAGTCAGATGCTCAACAGACTGAGCCACCCGGGTGTCCCTGTACTACTTTTTAATAAACTTTGGCATTTATGTTCCACTTATAACACTTAATTCCTGAAATGTATTGATTCTTTAATTTTATTCTTTCTCCAAAAATCTGAGGCTTGGATGTTTTAATATTTACCTCTAACTCACAAGAGTACTAAATGTGAAACTGGTTTTTTGAATTCTGGTCTTCCTGAACCTAAAGTTTGTATTAAATCTTCTAAATTTCATTGTTACTATGTACAATACATATTATATTCTTTTTTTAAATTTTTATTTATTTTTGAAAGAGAGAGAGAGAGAGTGCAGGGGAGGGACTGAGAGAGAGGGAGACACAATCCAAAGCAGACTCCAGGCTTTGAACTGTCAGTATAGGGACAGATGCAGGGCTCAAACTCAGGAACTCTGAGATCATGACCTGAACCGAAATCAGATGCTTAACTGACTGAGCCATCCAGGTGCCCAAGTTCTTTCTGTCTCCAATATTTTACACTTACAGTCTCTTCAATAAACAGTGGAAGAAATATCAGACATGACCCAGGTCTTTACAAATTTATAGTTAAGCATCTTCTACCTTAAATATTTGTGGATCAAAATAAATAAGATATACAAGAAGTTTTAAAATCACAAAAAGCTTCATATCAATAGGACATGACCAACAGATAAAGTGAAGGATAGTATGTTGGGACCAGAATCGCTCCCATTAAACAGGCTAACAATATAGACCTTGAGGATATTCTTGGAGACAATTTTGCATTGTTCTATGATTCTCTATTTGAATATAATTTATCAGTACAAAAATAAGAGAAAGATATATACACAGAAGTGTATTCAGTATTCAGTTACAAGTTAGTCCTTACTAACTTTGAAAGTGGCTAAGTTATAAGATAACTAAGTCCTGGGGATGTAATATTCAGTGTGCTGTCTGCACTTGGCAATGCCAGGTCGTATATAGTATATGTGAAAACAGCTGAGAGTAGATCTCAAAAGTTCTCATCACAAGAAAAAAAAGTTGTAACTATCTAAACTTAATGTGCAAGTTAATTTGCAATCTATACATATGTACACTTAATCTATACATATGTACAAATCATTATGCAAATCTATACATATGTACACTTAAAACTAAAGTGAAGTCTGAAGTCCATTGTATCACAATAAAAAAAAATAAAGATCTATGAATGGCTCATGGAACATAAGGGTGGCAAAAAATAAGAAGTAAAACTGCCTTGGGTGTCTCAGTCGGTTGAGCATCCAACTTCAACTCAGGTCATGACCTCACAGTTCATGGGTTGAAACTCTGTGTCAGGCTCTGAGCCTTTTCAGATTCTGTCTCCCTCTCTCTCTGCCCCTTTCTTGCTTGTGCTTTGTCTCTGTCTCTCTCTGTCTCCTTCTCTGTCCTTTCTCAAAAATTAATATTTAAAAAAATTTTAACTGTCTTTTAAAACATATTAGTCATAGAGTGCTTGGGTGAATCACTCAGTTAAGTGCCCAACTCTTGACCAGAGCTCAGGTCATGATCTCAGGGTTTGTTAGTTTGAGCTCCTTGTTGGGCTCTGCAGTGAGGGTGCAGAGTCTGCTTGGAATATTCTCTCCCTCTTGCTCTGCCCTCACCCTGCTTGTGATCTCTCTCTGTGCAAATAAGTAAACAAACTTAAAAAATGAAAATGAAATAAAAATTATTTTAAAAAATGTGATTCATTACTGGATATTCAATGTATCAGAATATCGCCCAGACTTCATGCCGAGTGTAGAACCTGCTTAGGATTCTCTCTTAAAAATAAGTTTATTATAAACTGGGAAAGAGGGAGGAAATTCTAGGAATAAGAGGCAACAAAAAGTTGGAAGTGATATGAAAGATAACACAATAAGAGGAAAAAAAATCTAAACAAGTAAAAATACCAACACAAAGATTCATTAGCAGAAACAGGAAAGGAAAATAGATAAATATCACAATATTCTGGCATGATTTTGGACACCTTAGAAATCTATTACTACCTTCTCTCACTTTCCTAGAAGAGAATGAGAACAGGGCTGATTATATCCATGCTGGACAGAATAGCTATTTGTACTACATAGAAAGTAATTTCCAATTTTCAATCATGTCTAAACGTCATTGGACAGAAAGCAAGTATATTGTAGTTTTATATAATTATGCTTTCTGGATCCTGCTGTTTTCTTAAAGTGTTCTTTATATTCTGGGACTATTTGGAGACGAAGAAAAGCATCCATCAAGAATAAAGGTAGGGTCTTTAGTGTATTTTCTTAACCTGTACAGTTAATTTTCAACTAAAGTTTGCCAAAGTGATTCTACTTTTTTACTTCTTGAAAAAAATTTTATAGTTTGATTTGTCTTTGGGAGAGGGAGAGAGAGAGACAGGGATGGGGGGGAGGGTCAGAGAGAGAGAGAGAGAGGGAGACACAGAATCTGAAGCAGGTTCCAGGCTCTGATCTGTCAGCACAGACCTCAAACCCACGAACCGCGAGATCATGACCTGAGCTGCGGCCTGGCATTTAAATGACTGAACCACCCAGGCGTCCCACACTCTTATTTCTGTCAAAAATGTTTCAATACCTGCATGAATCTTCTTATGTATTTTGGAGGTGTTTTCCTTTCTTTCTTTCTTTTTTTTTTTTTTGATTAAGAATTAAGTTGTAATAATGGAAATTTACTGTCACATCCTATTTTGTCTGTGCTTAAATCAGGCATTTTTCATATAAATTAACATTATAAGACCAAAAATACTTTCTTTTTACTTAGTAATTTATTTATTTACTAAAGTTCACTTACTTATTTTAAGAAAGACAGAGTCAGTGTTAATAGGGAAGGGGCAGAGAGAGAGAAGGAGATAGGATCCCAACCAGTTTCTGCACTGCCAGCACAGAGTCTGACACTGGTCTTGAAGCCACAAACCATGAGATCATGACCTGAGCTGAAACCAAGAGGCGGAGGCATAACTGAGTCACCCAGGAACCCCAATATACTGTCTTGTTTTAAAAATAAACACAATACTTTCTCATTACTAAAAATCCAGATAAATCGAAGATGAATTATGTTTACTGATTATTTTTCTTAAGTATATCATGGGAGGGGGGTCCTAGTATTTGAAATAATCTCTTTAGGAAGCTTTGATTTAACACATGCAAATGAAGTCCATTGTTTCAAATGGTGACTTTAACACAATACTCTGCAAATTATCCATCTGTGTATACTTAGAATAAACACATTGCAAAGCTGAGGGGAACTCAGGCTTTTCACTTTGCTATGGTTTGTGGCAAGTCCTTGGTCCCTGCTATGGGCCAATTTGCACGTCTACACAGTGTGATAACATTCATTTACAAATGTTTCCATTAAGAAATCTAGAGAATGAATATTGCTCCACTTCAGGTCCAAAGAAGCTCAGGGAATCATCATCACATTTTTATATGAATAACCCATAGGTAAGTTGATTGATTATAGAGGTCATTGGATAAGTTATATGTTGATTATAAAATACTCTCAAAGATCTCACTGAAGAATTCTATTTTCCTGCTCTGTTAAAAATGTTTCCATAAATGCTTCTTCAGAGAATGAGAGAAAACTAATTTTAGAAAGTTATAACAAGAGATTCAAATAGGTTTTTTTTTCTGCCAAATCATATGAGAATTATACTTCCGTATGCAGCTAAAATGACTGAGAGAGATTTTTATGTATATCAGTCTACTTTGATTTGGTTTTTTATGTTTTCCATCTCATTTTGCACTTTTCATCTTTAATGTAAATTTTCTGAATTTATTACAAATGTTTATAAAGAACCTGAATGCTTATTCTTTAACTAACATGATTTCCTCGTCCTTACCCTTTGCTCCAAGGTTTTATGATGAAATTCTACCCATGCTTGCACCGGCTAAGCATCAACTCGTCTATAATATTGTGCTTCTCTCTCCTGACATATCATTGTGCTTCATATGCTGATTTTTAACACAAATATTTCCATGTCATGTCATCTAGCATGCAGATGTTTTTATGTCTTTTCTCATAAGCTTTCTTGAGGACAGAGTTAACTGTTTTTTTAATCTTTGGAGACACAGCCTACTTTAAAAAATATTCCACACACAGTAGGTGTATCAATTTATCTGTCAAATTAAAGTTGCCAACACCTGCAATTGCTTAGCTCTTCATTCTTATACTATGCTATGTAAGAAACATAGGACACAGAACAAAAATGTTCTCTTAGAATTATAAAATATCACTTTAATGGAATCATTTGACATAAAAGCAGGATCTTTCTTTCACAATGAATGGATTTCATTTAGAAAATACTAATAAAACTAGGTAAACAAGCTCAATTTCTATTTATTGACACTGATTTAACCTAATTCTTATGACTTTATTGAAAATAAGATATGAATCAAAGGGAAAGATTTTTAAAATAATGAATAAAAATTAATGGGTTTCATGGAAACTAAAGATATTAATCATGGAAAATATTTTTGAAATAATGAATGAAAGTTAATAAGTTGTAATTTAAATATCACAACTATAAATAGAAAATGATTACACATATTCCATAATTAGAATAATGTGTATCCTTGTTTTATTTTTCAATATACAGATGAACAGAGGACAGATTAGAAGATGCAATAAAGAAAAAATATATAGGCTTTGAAATTAAACTTCTGCTCTCCTACATGAAAGCTTTATAAATTTGAACAAGTTACTAAAGACTTCTGGTTTTTGGGCTCCTACTTAGGAAACTGACAAATGTTGTATAAAGTAGTTTTAATATTTTTATTGAGATATAATTGACATATATAGCATTGTAGAAGTTTCTTGTATACAATATGGGGTTTTATACATTTAAATATTGCAATATGAGTACATATACATATAGCTTTAGCTAATACTACTATCATGTCTATATAATTATTTTTTTTTCCATTTTGTAGTGAAAGCATTTAAGCTCTGGCATTTTAGTAACTTTGAATTTCAGGCAACTCATTTTATTCCACTTTGCTTGATTGTGGTTCATAGATACTGCATTTTTTTTCCAAATTGAGCATTTGTGACAACACTGCATGGGCAAATCTATCAGTGCCACTTTTCTAAAAACATGGCTCAATTCATATATGTGTCACATTTTGACAATTCTAGCAATATCTCAAACTTTTTCACTGTAATTATTTGTAATGGTAATCTGTGACCCGTGATCTTTGATGTTACCATTGTAACTGTTTTGAGGTGCCATGAACCACTCTTAGATAAGATTGCAAACTTAATTAATTGATAATAGTGTGTGGTCTGACTTTTCCACCAAACATTCATTCTCCTGTCCCTCTCCCTCTCTCAGACCTCCCTATTCCCCGGTGCAAAACAATATTAAAATAAGGTGAATTAATAACCGTACAATGGCCTTAGAGTGTTTGAGGGAAATGAAGTGTTGCACATCTCTTGCTTTAAATCAAAAACTAGAAATGATTAAACTTAGCCAGGAAGTCATGTCAAAAGCTGAGATATACTGAAAGCTGGGTCTTCTGCATCAGTCAAGTTGTGAATGCAAAACAAAAGTTCTTGAAGGAAATTAAAAGTGCCACTCCAGTGAACACATGAATAAGAAAGTGTAACAGCTTTATTGCCTAGATGGAGAAAATTTGATTGGTTTGGACAGACTGTCAAATAAGCCACCGCCTTCCCTTGAGCCAATGCCTAATGTCCAACTTCCCTTCAATTCCGTGAAAGCTGAGAAAGGTGAGGAAGTTGTAGAAGAAATGTTTGAACCTAGCAGAAGTTGGTTCATGAAATTTATGGGAAAATAAGTCATCTCCACAACATAAAACAATGAGGTGAAAGTGATAATGTTGAAGCCACAGCAAGTTATCCAGAAGAGATCTAGTCAGGATAATTCGTGAAGGTGGCTACAGCGAACATTAGGTTTTAACCGTAGATAAAACAGGATTCTCTTAAAAAAAGATGCCATCTAGGACTCTTATAGCTAAGGAAAGTCAGTGCTTAACTTTAAAGTTTCAGAGGACAGGCTAATGGGGCTGGTGATTTTAAGTTGAAGGCAGTACTCATTGACCATGCTGAAAATTCTAAGGTCCTTAAGAACGATGCTAAATCTACTCAGCTTGTGCTCTGCAAATGGAACAACAAAGCCTGGATGACAGCACATCTGTTTACAACATGGTTTACTGAATATTTAAACTCACTGTTGAGACTTAATGCACAGGGAAAAAGTCCTTTCAAAATTTTGCTGCTCCTTGGCAATGCACCTGGCCGCTCGAGAGCTCTGATGGTGATGTACAATGATATTAATGTTGTTTTCATGCCAGCTAACACATCATCCATTCGGCAGCCCACGGACCAAGGAGTCATTTCAACTTTAAGTCTTATTATTTAAAAAATACATTTTGTAAGGCTATAACTGCCATAGATAGTGATTTTTTTTTTTGGATGGATTTAAGTAAATTCAATTAAAAACCTTCTGGAAATAATTCACCATTCTAGATGCCAATAAGAACATTTATGATTCAGGGGCCCGTGGATGGCTCATTTGATTGAGCAGCTGACTCTTGATTTCAGCTCAGATCATGACCAAGAGTCTTGTGATTGGGCCCTGAGTCAGGCTGCATATGAAGCCTGGGGCCTGTTTAAAAACTCTCTCTCTCTCTCTCTCTCTAAAGGAAAAAAATCATGATTCATAATTCATGGGAAGAGGTCAAAGTACCAACATTAATAAGAGTTTGGAGGAAATTGGCCTCAATCCTCGACATGACTTTGAGGAATTCAAGACTTCAGTGGGAAAAGTAACTGCAGATGGTGTGAACATAGAGCTAAAATTAGAAGTGGAGCCTGAAGATGTGAGTTAATTGCTGCAATCTTGTGATAAAACTTGAATGGATGAGGACATTCTTCCTACGGATGAGCAAAGATTTTCTTGAGAGGAAATCTACTCCTGATGAAGATGTTGAGAAGATTGTTGAAATAACAACACAGGATTTAAAATAATATGTAAACTTAACTGATAATGCAGCAGCAGGTTTGTAGAGGATTGGCTCTAATTATGAAAGAAGTTCTACTACAGGTAAAATACTACCAAGCAGCAATCCCTCTGCAGAGAAATCCTTTGTGAAAGGAAAAGTCAGTCAATGTGGTAGACTCAATTGTTATCCTACTTTAAGAAATAGCCACAGGCACCCCAGCCTTTGGAAACCACCACCCTGAGGTGTCAGCAGCTATTAACATTAGGGCAAAACCCTCTAGCAACAAAACTATTACACCTGCTGAAAGTTCAGATGATGGTTAGCATTTTTTAACCATAAAATATTTTGTAATTAAAGTATATACATTTTTTAGTCATAAGGCTATCACATACTTTATAGACTACAGTCAAGTGTGAACATAACTTTAATAGGCAGTGGGAAACAAAAAAATTCATTTATTCACTTCATTATGATGTTCAACTTCTTTTGGTGGTCTAGAACCAAATCTGCAATATTTCTGAGGAATGCCTGTATACAACGCAATGCTATCAATGATAAGCACAATGTTGTGCATGAGATCTTTATAACTTATTCATCTTCTAGTTGCAAGATCATTCGTCCAACATCTCTCCAAGTCCCCTATCCCCAAGCCCTTGGTAAGCACTATTCTACTTTCTGTTTCTAAGATTTGGGCTTTATTACATTTTACATAGAAGTGGTATCATACATATGTGTCTTTCTCTGTCTATCTTACCTCACTCAGCATAATGCTCTCCATTAGTACCATCCATGTTGTTGCTAATGGGGATTTTCTTTTTTAATGGCTGAATAATATTTCATTGCATATATAAATGTATATTTACATTTGTATAAAACATACATACATATACATATATGTATATATTCATTTATTGACAAAAACTTAGGGTGTTTCTACATCTTGTGAGGAGAGTTGTAATGAAAATGAGACTGAACATATAAATTTTTAATATTGTGTTTTCATTTTCTTTGGATATATATCCAAGAAGTGGGGTTGCTGGATCATGTGTTAGTTCTAGTTGTAGTTTTTTGAGGAACTTCCATTCTGTATTCCATAGTGACCAAACTAAATGACATTCCCACCAATGGTTCATGAGTGCTTTCTTTTCTCCACATCCTCACTAACACATGATATCTCTTGTCTTCTTGATAGTCATTCTAACACATGTGAAATAATATTTTGGGCTTTTAATTTCCATTCCCATGATGATTAGTGACGTTGAGCAACATTTCACATACTGTAGGTCATTGGTATGTCTCCTTTCAGGGGAAAAAGGAAGTGTATCCAGTTCTTCTCCTTTTTATAATTGGATTAGGGTTTTTTACTGAGCTGTATGAATTCTTACATATTGGATATTAATCCTTATATATCAGATATATGGTTTTCTAATATTTTCTCCCACTCTTTAGGCTCACATTCTATGTTGTTATTTTCCTGACATGCATAGGCTTTTTTAATTTGATGTAATTTCTCTTGTTGATTTTTGCTTTTGTTGCTTGTGATTTCGGCATCATATTAAAAAATTATTGCCAAGGCTAATGCCAAAGAGCATTTTCCCTATGTATTCTTCTGGGAATTTTAGTGCCAACTCTTAACTTTAAATATTGAGTTAAGAAATGCATACCTAACACAATCATAGTCACATATTAAACATTTGATTAACACTAGGGCATATTCCCCTCTTTCTTCTTTCTCCTTCATTTCACATATCGGAAATGTCTGTGTGCCTAATTATATTATGCCTAAAGAGCACAACTGTGTTAATTTCCTTGAGAGAAGAAAACATTTCAAATATATGTAATGCTTTGTATAAATAAAAACTTCTGGCTTGATTAAATGTCAACGGATAAAAATGTGTTTGCTTAACTGAGTTCCCTGGTAATAAATTCAGACTTGCAAAATTCAAGGACATTCTTTGTATAGCTGGAAAAATTATTTAGACTTAGAAAGGTCCAACAGTGATACAATAGTTAATTTGCTAATTGCTTTTCCCATTATGACCATTAGCTGGACATAATTCAGTTATACTTAAATATGTATATGCATTTAATATAATTAATACTACTCATGGCTCATCTCTGTTTTTGTATTTTAAGCATTAAATATAAAAATATAAAAATATTTATTTAGTTTTAATTCCACTATAATTTCATTTAATGAAGATAGCTTAAATTAACACATAAAAAATCTCTATATTCAATTGATTTTCATATGTTAATGAAGTTAGGATAAAATTAGATTATGGTAAGTGGTCAGCCAGCCCCAGCTGAGGGGTACACAAACTTTAAAAAACACAACGTTTAATAGATAAACACTTCTCTGCAAAATGCACACAAAATGTACTACTGCCAATTATTCTGACCATCTTGTACTGCCACGAAAGCTCACTCAGGATTCAGATTCATCACACATAAAACAGGTGCAGCTAAATGTCTGAGCAAGAGAAAACCAAATATAGAAACATAGAAACAGTACTGCCGGATTACTGGCAGAGGGACTAGCATTTTTGCTGCCACTCTAGTTCGGTAACATTTAGATATTTCAAAGGAAAAAAATGCATTGGCAGTCTAAATTACTCTCATTTTCAGGGAAAGACGGTTGGGGCAGTACTTTCATGAATAAATAATGTATATCTTTCTATATGACCACTCTGTAGGTCTGAAAAAGATAATCACACCATTATGTCAAATTGCAAATGTTTGAGAACACCTTAAAATACAAAAGATGTGAGCGAAATATTGTTGACATCGTTTCTAGAATTAAAAAACAAAAAGGAAAATCAATATTCCTGCCCCAACCCTAAAGGAAGCTATACATATCCTGACAAATTATCTTAACTGCCACTGATCATTAAGCACTGATCATATGAAATATCACCAAGAGATAAATGTGGTCAAGTAAATTAATATTTGTGACATCAGAAACCTTTATGCACATAGGAAAACTACTCTTAATTTTACTAGATATTTGCTATTTTGTAATATATCTCTTTTTTACTATGTGCCTAAGTCTTTTGTATATATGCCTATTGAGTTGACTGTCTTTTAATAAAATCTGATTTGTAGTCCTTATTTTGCTTATATCTAATGCATACATCTTCTTTTACTCAGTGGTTTATCTTTACACTGTCTTAATTTTGTCTTCTGATAAACACAACTTTCTAATTCTATTGGAGACTGTTAATCACTCTTTTACTTTATGTTCAGTACTACATGTGCTTTAAGAATTCTTTTCTACCCCCAAGTTTATAAAGTTATTCTCTTACATAATCTTCCAGAAGATTTATTGTTTTACCTTCCAAATTTATATCTATAAACTCCAGTAACTGATTTTTAACTGTTATACAGGAAACAAGAAAAAAGTGGTCTTACTACATGTTAGAACATTGGGCATACAAAAGAAAGTGTTGTAATGTACATCCTTGATTTCTTGACAACTATGAGGAAAGTTTTTAATAGCGGGCCATTAAGTAGAATGGCTACTGTAGATTTTGTAAATACTCTTTTTCATATTATTGAAACTTTTATTTTTGAGATAGAGTGAGTGAGCATGCATGAGTGGGGAAGGGCCAGTGAAAGAGGGAGAAAGAGCTTCAAGCAGACTTTATGCCCAGCTCAGAGCCTGGGGAAGGGGGCTGAATCTCAGTACTGTGAGATCATGACCTGAGCCAAAATAAAGGGTACAGTGTCTAAACGGTCTGAGCCACTCAGACAACCCAGAAACTCTCTTTTATCTCTAGTTTTCTAAGAGCTGTTTATTTTGAATGGATGTTAGATTCAGGCAGATGTTAAAATGTTATATCTTCCTGATAGATTGATGATTTAAAAAATATTCTGACAAAACAGATGAACACCTGGGAAGGGGCCGGGGAGAGGAGCGAGGGAAACAAACTAATAGAGACTCTTAGCAGAGAACAAAGAGGGTTGATGGAAGGATGTGGGTAGGGCATGGGCTAGATGGGTGATGGGTATTAAGAAGGGTACTTGTGATGAGTACCGGGTGTTGTATGTAAGTGACACCACACTATACCCCTTACCTCTGGATCTGAAAATCTTATCATTCATCTGAAGAATCTGATTCCATTTATGTTATACACTTAAAATTTTTCAACTCTGAGTCCTGTTTCTCTTATTCTTTTGTATTAAATTACTATATATTTCTATTTTTTTTCATTCTATTAGTTTTACTCTATTAATTTTACTATATTAATTTCCCATAACTGTATGTTTGAAAAATATGCTATTCTGGGGTGCCTGGGTGGCTCAGTCGGTTAAGTGTCCGGATTTGGCACAGGACATGATTGCACGGTTAGTCGGTTCGAGCCTCGCATCAGGCTCTGTGCTGACAGCTAGCTCAAAGCCTGGAGCCTGCTTCAGATTCTGTATCTCCCTCTCTCTCTGACCCTCCCCTGCTCACACTGTCTCTCTCTCTCAAAAATAAATAAAAACATTAAAAAAAATAAAAATATTCTATTCTACCTGTGGATGCCCTAAAACTTAGAAGATTCTTGATTAATTCAAGTGTATTTGTAATTTTACTTTACCTCTTCTAGGATGAAGCAAAGTACATGAAACACTAAAATTCAATTTATTCTCTTGTTCATGTTTATACTCTAGTTCTCTTGTGTTTAAATTGTGGATATATTTAAGCTTTGTGAGTTACTTGTTATTATTCCAATGATATTTAATTATATTTTTCATATCCTGCACTGTATTGCTTTTTATTCTTCCTATATGTCCATTCTTTCATCAGAAATTATTATAATCATTTTTTGAAACACTGCCTTTATTATTTTAAGTGTTTATTAAAGCTAATTTCTTTCAAAATTTGTATAAACAAATCTCTATTTTAATTTCAGTTTCAATGGATTTTTTTGGAGGTGCTACAGAATTTAATTCAATGGGAATTTATCAGAACTGCAAAAAGTTTATTTACTTTGTCTTTTCCATTATTTCTGTTTTCCATTAAAGCAGTCGGGTTTATGGCTGATTTGTTGAAAGTAGTGTGTCATTTTGTCACCAAGTAGTTTATTTTAAAGTTTCTCTTTGCCTTTGGTTTTTAGCAATTTTACTATTATTTCCTTGGGCATGCTTTTCTTTGTGTTTTTATGCTTGGGATTTATAGCATTCTTTTAATCTGTGACTTGATCTATGTGACCAATTTTAATATTTTTGTACATTATGTTTTAAAATATTACATCTAACACTGACTCTCTCTCACTCATGTTACCTCTGCATTGCTCATTATACATAACACTCACATTCTAATAAGATTTCCTCATGATGTACCCTATATCATATGCTAATTTTTGGATTTTGTTAATTATTTTCTCAATATACTTCAATTATCATTTTTTTCTGATTTTTCATCCAGTTTACTAAACATCTTTTCAGCTATGACTAATTTGTTTTTAAGCCTATCTATTAAATTCTTAATATGTAAGGTATTATTTATTACAATAACAATCATTTGATTCTTTGTGTATACTTTTATTTATTCATCTTGTCCTCTTTTCCATATACATATGAAATATGCATGACATTTCTATTCACTTGTGGATTTGTCTTTATTTTCTGCTTTTGCCTTTATATTATCAATTATGGGTTTATTTTTTCTGGCAAGATTTGGTAACTTTTTAATAGATGCCATATTATGTATGAAAATGTTTTGGAAAATTCAAGATCTAGATGGCAGTGTTCCTCCAAAGAGGACATCTTATTGCTCTAGAACAACAAATAAATACAGTATATGTAAAATACTTGTATATTTGTATTTGTATTACACATGGCATGTTTGTATATCGAATATATAAAAGTTACATCCATAGTCTAAATTATATTATTCATTGTTCATATTAGACCATCTAGACTTATATATTTTTAAAATTTATTTATTTATTTTGAGAGAGAGAGAGACAGCGTGAGTTGGGGAGAGGCAGAGAGAGACAGAGAGACAGAGAATCCCAGGCATGCCCTACGCTGTCAATACAGAGCCCAACGCGGGCTCAAATGCAGGAAACCATGAGATCATCACCTGAGACTAAACCAAGAGTCAGAAGCTGGACCAAATGACCCATCCGGATGCCCCTAAACTTACAATTTTTTGATTTCACATAATTATAAACTTGTATGTTGCAAAATTAGCACAAAGAGTTTTAGTGTGTGCTTTCCCAAGTTTTCCCCAGTGATAGCATCTTACAAAACCAATGTCTGAACACATACATTATCAAACTACAAAATCACCATTATTACAGTGGTAATAACTAGACTACTATTCATACCATACATGCACATAACTCCTTCTTTTTAATGGGTGCAAATTAAATTATTTTATGAGTCTACCATAGTTTAATTTACTAATGTTACGAAAGACAGTCGTGGCTTTCTGTAGTTTTGCTATTACAGTGTTATGTTAAATTTATCTATATAATATGTATCTTTGTTAATTTATGTGAGATTATTTGTAAAACTCATTCATAGACAGGATTTGCTTGTTGGGGCACCTGGGTTCTCAGTCATTTGAGTGTCTGACTCTTGATTTCAGCTCAGGTCATTATCCCAGGGTCACGGGATTGAGCCCCATATCAGGCACATTGCTGAGCATGAAGCCTGTTTAAAATACTCTTTCTCTCTCTCTCTCTCTCTCTCTCTCTCTCTCTCTCTCTCTCTCTGTCTCCCGCCCTCCCTCTGCCCCCTACTCTGTTTATTCATGCCTTCTTTCTCAAATCATAAAAGAAAGGAATCACTTATTTATGCATGTTTATTTTGATAAGTATTGCCAACTATTTATTAAAATGCTATAGCTTTATAATTCCAATACTCAAAATCTCTGCAGAATATTGTAGAATCACATTTCACCAATTTAAGTAAAATAGCAATTTATTGTTGTGTTACTTGTATTTTCTTGAGTTATTAATGTAAACTATAGTTTCATTTGTAGAGTGGGTATTTGTATATTGGATTTTAGGAACTGTCTGCTTATATTCTTTTCCTATTTTATCTATTGACTTATTAATCTTAAAGCAGCTCATGAATTAATGAAATTAACAATTTGCCATATTAACTTAAAATATACTACCAGTTTATAATTCACTTTTTGCAATATCTTACCTACTTTCTATGATGAAGATTGTATGTTGTATAGTCAGATATATTAATCTACTCTTTGTGAATTCTAAATCCAAGTCTTTTTCCTGTCCAGTAGAGTTGTAAATTTATCTCCTTTTATGCCCTATACCTATTTTAGTGAATTTATTCCTGAATATTTTATATATTTCTAGTAAAAATTATATTTTACCCTTTTCCTATTTTTACAAAGCTTAAACCTTTTAGAAGTCAATTGATATTACATTAGAAGTCAACTGATGCTTTTACTAAAATACTGAATTTTCATATTTTATAATGTTTCTCACTGATTCTTTTTAAGTTTTTTAGATATTCAATCTTATGTGAAAATAATAATTTTGCATTTTCCTATAAATATTTATATCATATTTACTTTTCATGTCAAAATGTCTTGACTAGCACTTTTGGTAAAATGTTAAATAATAAAGATCATCATAGATATCCTTATACTGTCCTAGACTTTGAAGGAAAAACTTAGTAGTTCTCCATTTAGAATGCAGCTGACTTTTGAATATTTATATATCTATATCCATATAATATATCTATGTATATCCATGTACTAAATAAGAATCCATCTGTTCTTGTTTTATTAAACGAAAGTCAGCATCAGTTGTTAAGTAAACATCAGAAAACTTTTTATCATTTATGGAGTTCATTGATTTTTTTATTTATTGATAAGGTGAATTATATACAACATTCTTAATAAAAAACCTTTAAATTTTATACAAGTAACAATTGAATTCAAATCATATTTTTGTAAGGCTTTTCTGTTGTATTTACTAGTAAACTGAATATATTGTATCAGGTTTTGTGTTTTGATCATGGTACTTTTCACAAATTTTGGTATTTATATAAAAGCTTGAATCCAAAGATTAATCAGAAACTCTTTTGGTGTTTTTGTTGTCTAGAATATTTTTTCTTTTCTTTTCTTTTTTAATGTTTATTTATTTTTGAGAGAGAGTTTGAGAGAGAGAGACAGAGAGAAAGGGGGACAGAGGATCCAAAGCAGGCTCTATGCTGACAGCAGAGAGCACAACGTTTGTCTCAGCTCATGAGCCATGATATTATGACCTGAGCCAAAGTGAGATGGTTAACTGGCTAAGCCACCCATATGCCCCTGAAATATTTTCAGTAGTATCAGAATTATTTCTACATTGAAATTTGATAAAATTCACCTAGAAAACCAGCTAATTTGACATATTTTTCTGGTAGTTTGTTATGTTTTTTTCTTCACAATTTTCCATAGTTACTATTCTGTCTAAGATTTCTATATCATCTTTATTTATTTTCTTTTATTACATGGACAAATCCATGTTTCAAATGAGATTGAGGAGAGGCAATTTGACTTTTAATGGATAACTTAAACTCAAGCATATCTCATAAATTTTCAGGGAGAAAATATTACATATTCTTTTATAGGAGAGATAATTATTTTATAAGATAATTTCTTTATAGAATAATATAACATTCTTTTACAAAACTGATGGTTCCCTTTGAATGTCTAATACACTTGAAAGACTTAATATGTTCAAAATGGTGATCTTGATATTTCTCAAACTAATTTACCCCAATGGGTGCTCTGTGAGCAAATAGTAATTCCAAACACCCAGGTTCTTGAGGTAGTAAAAATTATTTTGTTGTCTTCTTCGACTGGTTTCTTCCTTACAAAATCCATTAGAAAATCCTATTGGCTCAACCTTAAAAATATATCAAGAGGGGTGCCTGGGTGGCTCAATCGGTTAAGCCTCTGGCTTCGGCTCAGGTCAGATCTCACGTTCGTGGGTTCGAGCCCCGTGTCGGGCTCTGTGCTGACAGCTCAGAGCCTGGAGCCTGCTTCCGATTCTGTATCTCCCTCTCTCTCTGACCCTCCCCCTTTCATGCTCTGTCTCTCTCTGTATTAAAAACAAATAAAAAACATTAAAAAAAAATAAAAAAAAAATACATCAAGAAATCATCCCTGAAAAACTTTATTTACATTTACATTTTCTAAGTTACCATCGTGCTTCTTCCAGAGAGCAGAATTCAGTTTCTGACTGGTGTCCTCACTTTGGTCTTGGGCTCTCTAGTCCATGGCCAAGGCCATCTTTTAAACGTTTTTTTAAATTTATTTTTGAGAGACAGAGAGAGACAGCATGAGCAGGGGAGGGTCAGAGAGAGAGGGAGACACAGAATCCAAAGCAGGCTCCAGGCTCTGAGCTAGCTGTCAGCACAGAGCCCGACGCAGAGCCCGAACCCACGAACTGTGAGATCATGACCTGAGCGAAGCCGGCCGCTCAACTGACTGAGCCACCCAGGCGCCCCAAGGCCATCTTTTAAAATGTGTAATCAATCATGTCCCAACATTCCTCCAAACCCTGACATGGCTATTCTTTTCCCCCTGCCCTTCCTTTTCATTTACTCTTTTACTCTTTCCACTTTTCTTCTAAAAAATGAAAATACAAAAATCATATGTATCACTTGTTTTAACAGTTTCATTTCAAACCAAATTGCAGAAGGGGGTACGGTGGTGGCCCTGACCATGGTGGTAGAGGCTAACTGGCATACTCTTCACAAGGACAAACTGACTGGCTGGTGGGGAGTATACTCTTAGGAGGGTGAGGAGGCACAGGAAAGGGGCAGGTTTGGAGAAAAAAAAAATTGGTGTGGGGAGTGAGCAATGCAGAGTATTGGAACTCTGGCTGAGTGAGAAGGGTGTCCAAAGAGGGGTGGGGTAAGGAGGGTTGGCACAAGCCGGGCCCAGGGCTTATGTGGCAGACCCTGAGTTGAGTAAAATGATGCTCTGTGTAGGGGAGGAGGAACTATGACAAAAACAATCACTGGACCACATGTAAAGCATCTGCTAATGTCACATCTGCTAGCATTTCAATAATTAAAGCAAGTCTCATGGCCAAAGTGCAAGTTCTTTGGAGGTGGTGATATATACTCTGTCCTCTTTTTTGGAAATCACCTAGCAAAAAATTTAATTCTATTGCACATTCAGATTGAGAAATTTGGACTATTAAGGCATTCTTCCTCATCCACTCTTGCTATAAATGCATTTTCCTCCACTAAAACATGATGATTTTCTCAAGAACACATAATTTCTCTTTGCAGAGATCTATGTGTTGTGTAAAATTCAAAGAAATAAAGATAGAATCTAAGTATCCTCCATTGTACATGGCCTCTGTATATTGTAATATATAGTTCATAATCTGGGATTTGGGTTTGTTTTTTATTTTTTTTAATTATTATGTTTATTTATTATTGATACAGAAACAGAGCATGAGTGGGGGGAGGGGCAGATAGAGAGGGAGATACAGAATCTGAAGCAGGCTCCAGGCTCTGAGCTGTCAGCACAGAGCCGGATGTGCGGCTCAAAGCCACAAACTGTGAGATCATGACCTGAGCCAAAGTCAGGTGCTTAACCAACTGAGCCACCCAGGCACCCCAACCTGAGTTTGTTTTATACCTACTTTTACAGGAAATAAATTTGTCCCTGTTATTTAATGTTGTCACTTTTTGTGGGTTTCTGCAAAACATAAGACAAATCTCTTCAGTATGTCACATTTTATCTGAATTTTATTTCTATTTTTTAAAAGGTTAAACGCTTATTTATTTATTTTGAGAGAGAGAGAGGCGAAGAAGAAAGAGAAAGGGAGAGAGAGAGAGAGAGAGAGAGAGAGAGAGAGAGAGAGAGAGATCAGGGGAGGGGCAAAGAGAGAAGAAGAGGGAGAATCCCAAGCAGGTTCCATGCTATCAACATAGAGTCCAACATGTGGGACTCGATCCCATAACTGTGTTATTAGGACCTGAGCTGAAATCAAGACTTGGACACTTAAACAACTGAGACACCCAGATGTCCCTACCTAAATTTTTAATTTTAAACATCACTTTATTACCAGTAAATGAAGAGGAAAAAGAATACATAGAATCTTTATGTTATCAGATCAAAAAAGTTCACTTTCAGACCATAGTGCAACATAGTAATCTCTTTTATAGCATGTTTCAACAAAGTTGATTTATATATCTCTGTGATATATTTTGGGAGAAAACTTTTGCTCTAATTAGCTTCATAATCTATTGCATTGTCTTACTTCCTGTGGCCTTCCTCTACTTAACATAGTCCTTTTAATTAGTCTATTTGTATTTCTATTTTAAACTGAGGTTTGAGTGACGTACTCAGTGACAGAAAAAAAGAAAATGACAAATTTGTGGCAATTGTCAAGGGAATTATTTCCTTTTGGTGTCTCTGTGGCTATATCCATAAAGTCTCAACAAGACCAGACCAATAGTTGAGGTGGACTATTAAGCATTTTACCCACTTAAAAAAAATGGTTAATGTCTATTTATTTTTGAGAGAAAGGAAGAGCTCGGGGAGGGGGGTTGTGTGCAGAGAGAGAGGGAGACAGAGGATCCAAAGTGGGCCCTGCCCTGACAGCAGAGACCCCAGTGTGGGTCCTGAACTCACAAACTATGAGATCATGACCTGAGCTCAAGTCGGATGCTTAAGCCACCCAGTTGCTCCAGGATTTTACAAATTTTGTTAGGGGTTCTCAGTTGGGTAGAGGCTGGTGTCGTTTAAGAATTCACTCAAGACAGAACAAAAGAGAAAGACATTTATTGAATACACTGCAGTAGGCAAGATAGCAAAGGAGACACTGTCTGTTACAAGGTGATTGTGAGGGGCCACAGTTATAGGGTGGAGTGAAGGAACAGGGAGATGTATGGAACTTTCTCTCTTTTTTTTATGACTGTGCTTGGTTGTAGGTAACTCCATGTGTTAGTTAGGGCTGATGGCTGGTTTGAGGTGGGTCACTTAATGAGCCTCTTTGCATTGGGTAATCCCTGTGGGCCTATTTGCCTTGCTCAAGTTTCCTTTGCTCAAACCTAGTACCTAAAAGTGGCCTCTGCATAATTCACATTGGTTCATGTGATTTATTTACTGGCATCAGTGCCACCAAAGATAATGAGCTTGGAATCAAAAAACTGAATTCTATTCTGGATATTGACCAGTAAGTAACATATGACTTTGGACAAGTCACTTAACCTGTGTTACTCATTTTTTTACACTTCAAATGAGTGTTCTGGAGTCTATATAAAGACCATCCCTAACACTCCGAATATGTTGTTTCTTTTGACAACTGAAAATAAAATCATTTAAAATGGTGAATAAAATGACAGTTATAGTCATGGTTATATTCATGATTTTATATATAACGAGTTAAAAAAACAACAAAAAGCACAAAGTTTGGCGAAAATAACAAATGAAATGAAATAGCTGCCTTCTTCAAAAATTATGAGTCTTAAGTTGCACTAATTGTAAGACTAATCTCCCCTGTTTTGGTATTTGGATGGGAAGCCTTTAGGAAGTAACGGGGTCATGAAGTCATGAAGACTTGTGCCTTTGTAAGAAGAGATGTGAGAGAGCTTGCTTTCCGTCTCTCTCATGCATGTGAGGACATGCCAGGAAAAAGTTTCTCCAGGAACCAAATCACCCGGCACCTTGATCCTCGATTTCAAAGCCTCTAGAACTGTGAGAAATAAATTTCTTTTTCTTAAATCTCCCAGTCTGTGAAATCTTGTAATAGTAGCCTATATAGTTCTTCTTAAAGGCTGGGACCATGAGCTACTTTACATTCTTTGACTCTCTCAAATTGATAAAAATCACCTGATAAGATAAAAAATATGATTCTGAATATGCTTTATACAAAGTGGATAGAGAAACAAATTTCCTAAAACTGTTTAGAGTATACATCCTAAAAATATATCTTCAAATCCTTATCTTCTCAAATATTTCACACACTGAAGACATATGGAAATACTGAAATATTTAGTAGGTTTATTGAAACATAGGGCTCTAAGCATTAAGAAGTATCTATTTACTAATAATTTTTCTGCACCAAACACACTAATTCATAATAATGGTAGTGACACATGGATACAGACAACTCTAAGGGGGTTGTTACAATGACCAAGCAGATCTGAAGGACTTCTGTAGCAGTTAGTATTAAGCAAACTCTTGTACCAAAATGTTTAGTGGACATAGCAGCATATTAGTAAAATTGCTCCCAAGTAGCTATGGGCCAGAGACATTTTAGTAGTTCTTAAAAAAATGAAAGAAAAAGTGAAACTTTAAACATTGTATTATTTTAGGAAAAGCACACAGTCTAGAATGTCTCCAGAGTTAATACATAGATTAAAAACTAATTAATACTAATCATAATTCTGTAATAAAAACTCATGTTATTTACCTGGAAAAGAGATTATTTATGGAATGTATTAGATTCTCCTTTGAAATAGAACTGAAAGCATATCTCTATCTCCATTTCTGTTTCTGTCTCTAGCCTTGTATCTATCTCTGTCTCTATCATCTCTATCTCTATCCATCTATATCTCCATTTATATATGTGTGTATGTATCTCTTTATATATCAACTTAAATTTTAACAAGGTTTTTAAGTTAAATTTTATTTTACTTAAATCTTCACTAAAATTTTCAAATGCATTACATATTTTAGGTTAATGAAGCATTAAATAATTTTACAAAACTATTTTCCAAACAATCCTAAAAGATGGGTCTTCTTCTCTGTAGATTTAATTGCAGAAATGTAGTCTGAAAACACCCAAGGTCAAAAGGCAAAAATGGAATATAGGGACTCATGCTCATACTTATACATGTTAACTATTTCTATCAGATCTTAGGAATACCAGACATTCCCTTTCCAATTTCCTAAGTTCATGTTCAGACTTTGGGTGAGGTAAAGTTTCATATTGCTTCTCCAGCACTTACCAGAAGAGTTACCTTGAATGAGACCCAGCATCTCTGACCTCAGTATCACCATCTCATAATAAGGATAATTTTAGTACATACTCCAGATAATTATGCTGGATATTATTTCATTAAAGGTATAAAAATGTTTAGAATTGTGGTCTATAATAAATGTTAAATGTTAACTATTTCTATCACCATTGTGAATATCATTTAATAACAAACAACTCCAGTTCAATACTGATTTATATTGAACAAATGACATTCTGGAAAAAATAAAAAAAGCCATCCTTTTCTCATTTCCAATGTCTGCTGCCCCATTTCCCCCACTTACACATGGACTGACTTAATGGTACCAAAGTAGGCATTCCCGGGTGGCTCTGTTAGTTGAGCATCAGACTCTTGGTTTTGGCTCAGGTCATGGTTCTCGGGTCATGGGTTTAAACCTTACATCAGGCTCTGCACTGAGAGTGCAGTCTGCTTGGGGTTCTTTCTCCTCTCTTTCTTCCCCTCCCCTGCTTCTGCTTGCCTGTTAAATCTAAACTTGTTTTTGTGAAAATTTTGTGCAAAATATTTAAACTCTTCATAATTCACTACTGCTAACCTCATGATTTGTACCTCTTGAAATCATTTACTCTGCACCCTCATATGAAGCTTTTCTGAAACTTCTATATATGGCTGTAATGTGTCATAAGTAATATTGATTAAAAAGTTTCTATAGTAATAAAATGTTTAAGCCATGTTTTTACGACTGTTCAAAAATTTACAACTGCTCACATTATATTTGAACACTATTTGTAGGGCTTCTTATGAAGACTTCTCAGATTTAACCTATTGCTATTTTGGCAGCTTATCAATATATTGGTAGAATGGCACTGTCAGAGAGCAGAGAGTGCTCTTGTGGTTTTCTTCAAATTTTCCCACTGCATCCTATTTTTACTTTAGGAAGAATGTATTTGTCATCAGTAAATCTTTTTCCTAATTTATTTAGCATTCCATTTTGATTCCACTTAATTTGCATCTCTGTTTTATTTTAATTTGTCTTATTAAGAAGGAAAATATATCCAATTTTTTTATTCTTATTTTAATTAATAATAGCTGAAGCATTGTGTTCCTATATAAAACAATGAATCTTACTAATAGTCTTAATTTTTCCTACTTATTTATTGGGTTTTGATGTCAATCAACTTAGTTACTTTGTTCAAAACAGAACTATAATATTTCTTTCTGAAATTAAATAATTATTGGATAAAATTTTCAAACAAAGCTACACATTCAAGGGAATTATTGCTAATACAATGCCAAAAATGGTGGAATAATTCTGATGTTAGACAACTTTACAAAATGTGAAGTTTTTATATTATCAAAATTTTACCCATCCTCAGAAATAACGTATCACACACCTGCTCAAGGAACTGTCCCTCAGAATTCAGATTATCAAGACTTCCTTAGAAATCTAAATTTCAGCTCTATAAAACCTTGCTAGTCTGCTGGGGCTGCCATTAACAAAATGTAGACTTGATAGGCTGGGGGTTTAAACTAAATATGTATATTTTCTCACAGTTCTGGAGGCTAAAAGTACGAGGTCAAGGTGTTGCAAGCACTAGTTTCTCCCGAGGCCTCTCTCCTTGGTTTGCAGATCTCTACCTTCTTGATATATGCTCACATAGCCTTTCCTCTGTGTATGCACGCCCCTGGTGTTTCTTTCTCATCCTAAAGTGGCATCAGTCATGAATTAGGGCCCCTTACAAATTCATCAAAACTTAACTACCTCCTTAAAGGCCCAATCTCCAAATATAGTCTCTTTGGAGTTAGATTTCAACCAATGAATCTTGAAGAACACAATTTAGTCCATGACAGGAAACTTCATCTATGCTTACAGATTTTAGTTATTTGAAAATCTCTTTCTTCTCTTAGGTGCAGGCATGATAGCTTTATGTTATCTAGTTTACATCTTTATACCTCATCAACAAGTCTTTATTAAATTACCTTTGAATAACTAGTGTGGATTCCAACTCTTGACTAAACTTGACATATACACCTCCCTACTAATATCAGTCTTCACAATCTGACTTGCCTTGGCCACTATAATGGTGGCTCACCTAACAAAGGTGTAATCGTGCTTATCCCTTGAATCTTTAACAATTACTATAAGAATTTAGAGCTTACCTTATGTAGCTACTATCTCTTAAGACTGTTTTTTAAAATAAAGACTGTGGAGCACTAGTCAGTGCAACTCAAGGCAGAGCTGGCTAAATGAGAGCAATATAGTTCTAGAAGAATAAGTCATTGCTACTAATAAGCATTGAGATTAGGAGTCGTGGTTAAACTTGATATCAGTTGGAAAATAGTCTGTTGATAATAGTACTTTTCTACAAGTTCTTCCCTAGAGTTTCTATTGGATAGTTCTTTTCCACAATAACTAATATACTCATTCCAAAAATACAAGTAGTACCTGAATTTAAAGTCAGTGGATTCATCAAAGTGCCATTTATTATTAATAAACAATCAATCATGAGCTAGATATTATTATTATTGTTAATGTCTATTATATGATAAACATGCAGATTATTGAGTTCTATCTGTACGATTAAAAATCTCTGGCGTTTGGTCCAGAAATCTGTATTTTAACAAGCTTCATAGTTAATTTCAAATGGTCCTTATAATGATCTTCTTTCTGTGAATAATTTCTGATGCTCACATACCATTTCGGTAAATTTTGTTTTTCATTTTCCTAGTGTCCAAAAGCATTTAATACTTTAAAATTGATGACATTTTACATGTAGTTATATGTCTTTCATGTTAATATATACCTTTTTAGCCATTTTAAAAGCAGGAGTTATGTTATATTTATCATTTTTATATGTAGAGACTACCCTGAATGGGTTATCAAAAAATGTTTGCAGAAAGACACAGACGAAGAGAAGGAAGTAAATAATAAGTTTAGGTAGATGGATGATTTGAAGTTGGCTTTAGGGTCTCTGACTTGGGAGAGTCTTAAATGGTAATAGTTAGAGAAGGATTAATCTTGCAAACTTATTTGTCTAATGCCACACCCACCTCATTAACATTGACAACAGAGGCTCTGACAAGTATGTCATTCATTTCTACTCCCTACACTTAAAAAATAGAAAATCACTATCCAAAGCAAAGGATTGGAACTCATGGACTTCAAAGACAGTATATCATTTAACGTTATTTGATATTTCTTTGCTAGAAATCGTGTGTATCTGGCATCTACTCTAAGCATTTTGGATTATGGTTCTACTTGAAACTTGAATTTATATATAGAGGCTATAAGACTGCTAAATCTTCCTATGCTTTTGCTCCTAGGTTCATACCTGGATTCATAATATTCTATCTCTCAACATTTACACAATGTCTTACTGTGCTCTGCCATCACAAGACAGCTGTGAAGCATTATTCAATGTGTAAAGACATTATTAAGTCACATCTCAGTTGTAGGAAGGCAGAAGGAGTAGAGCAAGCAGAGGGCTTGACCTAAGACTTTAGCATACAGCCTTCTTCCTTTTTGATAAATAAGCTTAAACCTAAAGAGATTAATTCAACCTATTCCACTGTGGCCTGAAGCCTTGAAAGTGTACAGAAGATGCCAAAGGCTTCACAATCAGATAAAAACATGCTCTTGTTATTTTCTATAGCGGAGCAATAGAGTGGCAATGCTATTTGTAAGGAAATCCCTGACCTACTTGAATGCTTACCTCTTTATCCCACTGAGAGCATTATTCAACCTAGAGAAATGGGTAGCAGAGGCCAGCAGGAAGTAATTTGATTGTACAGCTTTATATCATGTAACAGATTTTGAAGGCTTAAAAAGTTAAGAAAGCTTCATTAGAATAGTATAATTAATCCCACAATGGAAATACTAAGAACAGAGAAAGGAAATCAGAGGATTTATAACACAAAAAGAAAACTATGACAAGTATGTGGGATGATGAAAGAATCTCTTGGCCAAGAAATGTGGTTAGGAACTTAATTGACTAGATTGACTTCACTCGGTGGGGATTAGGGGAAAAGAAGCTAAACGTATAAAGGAAACATCTTAGTTTTATCCAGTTTGGCTGTTACAACAAACTGCCATAGAATGGGTGGTTTATAATCAACAGAAATGTGTTTCTCATAGTTTTGGAGGCTGACATCTCCAAGGAGGGTGACAGAATGAAGGGTCCTGGTGAGGCCTCTCTCTTCTGAGCTGCAGATGGCCAGCTTCTCCTTGTGACCTCCCACAGTGGAGAGTAGAGACAGGAAGCAAACTCCTTTGTGACTCTTATAAGGGACACTAATCCCATTCATGGTGGCTCCATATTTCTGTCCTCATTTAATCCTAATTATTTTCAGAAGGCCCTCTTCCTAACATCACATTAGGAGTAGGATTTTACCACAATGGAGTTTGGAGAGACACAAGCATTCAGTCCATAACAGGAAACAATAAACATAGGATGGTGATAAGAAATAAAAAATATTTAAATTATCACAAAAGACAGCTTGAGTATTTTACATTGAAATAATTATTTTACCTTATAAATACATACTAAATGATGTGTTCTGAACTTAAAATTACAATTTATCTGTGTTATAATTTCAGAATCAACAATCAGCTGTGGACAATTTTACACAATTTTACAATTTTCATCACAAAGCAATTCACTCCTATTCTTGTCAACTTCAGAAACTTTCTTTTCTTCTTTTTTCTTCTTTCTCTCTTTTAAAATCGAGAGTTGTTTTGACAGATAATGAAACTTACAATGCAATTTTCTTATCACGTGACAATAAAAGCTGCTATTTCTTTCAACACTAATAAGCTGAAATGACAATTTCCTGTCTATATGTGTTTAATTATATGTTAGAATTATACCTTAGAAGCCAATGTACTTTCAAATGTAATTTTAAAACTTACAAAACAACAATGCCATCCTAATTTTTGTTAAAAATACATATTTATAATTATGTTTCTCCAGCTTCAGGGCAATTTCTTTATTTAGCCTCATCTATTATTGTGGCAATTACTAATTTTTCACTAGGTAAGACCTTATAAAGCTCCACTAAGCTCAGGCTGTTTCTACCTGTGAATGAGTTAATTGCTAATTTGATCTCTTCTAAAGGAAATGAAGCATCCACACCCAATCAATCTTCTGAAGTAAGCATGGGATGAATGCCTTTTTTCAGAAATCAAGAGAGCATATCCTCCTCCAGTATTTCTGATGAAGGATGTAAGACTCTATAATAGAATTGGAATGCTTGGTTAATTACCATTGCTTGCATAAGTGAGTGCCCTCATATGTCTGCTTAGTAGGACAAAGCTATTTCAGTGAGTTTGCAGATAATGTTCAAGAGTTTATGCATGTTTCCTAATAGAATTTGCATTAGTTATAATGATCTTTTTTTAGGTTATTGATATAATAATAATAATAATAATATGTATTTATTAAAGAATTACTCCACTCTATATTTTTTATGCACCTCCATCCTTTTATGCTTTTATTACTCAATCAATAACTCTTTCTCAATCAAGAAGGAAAGCTAAGTTTTGTACAGGTGATACAGAATTAAGTCACTCTGAGGACAAGGTCACACAGGACAGAGCTCACAAATGATGCCAAGCAGTTGATCTAAATCCAGAATTGGTTCTCTGAGCACTTCAAATCATTTATCATAACCTACCCCCTACTCTAACACTACAGTCCTTGTCTCCTTAGTCCAAAGATTTGAAAATGTGCATAAGCCTTTTTTTAAACATAGTTTGAGGCTAAAAGTTCTAACAATGTATTTCTCTTCTGCTTATACAAGTCATTGTATTTTTAGTTGGTTTTAGTTGGTTGGTTACACAGAAAGAATGCATCTAAAAGATTGTTGAATTAGAGGAGTCCCTTACCTCAAAATAAAATATACTTCTTTTGCTAACAGATTCCTAAACTTCAGTTAAACAAAAGTAAAGATCATCCTAGAAATATAAATAAACTTGGCCATTTATTGAGAGCTAAGCACTTATTATGCATTTTTCATTAAAGTTTAAAACTGACCTATAAAATACGATGTACACAATGGGGAAAAAATGTTGACCTTAATTTATTTTAACAGCATTTTCCCACGATAAAGAGCTTTGCCTTTCCCAGGCATTTACATTTCCATATATTTAGAGGCTTCTCTGAAAAGAAGAAAATAGGAAGCAATAAACAAGGCACACACTTTTCATTTTATATTTTCCACAGTTACAATGAAGATATTTTGAACATTTATAATAATCTCAAAAATATTTGTTGCAGTAAACTTAAATTTTCCAAATTATGTGTTGGTAAAATGTGTGCATACATTTTTATTTTAATAAACAAATCTTAAGTACTTGTTCTAAGATATATGCAAACATGCTGGAGTAAAGAATGTGTTCCATAACTTCAAGGAACATATAGTGTAACCAAAGACAGTTTTCGAATTTTATGCTAAAGGACAATACCCATAATATAGTGATCGGAGACACACATAAATAATGCATCTACAAGTCACACAAATGTATTTGTCAACAAATTTGGTCTATTGATTTTTGAATTTGAGAAATATATGTTCCTGCCAATATTTTTTTTCTGTCCTTATCTATCAATGGAATCTTCAATAATTTACATGAGTGCAGTCTCAATTAGATTAAAAAGTGTGATTCTCAGCTTGTCTTTCATCTTGGTGGTATAATGTGACTAAAATTTGCCAACAGAATATCATCAAAAGTTTTCTGTTGATCTTGTAGGAAATACCTTCAAGGCAGCGAGGGCATGTTCTTTTTTCTGATTTTCTTCTTTCCTGATACAATTCAAAAGTGACAATAGGAGTTTTATTTTATGTTATGGGAGAGTGATCATATAATTTATTGTCCAGGCTGGAATAATAGAGAGTGAAAGGAGGTATTTTTAAAAATTAACTCCAAACAATAAATGTATATGAAAATCTCCTGGGAAAGTGAATCTATATTGTCACTCTAAATTTGGACTTTCAAAAGGAATCTTAGTAATAAAGACTTTGAAGAAACAAAATATTGAAAAGGCTTACATACCTGATACCATGAAGCTTCAATACAAGACTTAAATGACTTGGCATCACTTATCGGAAAACATAATACATTTCAATCTTTTTAGAAGTATAATGTGATGGTTTTTGTCACAAATGACAGACTCTAATTTTAAATAGAACAGCATTTGAAACAAGTAGTCTATGCTACTTAAGGCAGAATCTAAAATGTCCTTATAGTCTTTCCTTTAGAAAGGGGTCAGTAAAGATATAACTGTTATAGTTTGGAGAGCTAGAGACCATGGCAATGTCTTGGCAAAATATTTAGTTAAGTTTTTCCCAACTGGTTCAATGGGGATTAGCTAAATTATGCTAAAAAAAAAAACACCACCAAAATCTCAGTGCTTCAATGCTATAAGTGTTTATCACTGTAGCAAAGTTCCAATGTTGTTCTAAGGAGTTGTGGTCCATATTCCACCCCACACAGGCTTGGAGGTAATTTCATCTAATGCAAGAAATAGAAATGGGTATTATTCAACAGCTCTTCTGCCCATATGTGACTTAAGCTAAATTCACTTAATTTTCATTAAATTACAACAATGTTTAATTTCTGGGAGTGGTATATACACTGTTTAAATATAAACTGGAAAGAAGAAACTACAAATATTGGTATACACTCATAAATTCTAACAAATCTGCTAAACCAGGAAGGCAGACCAAATGCAAACAAAGTTAGCACACTAAAGCAAATGTTAGGAAAAATTCACAATGTTGGAATTCACTATTTTCTTTTTCTTTCTTAAAAGAAAATTCCTGAGAGAGAGAGACAGAGACACAGAGAGAGAGAGACAGAGACAGAGACAGAGAGACAGAGACAGAGACAGAGAGAAAATTAGGCTGAGATGTATCAGGATGCAGAAGTAGATGGAACAAATCTAGATTTCCCAGTATTGTTGCATCTTACAGTGCAGATTTATTTCCATAATTTGGGGTTTGAGAGTGTTGTTAAAAATATATATATAAGAAAAAAAATTTAAAAAAGCAAAAAATCTTATGACCGAAATTGAGGGGTTAAGAGGTATTGTCTTCACAGTCAAATTTGCATTGAATTAGAGGAAAGCTGATATTTCCAAGATAGAGTATAGTAAGTAATGAACTTGAATTTTTGTGCTTGTGACCAAGATAAGGGAAGAACATTGACTTTGGTTATATTTATACATGGAATTTATCAAAATAACTAAACAAAGACACTTACATCCTGAATTTGATATTCTAATGGGAGATATAGACAATAAGCTATAAATAAATTACATAATATTTTGGAAGACCACAAGTACTTTCGAAGATGTCACAAAATGTAATCAATGAGAAGGGACATTAGGAACATGGGGATATAGGTAAATTTTTAAGTAGATTTAAATGATTAGTTTTAAAAATTTTAACATTTGTCAAAAAACTGAAAACAGATAAGGGAATAGCCTACTGAACATGAGGGAGAAGAGTGTCTGGCAATGTGTAGCAGCAAAGGTAAAAGCAGACCTATCATTTCCTATTAAAAGCATTAAAACAAGGAGGACAGTGTGACTGGAACTGTTAGTGGCTCATGAGATCTAAGATCAAATATAGAGGCATATCATTTACCAGTTGGTCTTTGTAAGGACCTTGATTTTTCTCGAAGTGAAAGAGAAGGCCAACAGAAGGTTTTGAGTGGAAGTGGTACATGACCTAATCTTTCTCTCAAAAAGTCACTCTGATTCCATTCTTGAGAATACGCTATGTTTAGTCAAGGAAAGTACCAGTTGAAATACTTAGAGTACTTTCACAGGCATCAAGAAAAGGGATGATGAATGGTAGCACAAGACACAGTAAAAAACTATCAGATCCTGAATACATTATGAGGGTAAAGACTCCTCTGACAAGAGAACAAGATTAAACAGAGTTCAATATAATCTCATATTCCATGTATTTGACTGGAGTAACTCAAGTGTTGGCTTACCATCCAGTTAGTTGAAGAAGATCATAAATAAGAAATAGAGGGGCTGAAGTCGTTCGGAAAGAAGAGATCTGATGTTCTTGTGATGTGTTAAATTTCAAAATCTGTCAGATGTCTAGGTGGATGTGTTAATGAAGCTATGACATATACCAGTCTGGGTTTAAGGAGAGAGGACAGATTGAAGATACACACTTAGTAAACTATCAGATAGATAATATTTAAGCTCTTGAGACTGAATCAGATGATGAAAATGTTAATATAAATGAAGAGGAGGAAAGGGGGAACAATAAATAACTTGAGAGCACCACAATGTTAGAATGTAAGCAAGAGGAGAAGAAAACTAAAAGGGATCCCGGAATGGAATGATTGGTGCAATAGAAGAATAATCATTAAAGTTTTGATGCCCTGAATGTGAAGTGAAAAAAGTATTGTCAAAGAAGAGTGCCCAGAATTAGCCAAACTGCAAGGTCTAAGGAAACAGTCTTTAAAGACTGTCCTCACTTCTAATGCCAGTTGTAAATTGGAGGGGGTGTCTTCAAAACACTCTCATGAAAACTCATTAGAAAGATTCATAGACCTCACTGAAACTTACTACATATGGTCATGGTTTATTATTGGGAAAGTATACACTAATATGAGTCAAGGGAAGATGTGCATTGGGCAGAGTGCTGGGAGTTTACACATGTGAAATCTCTGTTGTCCTAAGGACACCTTGCTTTCTTGACATTGAGGTGTAACAACACACAAAGAGTGTTTCTAACCAGGGAAGCTCACAGAGCTTCACCGTCCAAGACTTTTTCTTGGTGAATCATTGTAGGAATGATTGATTGTTTGTTTTTCCACATGGTTGAATTCAGTCTCTAGTCTCCCATTCCCTGGAGATTCAGCTGATATCATGGGCCCCCCACTAATCACTTTGTTAGCATAAATTACCAGGTGTAGTCCCAGAGGCCCATCAAGAAAAATAAAGATATTTTTATCACTTAGAAAATTTCCAAGGGTTTAGAAGTGATTCCTTCGATGCCAGAGACAAAAGCCAGATGACTTTTTGGGCAAAGACAAATTCTTTGCTACATATAGAATGAGGGATTATATCAAATGTTGCTGAAAGCTCACACTATTAAAGAGAAATAACATTTTTATATGCTCATGATAATGACCCACTGGGAAGTAAATGTTGACAATGTATATGGGGTGGGAGGAAGACTTTTTGGAGCAACGATTTTGAGTATACACGATCAGATGAGATCTGACCCACAAGCAGAAATAGTGGCTATAGACGGAGATATGATGATTCACCCACGTTAAGATGAAAGGCATAGTAGGTGGCTGCAGGTATTGAAAGATGAATAAAGTGGTAGAGGTCTATAGAAATTATTTTCTTAACACTGCCATCATTTTCACTGAAGTATGAAGCAAAGTGATCAGATAAGAATGAAGATTGTAGAAGAGGTGTTGAAAACATAAAAATAAAGGAGAAAATCTGGAAAAGACTCTATCTGAACTGATAGGTTTAAAAAAAGTGTAATATGATTTCCTTGCACAACAAGGGTTGAAGATAGTCCTCATAAATTTAAATGCCCTATTCAGTGTGTATTTTGTTGTTGTTGTTGTTGTTTTAGATTTTCCTGCAGCCAAATTCAGGTTCATAAAGCAGGTGAGGAATAGATGGAAAGCAGGATTTACTAAGATAGTGGTTTTGCCAATTATACAAGTGTTTCATCATCTGACTCACTCTTTCTTCCCCACCCCAGGTTGATCATTTTGATTTTAAACCCTTACTCTGCATCTAGGGGGGCTGACTGCTGTAGATGGCACTACCACGGCACTCTCGCCAGCTGACTTCAAAATGAGGCTGTAAAGGTCAAGGGCAGGCCACCCAGAAATGTGCCACTTTGGCATAGAGATTATTTTAAGCTGAATATAATTAAGGACCAAATGACACAGGATGAACTTCAACCTTCTCCCTTATTGTCTATAAAGAATTCAGATAGAGGACCTGCTCCAGGATGACAGTTATTACCATAGATAAATACATTATAATATGAAGTAAATAGCAAAGTCTGCTTGTTAAAATTCCTCTTCATGTCTTATTGTCTCTGCATGACATAAGAAACCTTGTTTAAATTATTTTGCTAAGCCTTTGTTCTTCCCATCTTCCTATGAATTGTATCCCACCTTTTCAAGTCCAGACACCCTCCCCCTTCTTATCTCAGGATGGAATATGTGCCTCAATTGCCTGACTATTGGGGAGCCCTGTGAATCTCTGTGGGGGAGAAATTACCAATATAATTAATATTATTTTCTCTTCTTAATGAGTTTTATGTACATTTAAGTCTTCGTCCAGCTAAAAGAAACTTAAAGATATCGAAAAATTATTCTTCCCCAACAACCAATGGAAGACTGCTAGGAGATTGCTTTGTGGGAGGAAAAAAGTTCAAGCTATCAATTTCCACGCATTGTCTGCTCTGGAAATTCCTTCTTGGCAGTAACAGATTTCAAATTTGAAAGGAACTTTTGAGACGAGAGCTTAATACTTCATTAGTTTAAAATGAGATAATTAAGGCCCAAATTGGTTTGCTTCTTAGGTTTGTGTTTTGGTTGCTTTTTTTTTTTTTAGTTTAACAAAGTTATCAAATTAGGCAAATGACAGAAACAGGACTAGAATAGTGTTTTCTCACTCCTCAGGGAAAGGTGTGTATATGTGCGTGTTTAAGGATGCTCTGCTTCCTCACTAAAGGATGGAAATATATTACATTCGTTATAACTGTAGAACAATCCAATATTCATAATGAGAAACTGTCAAGAAAAGAAAAGCAGTTCAGGAACCAGTTCAAGGTTAATTCCATTTATTTTTGTCCCTAATTTTAAACAGTAGACTCATTCTCAACATTTTCAATGTGTTCATATTTTGTTTTTAATTCTCTACAAATAGGTCAACACTTTGTCTCATGGTTGCTTAATTATAACTTAATATTAGATATTTAAAAAATTAAAGGCACATATAAAGTCTTAAGTTCACAAATCATTTCTGACATTTTGACTACAAGATACTCCTTCAAAATTCAATCCATATGTCTATTTTTTCATCTCAAATTTTCCTAGTATTAAGAACTTAAAGGAAAAAAAAACTTCTGATATTTGCTACAACAAAAACATATATTTTAAACAGGGTTATCATAGTCAATAGATGCAAGGTTTTATTTAAAAACCTTTGAGACTAGGGGCTCATGGGTGGCTCATTCAGTTAAGCATCCAACTTTGGCTCAGGTCATGATCTCACGGTTCACTGGGTTAGAGCCTTGTGTGGGGCTCTATATTGACAGTTTGGAGCCTGGAGCCTACTTCAGATTCTGGGTCTCCCTCTCTTTCTGCTCCTCCCTCATCCATGCTCTGCCTCTCTCTCAAAAATAAATAAACATAAGAAATTTAAAATTTAAAATTTAAAAACCTTTGCGATTAGCTGCATTTACAGATTACTTTCATTGAAACGTTTATTTTTTTCTCCTAGGGTTTCAGGTGACCAACTGGGTTGTTAGAGGAAGGGATTTTATGTATAAACTAGTTTATATATTACTGTATTGCTTCTATTCATTGCTGCTAAACTATGCAAAGGACTGAAATGAATGCACATTAGTGGAATACAAAATGTAAATAAACCTAATTTGAAACTAGGAGAAACAGAATTGTAGAAAGTTAATTGCTTTGTTTATGTAGGGTGATTGGAAGAGCACTTCTTGCTCAAAGGCACACCGTAACTTGGAATTTTTAAATGGTTTTTTAAAAAGTCTGTACACTGAAGTTTTAATGCAAGGAGTAAAATGACTTGGGTGCTTTTCAGTGCATTCTGGCTTTTGAGGCGCCTGCGTGGCTCAGTCAGTCAAGCATCTGACTTTAGCTCTGGCTCGCAGTTTGTGACTTCAAGCCCTGCGCTGACAGCTCAGAGCCTGGAGCCAGCTTCGGATTCTGTGTCTCCCTCTCTTCCTCTCTGCCCCGCCTCTCTCTTTCTCTCTCTCTCTCCCTTTCTCTCTCTTTCTCTCTCTCAAACATTATGGGACGCCTGGGTGGCTCCATTGGTTAAGCGTCCAACTTCGGCTCAAGTCACGATCTCACCGTTCCTGCGTTCCAGCTCCCCACCAGGCTCTGTGCAGACAGCTCTGAGCCTGGAGCCTGCTTCCGATTCTGTGTCTTCCTCTCTCTCTGCTCCGCTCCTACTCTTGATCTGCCTCTCAAAAATAAATAAACATTGAAATATAATTTAAAAAAACATTAAAAGATAGTTAAGTGCATTCCTGCTTACTAACTAAACATCAAGAACTGATTAATCATAGTTCATGGGATTTAAAACTTTTCAGGCACTATGTTATTCATTTTCAGATTTATTCAGAGTTGATAAGACCTAAGAAAAATGGAAGAATACTATCTCTAGAAAAATATGAGTGAAACACATATATTGTTATTGTTACTGTTACGGACTAAATTTTATCCTCTGGAAATTCACAGACTGGTACCCTAGTCCTCAAAGCTCAGAATATGACCCTATTTGGAGATAAAGTCTTTAGAAGGGGATTTAAGTTAGAATGAGGCCATTAAGGTGGAATCCTAATCTAACTGGACTGACTTGCTAATAAAAACATGAGATGCCAGGGAGTGTATGTGCACAGAGAAAGGCCATGTGAGGGCACAGTAAGAAGGCAGTCTTCTGCTAGCCAAGAAAAGAGGACTCAGATGAAAACAAACCTGCTGATAATTTGATTTTTGGGCTTTTAGCCTCCGGAACTGTGAGGGGGAAAAATGCAGTGTAAATCACACAGTCTATGGCATTTTGCTATGGTGAACTTCTTAGCCAATTAATATATGTAGTAATTATTACAGAATGAAGTATATAAACATGAAACAGACCAGATCCTGTACTTTCTGACCAGTATTTTTCTCCATAAAATAAACTAACACAGGCAATAAGTTAGTAAGGAGAAAACAGACTCTTACTTATATAATTCAATAATTAAGATTTACACACCAGAGAGCCCAGGCTGGGATTCACAAATCCAGGTCCAATAACAGATATGAGCCAGAATAATCTTTGGAGAAATAAAAATATTAAAGATCTTGGAACAGATTTTTTTTTTTTACTAAGTGTACTCAAACCAAACTACTGTACTACCACCTTAATATTGCTTTGGCTTTTCATTTCATGTGAAAGTTTTTGTGGGCTTAGGTTTGGATGTGCATGAAAACAAGCTGTGGTAGATTTCCTAATACTTTTAATAGGCTAAATAAGAAGAGGAAACCTCTGTTATCTCCCCATTATTTAATTTGTTCTTGAGTATTAGGATTTCATTTGGATCACGTTTTCTCTTGTAACAGATGCTCAAGGGTAACAGTAACAAATTAAGTTTTTGTTTAAAATTTTTCTGCTCTTTAATCTGAAACTTGTAAATTTATCTTCAAATAGTTCTAATATAATTCATTTTCCAAGCATGGAAATCAGGGAAATATAAATAACAAAAGACCTTTTATTGAGAAGTGCTTTTCTATAACAAGGAGAACCCTTTGACAGGCAATTCCATGTGCATCTGATTGTTCTGAATCATATCACAAGATAACCCTTGGCTATAAGACCTTAAGCCTTTTAGGAGATGGAGGTAAGGCAGAGATGAAGACGTTTTTGGAGGGCTTTGGAGAGCCAATGGGCAGACAAGGTCAGCCAATCTATGAAGTCAATAGCCTGTAAAAATATGTCTTATTGTGCCTGATCTCCTCAGGACAGAGATTCTTGCTAATTAGACCTGTTGATTTGTTTGCCTGGGTTCAACTTTACTATCAAAAGTGTCTCTCTGGATGCAGCTTGCTTTATACCCAAAGTGACTTTCTTCTATTTTTCATTTCTGATAAGCCCTTCCTCCCCAACTCACAGAGTTGGTATTTTCTTTTATTTAATTTTTTAAATGTTTTATTTATTTTTGAGAGAGAGAGAAAGACATTGGGAGCAGGGGAGGGTCAGAGAGAGAGAGGGAGACACAGAATTGGAAGACAAGCTCCAGGCTCTGAGCTGTCAGCACAGAGCCCTACGTGGGGCTTGAACACATGAACTGCAAGATCATGACCCGAGCCAAACCTGGATGCTCAACCAACCGAGCCACCCTGGCTCCCCTGGGTTGGTATTTTCTATCTTTAAATATATAAATATGCTTAGTTAGGTTCAAGTCAAATATCATAGAGGTAAGAAATGCTTCTGCTTTGTTAACTTCAAGTTCCATTATTGCTACTGAGACTCTATGTGTTGAGTGAGATGTCGTGTCATTAGACTGCCTATCTAAATGTGAAGACCACTTACACACTGTGAAGTGGATAAGATTTTACTTACATGCAATTTAACAAGTTAGCCTAGAGTTTTAACAATGCTGCAGAATGTATAAAACTTATGGGTCAGAGACTGAGGAGAGTTTATCCATGACAGCAGAAGTGGCAGCCAGGATATCAGCCATATTTTTTTCCATTAGTTCTTCAATTTCTAGTTTTTACAGAGTGACCCAAGAGGGACAGGAGATGACTACACGTGCTGGGGGTTTGTTGAAGAAGAATGCTGAGCTTAGAGGACTGGAATATTTTGTACTGGTCAGTGAGCACATCTGTCCTTTGTTCTAAAGGCTATATCTTTCAAGGCTATTTGAAATACAAATATCTATGACGAAATAATCCATACTGAAGGGCAGGTAGAGCCATGCTCCAAAGACTTGCAGAAATGTAGAAGATCTGGGGGTAAGTGTATGCCAATATAAGAGATGACACCTTCTGAACTAGACATTTTAATGGGGTTACTGGAAAGTGAAAATCAATGGAGAGGAAAAACTCCTATGATCAGGGTCCAATTAAATTAAACACATATTTCTTGTCTTAAGTCTTTTTATTTATCTTGAGAAAGAGAGCGTGCATAGGAAGGGAGAGAGTGAGAGGGGGAGAGATGCAGAGAGAGACAGAGAAAGAGAGAAAGGGAGGGAGAGTCTCAAAGAGGCTCCTCACTATCAGTGCAAAGCCTGATGCAGGGCTTGAACTCACAAACTATGAGATTATGACCTGACCCGAAATCAAGAGTCAGCTGCTTAACTGACTGAGCCACACAAGTGCTCCTAAGTACATATTTTTTAATGTTTGTGATATGTTGTTTAATCTTTTAAGAATAGAAATTCTTCAGGAAAAGAAAACCTAACAAAGAAAAAAAAACTACAAAATTTACAAAATGTCCAAAGACAATTTTTTCTATAATTGCTATTCTCAATTTACCATACAATCACATTATCTTGCATATAGAGTAACTTGCAGCTATTATTTTATAATTCAATAAAATAACAAGCTAAATAAAATTCTACTAAAGAGTTAGATGCAATACATATCACATGATACAATCTAACATTTATATACTGTGCAGCTGGAAATAAAAATCTGGAAATATAAAAAGTACTTTTATCTATAATTATAAAAGCAGAATAATAATATGTTACTTTAATAAATATACCTCCATCAAATACTTTATTTGAAAAAAACACACACTTTTGTAATTAACATAAAATGTTTAATTATGGTTCAATTTATAAAGCAGTAAATTATATGGATGCAAAAGACTACATATAAGATGTACAGCACTGTGTTTCCCCTATGCACTACTCATTCAAGATCGTACAACTGTCCATCAAGAACTGTGAAGAAGGGTCTGGAATTTTTCCTTGCTTATAAGATACCACTTCGGCTTGTAACAGTTGCATAGACATTGGCAAGAGACAAGAGAACCCTGAATCTGAGACAAAGGATTCTGTTAATCACGGTATCACACAGCAGATAGTGTGAGCTTCGTGTTAGCATTGGTTCCTTTTGCCCGCTGTGGAAAAGAAAAAAAAAAAAAAAGATTAACTCAGCAGGTGTGTAGGAGTTCAAAGTCATTCCTAAGGAAAACTACTGTACACCTCCATAACTCACCCTCCATTTGAATTCCATACATCTAGGCTCAGGTGAATCTTCTTCATTGGCAACACTTTTCCTATATTGTTAAATACCATTCCTGGTGGTAATGTTCTCTCTGACTGCACGAGGAGGGGAGGGCCTGATTTCCTCCAGATTTGGTGCCTAGAAGTTTAAGCCTGTTTCTCTCCAGATTTGCCTCCTGTGCCTTTTCTCTTCACTGATTCTACCCTGTATCCTAATGCTATGATAAACTATAACCATGAACATAACAACTTCTGAGTCTTGTGAGTCCTAACAAATCATCAAAGCTGAGGGTAATCCTGACACAAGCCTCAAATCTCATGGCTGAGATACAGAGAGGCCCATGCCATGTTGTGCACATTGTGAATTTGTCACAGTTGAGGGACACTTAGTTTAAGAGACTATAATCTTTTAAAAGCGCTAAAGCACTTCTGTCCCACCATTTCCTTTAAGCCATGTATTGTCTATATTATCTTGTTCAGGAAACAAACCTGCCCTCTGTCCTTGAGGAAAACACTCCTTCTTCTTCCCAGGCTGTTTGCTATTCATATGTGTTTTATAAAGAATAGTCTGGAAAAAAGTTATTATAGCCTGTGACAAACATATCTTAAGGTGATTGCAACCCCCTTCTCTTGAGCTGGGCAGAGTTAGCAACTTTCTTCTAACCAGTATAATGTGGCAAGGGTAATGGGACATCACTCCCTTGATTTGGTCACAATATATACAGCACACATACACACAAATGGTTATGTGTTATATATTATATATTGTATGTTATGTATCAAATGGTATTTAATATAGTCATATATATTATATATTATACATCATATATTGTGCTGTATGTATTATATACATATATATTATATACATGACACATGATATTTTACATATATGACTCCATTTAGATAGTATGTGCTAGAGAAAAACTTTTTTGCTGGCCTTGAAAATGCAAACTGCCATGTTACAAACGACCTGTGAAGAAGGTCATATGGTGAGTAGCTATCGATGTCCTACGAGTCATGAGGAGAACCTCCAACCTACAGTCAGCAAGAAGGTGAGATCCACATTCACACCGCTGGAGGAAAATGAAATCTGACAGGAGCCTGAAAGAGCCAGATGCAGAGTGATAACTCTGGATCTTGCTGATCCTCCAGGAGAGTGGTGCCTGGCCAACCTTGATAGCAGCTTTGTGAAACCCTGAGCAGAGGACTCAGCTACACTGTCTTGATCCACAGGACATTAGTGAAAGAAATGTATGCTCTCTTTGAGCTGCAAATCTGTTTGCAATGCACCATCCAGCAAGAATAACGAATACAATGCTTTTGTCAGAAAAAGATGCAGAACACCAGAGACCCATGAACAATTCTCTCCCAACTTTGTACTAAGGCAGTCCCTCAGTACAGCCCCAAATATATCATATCAAAGTAACTTTCCCAATTAAATAATAGGCCATCGAATTCAACAAGACAGTTGAAAAGAGGCCCCTGAGAGTATAGTTATTTCTCATTTTTTTGTCCACGTGTTGTCATGATACACATTTTTATTTTGTCAGTGTTATGGTAGCACATACTATAAAAATAAATGAAACATGGATAATGCCTTAAAGAGTTTTCAGTCAAGTAGCAGGGGTAAAATACTGACTTGCAATTCAATTGTTTGAATCTTTGCTGGAAAACAATCTCAACTGTACATGCAGCTAAATGTGCCCCCCATATATACATTGCATGACGTGTCCAATTTAAACTTGTTTTCAGCAAATATGGCGTACTGAGAACACATAAAGGAAAAAAAGTCTTATTTTGGTAGCACTGAAATTTCTACCACTTTTCCATCCCATCCCGGTAATGAAAAGTTATATTAGAGGTGATATCATCCATGAGATACTTGGGACACATGCGTAATCAATTGAAAGCTTTCCTAGAACCCTAGGTTTTGCCAGTAACTGTACAGCTTTAGTTTTGCTCCAAGTCATATGCAAGCAGAAAGACAGTATTGAATTATTTAAGAAGGAAGAGCAACTTTAGATGCTATTTGTGGACAAGGAAAGGGTAAGCTATAAAGTAATGGAGTGATGTAGTTGGTGGCGAGAGACCACCTCTTTAGAAAAGAACAGATTACTGTCTATGTATCTATTTAAATATTTATTGTATATATTGCACTGTCATATGATATACAGAGGAAATATTTTCCATGAATTCCTTGACATTTCAATAGAATCTATAATTCCAAGTCTGATTTGTTGTAGATTATTTTTCAGCTATCTAATCTGAACAAGAATATATTACTTACTATAAGTTACTTTCATATGTACAGATTGGAAAAAATAAGGATTGCATGGGAATCAAGTTAATCTGAATTAAGCTTAATGAACTTCTCATTTGCATGCCTATCTCTTAACAGGTAAACCATGAACTTTGAAGTTCTTTAGGATAATACGTACACATGTTGTTCATGTTTGTATGTGCTTAATACTACACCTTTGTGTCTTGGCAGGCATATCGCAAGTTTTTTTTAAGAAATATAGAGATGAGAACTTTATAGCCAGCTGCCCAGTGTAGGTGTTGTGGCCAGAGGCTAAACGAAGGCTAATTGTCCTTTATACACATTGACTTTCATGGGTTTCTTTTGTTTTTCCACATCTTATTTATAAATATTTAATACATTGAGTGATCTATTATGTTTTATAAGGAATCACTAATTTCACAAAGAATAAGTCTACATCAGAAGTCTGATATTTTGCCAAAGAATAAAATGTTGTTCTGATTCATTTAAAGCAAGTATAATATCACCTAAGAGAAACTAAAATACCAGGTTACTGATTGGTGTCAGGCTGATTGATCTCAGTACTAAACTATGTAAGAGTCAGCAAAGATATATTTGAGAAATCAAATCACGTTAGTGATTTTACTGAATTATTAAAAAATTTTGAAATGTTAACATAAAACGGGATTTTTCAGAACCTGATCATAAAATTAATACTTTACATTCTTTACTTTTGCAACCAAAACAGAGTTGTATTTACACTATTTAGTTGAGGAAAGTGTTTGACATCAAAGAAACAGCAAGACAATGTACATGTCTTCATAGAGATTCTATTGTTATGTTCTCTCATAGGGATACAAAATCTACATTCTCCACTATAGTCAAGACATAAAACAATAGCAAATTTATTTTAATTGGGAATGTCTGAATAAGTCTTATTTAATTATAAGTGTATGTGACATTATAGTTTGAGGTTTTAAAAATGGAGAACAACATATCAATACTATATGCATGAATTATATGCTATATCATAAATTATGAAAAAATATATGTTGTATAATAAATTAAACATTAGATTGTATGCTGTATTATAAATTATAAATAACTTTATACCAATATGAATTATACATGTATTTCTCTTTGCTAGTGTGGAATACTGATCACAGATGATTATCACTTCTTTATGACATAAATCCAAGTAAGAGATCTGACACAAGATTTCCAGTAATAAAACACATCCATTCTGGTTTTGGAAACAGAGATTTTAAACCAAAGACTTTATATCATGTAAATAATTTATAATAGAGTGGACACAGAAACTAGAAAAATGAAATCTGTAGAAACGAAGTACAGAATGTTTATTAATTCTTGTATTAGTCACAACACTATGTTGTAAGTCTCCAAAACTCACTAAAACCATCTTTAGTCAGACATGGGCTTGTATGAGAAGAAAATGGAATTTAAGTCTAAAGGAAGCACGAGAACAACTCCAAAAACCTCTGGATGAAGACGTTTGGATTAGAAAACCCACAGAAAATTGGGACCCCAATTCCAGCCCTTGCACGAATTTCATTTCGGGTTAAGTATCAACTGCAAAAATCAGCAGCAGAAAAAGGAAGAGTAACAGAGTAAACAGCCAAGGGATTGTTCCACTGGGTGTATCAAATGTCTGTTTGTGTGTTTTTTTCTTTGTATGTGTATACTAACTCTTTGCCATACAGATAATAAACATTCCAGAATTTACTTTTCCCTGTAGAGCTACATGGGCAAATAAACAGCTCCATTTTTCTTTTGAGAGACAAAAATAGGAGTTAAGAGTTTTATAGGAAGATTAACTAAAATGTTTTGAAAAAATTCGGTAAGAACTAAAATATATTAAGAAAACCTATGATAAAGATGGTTAAAATCCCTTTTGGTTTAGCTAATAATCTTTTATTTTTTAATGTTTATTTTATTTTTGTGAGAGAGAGAGACGGAACATGAGCAGAGGAGGGGCAGAGAGAGGGAAACACAGAATCAGAAGCAGGCTCCAGGCTCTGAGCTGTCAGCACAGAGTCCGATACGGGACTCAAACCCACGATCCGTGAGATCATGATTTGAGCTGAAATCGGATGCTTAACCAACTGAGCCACCCAGGTGCCCTGCTAATAATCTTTTGGAAGACATTCTATAGAATTGTTTTAATTTCAAGAATCATGGAAAAAGGATGTTAACTAGATAAATTCCCTAATTATGCATTTTAAGAAACCAAACCTCATAGAAATACATAGAAATACAGAAACACCTAGTTAATAAGAGAAAAATCAACATGGGGATGTATTTGCTTGGTTTTTGTGAAAAATATAATACATATGTACAAATTATTATATAATTTTTAGAGTTATAGTTTAATTCTTATATACTATAAACATATTAGACTTAATATACATATAAGTAATTTCCCAGAACAAAAACATAAATCTATATACACATAGGTGTACCTGTATATGTATATACATTCATATCTTTATCTTTAATAGTCATCTTTGTATTTCAATACTTAAATACTCAATATAGGCATCTACAGGGTAAATATTTTCTTTGGAATATTTAATTTGAAGAACATTTCGATATTTTTACCATTTTGTACACTTTCCAAATTTGTTTCATTTTTCTCTGTTGTTCTATGTTTATCTATCAATCATCTATTTGTCTATCACCTATGTATCCATATCCTATCCATCCATGTATTCTGATATCTTGTTAGACAAATAATAAAAGATGGAATCCACTCATATAGAATATACATAAATATAAAAATTGGGAAATCTATTAGCTTATCTTATTGAATTACTTATTGAAATATTGAAATTTTGTGACTTGTTCTAAAATTTTTTTATATGTACCACAAAAAAATTTTTAATTAGTATTTGAGTATCATATGAATGCCTTTAAAAATAACTTGTAGGATTTTTTTCTTATACTTTTTTTGGCTGTTGTATTCAAAAATCAACTTCAGCAATTCCCTGAGGTATAATTTGATGTCTTCTAATAGCTATCTTTGTATTCTTACATTTATTTTTCAGTACTCAAATTATCTTATGCAGATAAGCATGTAGTATATTAATGTATACATGTGAGATGTGTGTACGTACACACACAAAATAACATGCATGCACACATGGGCTATTCTTTTTATATGTGTTAGTTATATCCTATGGGGTCTTTCTGATTCCTGAATTAGTGAATATTGAACATTGCTTCCAGGTGAAATTCACCAATTTCTAAGAGTCTCTGATCGCAATCAGTATACATTACCTTGTTTTTGTATGTTTGCAGACATTTTATTTAATGTATTTTGTTGACTCATTAACATTGAACCTATGGCCAATAGCACCATACTTTGTATCTGAAAAAGCTTATCTAAGACACTCTAGTGGAGAACCATGGAGAGGGGAAGGGGCAAAGAGATTAGGGGAGTGAGAGGGACACAAAACCTGAGAGACAATTGAATACGAACAAGGAACCTAGGGTTGAAGGGAGGGGGAGAGGAATGAGAAGGGAGGTGGTGGTAACAGAGGAGGGCACTTGTGGGGAAGAGCACTGGGTGTTATGTGGAAACCAATTTGACAATAAACTATTAATAAAAATATTTATCTTAATAGAAGCACAATTAAAAAAATAAAAATAAAACACTCTGTAAAGCATACCACAACCATTTGCACTTTGGAAAACTTACACTTTTGGTATTACACTGGGTGCTATTTTAAACAGTGAAATTATCCCCAAAATCACAAGAAAATTGCATTAAGTATTGCATAAATAGACCATGAAAAGGACTGAAAACTGAACAAGGGAGCAGAGTGTCACTTTTTTTATCACCAACTGGGAACTTGTATATTAGGCAACTCAAACTTTCCACAGCTTTGTATATGTTTGGAAATGATTATGGAAACAGAATATAGATATTGGGCTAAAATAAATTTTAGTGAATGGGTGAATCTACAAATATCCACAAATCATGAAAATCAACTGTATATGAATCACTTATATACAAATTATTTTCTGTTAAAACATATTTCTCTATTACACTTCTGAGTATAAAACTTATAAAGAGTTTATTGTCTTTATAATATAAACCTTGATGTAATGAACCATATTTACTATAGGAACTGCAGTTTGAAGAGATCTTATATTTATTTATATTTATATTTATATTTATATTTATATTTATATTTATATTTATATTTTTACCTTATTAGATTTTAGTATACTGGAAAGCAATAGGTGCTTGGTCCTATATGTCTTTTAAATTTGTGTAAGATTGATTATTTGAACACTGTATTTAAACCTTAATTTGAATTCGAGAATCTTTTCATGTGTTTGACTTTTGGATTTAACAGTCTCAGTATATTTATTAATTTTCTCTGAGCATGGTTTTCTTTTAAAAATATTTTTAATGTTTATTTTTGAGAGAGAGACAGAATGCAAGCAGCAGAGATGCAGAGAGAGAGGGAGACAAGGAATCTAGAGCAGGCTCCAGACTCCAAGCTGTTAGGACAGAGGAGCTCGAACCAAAGAGCTGGAGGTCCTGACCTGAGCTGAATGGGACTCTACTGACTGAGCCACCCAGGCATCCTGAGCATGTATTTCTATTTGATTATTTTTTCCAAACAATTTATAAGAACTCTTGGTATCATACTGTCAGTATTCCTTTGTCTGTAATCTGCATAACTGAAAATCTTTATATGCTTTTTTATTGATTTTTGTTTTATATATAGTTACACAATGGTTTTTATTTCAATATAGTGCAAATTTCTGTGCTATATTTTATTTTGAAGTATTAGACTCTATTTCTTCAGGATTGTTTTATATATATATATATATATAAAGCAAATCATGAAAATCAACTGAATCAGTGAATATAGAACACTGCTTCTAAGTGAAATACTGATTAGGTTTCTAAGAATCTCTGATCACAATATGTCTGTTAATCAATACAAAACTGTGTTTTTGTATGCATGCAAACATTTTATTTTATATATTTTGTTGACTCATTAACATTGAACTCATGGCCAACAGCACCATACTTTGTATCTGAAAAAAGCCAATCTAAAACACTCTGTATGGCATACCATATTATATATGAAAGATCTAGAAATATATGTGAATATATGTATGTATATATATATATAAATTTTCTAAATCGTTCAGTATCAATGAGTGCAAACAAGAAAAAAAAAAAAACCCAATTGCCTTGCACTCTAGCCAAAGCATCAGGAAATGGGGACCCTAGCCAGTTGGAAAAATTTTATAAGGTGACTGGTTTGCTACAGCCAAAGGGCACAGAAAAATATCTGGTCCCATCTCTACTCACAATCACAAAAGCTAAATACAGAGCCCAGACTTCCACCTTTTACCAACTTGAATGAAATAACCCAATCTTTCCACTGGGGTGGTGCTAGGAATGACTAAATAAAGAGCCAGTAATTTCATCCTTTCCTTACTGTAAACTTTCCTTCCATCTTAATTCTCTTCCCCTACCAATGGCAGTCAAGACCAAGTAAGGATGGGCCCATCCAACCCCATCATCAATGGAGGAACAATACACTTCTCAAGAAATGGTACTGTAGCAATTCGACATTCTGTGCAGGGAAGAGGGGAAGTATCATAAATTAAGTTTCATACATCATAAAAAATGTAACTCACAATGCATCACAGACTTAAATGTGATTTCCAAAGCTATGACATTTAGAAAAAAATAGAAGAGAATCTTTGGAATCTAAGATTAGGCAGGGGGTTCTTTGACTGGCTTGACTCCAAAATCATAATATATAAAAAGAACTATTGGTAAATTGGACTTGCCCTATGAAAGTCTCTGTTAAAAGGATGAAAAAACAAACTATATACTGGAAGAAAATATTTGCAAGCCAAATATCTCACAAAAGGCAACGATCAAAGTTTATAGAAAAAACTAAACAACAACTCAACAACAAAATCTAAAGCAAACGAACAATAATATAAAAAAGACATGAAGAAACACGTCCCTGGAAATAGTATAAAAATGTAAATTAAAACTCTAATGAGATATCATTTCACATCTATTAGAATGGCTAAAATAAAAAAAAATACAACATCAAATGTTAGAAGGTGTGGAAAGAAATGGAAATATACTGCTAGTAGATGTCAAATGGATAGATACTCTGGAAAATAGTTGGGAAGTTATTTTTTAACAAACAACAATAACACATACACACACATATACAAAGCATATAAATACAATGGACTCTGGCCATTTAACACAGATACATAAAATTTTATGTTCACACAAAAACCTGTGCATGAAAGCCATAGCACATTTCCACATAAGCGCCCCCCCACAAGGAAAAAAAAAAAAAGACAAAAAAAAAAAGAAAGAAAATCTAGTTCCTTCCATTTAGCACAACCAAGCTTTCATAAAGAAATTTCTTCCATTGCTAACATGTAAGGTAATCATAATGCATCCACCAGTTTTTCCTAAGGGCAAGGACTGCCAGGTGTTGCTCATATTATTTTTCCCTTTTTTATTATATTAATGGAAGTTATTATTATTGACATCATGTCTCTGCTCTAATATTGTATAGTGTGTGTGCACATGTTTGTGTGTGTGTGTGTGTGTAAGGAGGAAGAAGAAACAAGAATTCAATGTAGAGCATAGATACTTTCATTTTAGAACAATTAAAAGAGAAAAAGTTATATAAAATAATTCATGAGCAACAATTTTCTTTCCTTCAACAGACAAAGGTGAATCATAGAAGATCTTTGAGCAAGACTCTGACATGATCAGAATTGACCTTTTGGAAGATTTATTTAGAAGTGGTGCACAGCAGACATGAGTAGTAAGAGCCTGGAAGTAGTCTATGAGCTAACTGGTCTTCAAGGCAAAGTGTCAGTTAAGTGTCTAGATTTCAAGCCTTTGCTCAATAAATAGTGAATGATTACTTGATATACTACATTTTATGAGATAAATTTAGAGAGCAATCTACATCTAAAAACTGTGCTAAAATTTCTTAGGATAATAAGGTAATTTCCCTTTATGGTGCTTTCAAATTACTTAACTTGTATTTAAATTATCTAAAGACTATTGGTCTTGTCTTCCCAACACTTTCCCTTCTGCAAGCTCACTGGCTCACAGCTCTCTGGGGTAAGAGCCCTGGGGCTGCCTTCAACACTGACCTTCAGTTTCTTCATTTTGAGGATCAATTGTTTTTATGTATTTTTGTGATGTGGATATCTTTCGTTATGAATTCTATTTTGTATTTTTTTTGTCACTGAGAGGTGCACGAGATACGCTTTATTCCAAACTACAGACATAGTTTTTTCTCACCATCTTGCGGAGGTGGATTTTAGCAACATTCAAGTTTATGTTACATTTAATATCTAGTGACCTGTGCATGAGCGATTCTGGTAGTTCTGATTTGTTACCGTCATCATCTACTCATGTGGTTCTTTGGTTTTTATCAAATTTTTCCTCTTCTGTGACTATAATTTGAAGATTCCTCTCTTCTGGTCACATTGTAGATTCCCTTTCTTCCATATTCTGATATTTGAAGCCTCTCAATGGTTTAGATTTCTTAGAAGTAAGCATGATTGGAGATACATCTCTTACAAGGTCATCTTCATCATATTCTTAAAGACTTATTGTAATTTTCTTGGTGATTATGTTTCACAAAATATATAGAATACATTCATTTCCCTTTTTTGGCTCACCATATATTTAATAACACTTTTTAAAAAGTTCTTCATACTTTTTAGGATGAAGAAAAACTCTCTATAACTTTATAATTTAAACTTTAGTGGAATTCAGATCTATTATATCTTTATTTTTCTAATTTTATAAATGGCACTAGTTCCAATCAATCTTTTTTTAATGTTTATTTTTGAGAGAGAGGGAGAGAGACAGAGCCTGAGCTGGAAAGGGGCAGAGAGAGAGGGATCTGAAGCAGGCTCCAGGCACCACGCTGTCAGCACAGAGCCAAATGCAGGGCTTGAATCCACAAACTGAGAGATCGTGACCTGAGTCAAAGTCAGACGCTTACCCGACAGCCATCCAAGTGTCCCTTCAATCTTTTTAATTAGAAAAAATATTATCACTTTTGTTCTTCCACGGGTAGCAGAGATTTATCTTGGAATGAACACAGGCTCTGGTGTCTGTTTTATTTATCTATACCTGCTTCACAAACTACCAAAAGTTTAGTGGTTTAAAATAACTATTTTATTGTAGTTCAGATTTGGTGGCACCAGAAATTCAGGCAGAGAGCAGCTGAGTGATTTTTCTGTCCATACGAACCTAACTGGGTCAGTATGTTACACACAGTTGAAGACTGGACTGTTGTCGTGTAGGCTCTAAGACAGTCAGTCGCACACATACCTGGTACTTTGTAGGGATTGGAGGAAGGCTGGTATCAGGTGCCTCTTCCTCTTAGATCTCATAGATCCTGTAAACAGTGTCTCAGGAAGGAAACTGGAATCTTAAATGATGATTCAGATATCTAAAATCAAGTATCTGGGAGCAGGAAGTGACAGTTGTCACTCTCTAGAAATCCGAAACCAAAATTGGCAAAGAATCAAGAATTGGTCAAGAATTCAAAGAGTCCAGATTCCATGGGAAAGAAGATGGACTTTACTTCACAAGAAACATAGCAGGTGCACTTGGGTGCCTCATTTGTTGGACTTCTGATCTTGGCTCAGGTCATGATTTCACAGTTTGTGAGATTGAGCCTCACCAAGGTCTCAGTGCTGGCAGCATGGAACCTGCCTGGGGTTCTCTCTCTCTCTCCCTCTCTCTCTCTCTCCCCCACTTGCACTCTTGCTATCTCTCAAAACAAATAATTAAACTTAAAAAAAAAGAAAAGAAATATAGCAAAGGATTTGTAGTATATTTAAGACACCAGTGTCACAATTGAATATCAATCAGCATTTCAACAGATAAATAGCTTTTGACATTGAGCATACAACTTAATTTTCCAGATTTTAGTGTCTTAATCATAAAAAGTATATAATTTGCTCATCGCATTGAGTTTTGGCTGAAATTAAATGAAAATATTTCTATAAAGTAGGCTACTATCTTCCCCATGGTAAATGTTTATCATAGCTGAGATTTCCTTTATCTTCACTCTGTCCTTACACAGACAATTTCCTACCTTGATTTTTTTTTACTTGCCTTTTCTGGACTTCTACAAGTATATAAAATATTGATTTTACTAATATAAAGTTTCCTTTTTGCTCTTGTATTAATGTACTTTTATATTGTAAGTAGACATAGGCCCAGTGATTGCAATATAGAAATCTATGACATATATAACCAAATACAATTTAAAATAAAATGAAAATATAATAATCTACACTGAGATTAAAAAAACAGTTACAATGGGTATGGTATTTCTCTACCTGCAGTAAACCTAGTTATGGGACAAGGCAATTTTAAGTAATGGAAAATTGAATTATCTATTATGGCCTCAGGAATGCAAATACTAATGGCAATTAGACATTATCTAAGCTTTAATTATTAAATACTATTTAATGGAGATAGCTCAAATAGGTCTATGACAGTTATAAACTGCACAAAAATATCTTAAATCAAACTAAAATGTATATCATATCTTTCTTCTAAAAAAAGGCAATGTGCCTTTAAATGTATTAATACTAGTTGACATGGCGATTGAAAAGTTCATGTAGCACAATGACTTGAGATGAGAGCTGTTATATTCTCTGGCATAGTCTTTCTAACAAGCTTAGAGGAAATTAAATTTACAAGACAAGCTTTCCGTCTGTGAGTTTATCATTCTGCTACACAATTAAGATTGCTGATATCTTCTCTCTTCTTATTAAATCCTGTAAATGTGCCCAGAGGCTACTGCAAAGGGAATATCCACAAAATGAGATCAAGAAATACATAAATAAGAAATGTGAGTTTAGTATTCATTACTCATGATTTCCAAAGTGTGCATGAAAGATGAGCAGAACATTTATATTCATTCTGTTTTCCTAATATTGACCTAACAGAATGTTTGCAATACAACACTGTGATGTCAGGGACTATAGACAAAAAAGGAACTTTTAGATCATGGGCTCATGACTTTCATTTGACAGATGAAAAAACAAACAGATCAATAAAAACAAGTGAGCAAACAAATTCTTGAGTCTTAAAAAAAAAAACTTCTAAAAATTCAAAGACCTGGTAAATGACAGAGCCAAAATGTAAATCTCAGTATATATAGACTTCTCTTTATGAATTCATTGCTAACTCTAGTTCTGAAATGTAATCTTTAAAACCCTTATAGCATACATTTTAATACTATAAACTACCTTTAATCCACTCTTATAACCCAGTTGAAAATCTGACAGATTATTAATAAGACAAATTTGAATTATAACATCTTAGAATTAAGGAGTCTCTAACAAGATGATACTAAACAGTTACTTATCTTAGTTAACTCCTTATTTTATCATCTACATAGGTAATTATAAATATCTGATAAGACTGTGTATTTAGTGTTATGTCTGTATGTGTATGTGTATGTGAGAAAGACAGACAAACAGAAAGAAAGAGACAAAGAGACAGAAATTGAAATCGATTGCTCAGTGACAAGCACAGTTTTGAGCAGAGAGCATATTTTAATGATTAAAGATTGGATATAGGTTTGGTAAACTCAGATTTGAATATTGTCTTTATCACCCTGGAGTGTTATACAATCTTAGGGAGAAAAAAAAATAATCCATCAAGTCGGTTTCCTTGTGTACATATCTCTTTTGGTGTTTAAAAGGATTGTAAACAGTCTTCTCATTTAAGAAGGAAGCAAAAAAGATCCAGACCAGTATGATTCAACTAATGTGAAGTAACTCACAACCCAAACTCTCAACATTTAAATTTTTGTTTAATTATCATTTCCATAAGGAATTAAGCATGTATTCCATCAAAAGGCATATTGTTCTTTGTTGATGAAGAAAATGTCCAAGTTTTAATATTTGCGGAGCGTGTTCCTGTGTCTCAGAGAAGCTATATATTATTGAACATTCACCAAGGTCAAAATGACTCATGAAAACCTTAAAGCACAGGCTCTATTTCCACTACACTTACACAGTGTACATCTGCTGTGTTAAAAAAGTAAGTAAATAAACAACCCAAAATGAGCATTCCAAACAAAAAGATAAAGAAAATTTAAAAGCCTCTAGGTTCCTATAAAATTAAAGTCATAATGGGCTTGCACATACTAAAACCATAAGATAAATTATGTAACTTTTTGGAATGCCCTTTCTGTGATGATTTATAACTCTTTATGTAAAAAGAGGTACATATATAACTGCATATATATATATGTGTGTATATATATATATATGTTCAAATAAAACTCTTTTCCTTTCTCTTTAAAAGAAAAAAATTCTTCTTTTTGCATGAAATGTTACTACTTATAATTAGGATATACAAATAAGTACAGAATTTGTTTAAAAATAGTATTTAAATTCACATTCATCTTATATAGGAAAATAAATACTCTGGTTAAAAGACAATATTGGTACTAAATACTACTCATTTCAAGTATCATTTATTTCTAGAGAACATTATCATGTTTACATTATTAAAACAAAATGTCCTGATATTTTGTTTTAACTATGGAAGTTAATGCAATTTGTAAAAAGAAACAAATGGGAACTTTGAAAACCTTGAGAATATCTAAAACAATATATGAAATTGTATGACATTAGTCTAGGAGTTTTCAGCTCTATTTGGACCCCTGAAACTTGATGAGCATAGCTCAGGTGTGGGAAACACTTATTCATTCAGCAAACATGAATCAGTGGCTATTATATTCCAGGCCATTTTCCAAATACAGGTTTCCACCACTCTGAAAGTAGAGTGTTCCTCTGAAATTTTTTGTAAGCTGGAAATGAAGTAAAATGGAGAAGCAATCACCGTTAATTTATATGGAAGCATTTTTGAGCATTCCCAGGCTCAAAACAAAACAATACAAAACTCTTAGGCTTTTCTGATACCTTAGGACACATTTTGCTAACAGATGCACAAAATGAATCAAGGTAAAGCACAGATGTTGGCAGACACAGTTCAAAGCTCTGGTGGCTTGATGCTGAGATGCTGAGTGTAGTTTTGGGGAAGGAGCTTGGCGGAATCACTCCTACTTCTTAGGTCAGGCTGCCTCTAAAATGGGTTACAGCAAAACAAATACTGAACGTTATTTGCATTTTGCCTTGTTATTTTTTTAGAAGTGAAAATTCTCTTGGCATTGCGTTGGTTAGTGAAAACAAGTACTGATGTAGGTCTTTTGTAACAGTGAAGGTGCATAACTGGAACTTTCCAAAAGCGAAGGATACCCGTACAAAAAATAAGAATAAAGAAGATTCAGTGCCTCTGGTGAACTTTCTGACAGATTTGTGAAGGACATTTATATAGAAGCAAGTGGGATGGGAACAGAGTTAAGGGACGAATGCCTTGTGAAAGTCGCTTCTGAGTTTACTTTACTAATTTTGCTTAAGTGAACAGGACAAACGTCTGATTTTGCAATTGCAATGACTTTGAGATGTTAGTCACTTGAAGGAAAGATTGTTTCTGAGCATAGCAATTGGGCAGAGAAGATAATTTTATTCAAAGAAAATTGAAGGCTAAGACGACTCTTCATAGATTCTAGTATCTCATCTTTGCCTCTGAGCTCCCCTCTTAGAGTAGTGAGGGCAGATTAAGTGGAGAAGTGACCTGACTGAAAAAAGTCATGTCTCTTATGTTAGGTGTAAAGGGCCCTTTCCTTGTCTTTCCCATAAATAGTCCATATGCAGTGATGGCAATAATTATTCTCTGTGTCTTGAATTATTTTTTGCTTCAAATTCAAATAGCTGACCTATCAAACTAATAGGATTGTCTAAAAGATTAAATGAGATTAATTTTATACATCTTATGGTAATAAAATATTTCCCATGTATTGTATTCAAATAAAGGGAATGTTGGAAAGATAGAATTTTGTTCACTTTAAATATGAAACACTAAGACTAAGAGAAGTTCATCCACCTCTTTGAAGTCTTAGACCTAGTTATGTCTCTGATATCATAAAAAAGTAGAAATCACATTTTTTATTCTGGTACCTTTTCTCAGCAACACATTGGAAGCTGATTAAGAAAGTTTACATGTCATTTTGCCTTATGGTGGTTTATTCATCATTTCATCCACGATTTATTGGGAACCAAAATTTTCAATATCAGGAGTCAACAGAAGAGAACAAAAGAAAATGAAAACCCTGAACTTCAGGAACTTTCATTGTAATCAAGGTAGGGAGTGCAGATGATGGACAAATCAAATAAAGTGCTTAGAAAATTAAATAGAAACATTTATTGAGCAGGAAAAAATAATAAAGCAAAAAAAAGGAACAGAGTGTGTTGGGAGCGAGTGTCAATTATATAAAAGGTGGTTAGGTAACATTTTCTTTTTTATAATGTTTATTTTTGAGAGAGAGAGAGAGAGAGAGAGAGAGAGGGAGAGAGAGAGATAGTGCCAGTGGGGGAGGGGCAGAGAGGCAGAGAAAGAGGGAGACACAGAATCCAAAGCTGGCTCCAGGCTCTGAGCTGTCAGCACAGAGCCCTATGCAGGGCTCAAACCCATGCACTGTGAGATCATGGCCTGAGTCAAAGTCAGATGTCTAACCGACTGAGCCACCCAGGTGACGCAAATATTTTTTGATAGGGGCACATTTGAGACCAGTGAGAAGTGAGCAGCAGACTGGAAACACTGCACAAATAGGAAACTGCAATTCAATGTGTGATGGTCACATTTAGGGAGTAGCAGAGCAGAGAGGGACAGAAGAAAATTAAGGAAAAATTAAGAGTGGCTCAATTGGTTGAGTGTCTGAATCTTGATTTCAGGTCAGGTCATGACCTCATAGTGGGTTCTGCGCTGAGTGTGGATCCTGCTTGGAATTCTTTCTCTCTCTCCTCTCCCTCTGCCCCTTTCACCCCATTACGTGCATGTACTCTCTCTCTCAAATAAAAATGTAAAAAAGAAAAAAGAAAAAATGAAAAAGTGAGGGAGAGGGAGAAGAGTAAGAGATGATGTTGGAAAGTTAACAAATGAGGGTGAGGGAGCAGATACTGTTATGCCTTGGGGGTTTTTGATTTTGACTGAATGAAATTTGAAAACAATGAAAGACTTGAAATGAAACTAACATAATCTAAACAAATTTTAACAGATCACTGTAGCTGAATTATTGTGAACAGAGTCTACTCGTTATACAATAAGAAGGCATGAGGAAGAAATAGGAAGCCAGTTTGAAAGCTAATACCAGAATCAAAGCAAGGGATGATGGTAACATAAAGGAAAATGGTCAAATTTTGTATATTGTTGGAAGTTTAAGCAAAACAATGTTTTGGATTGATTAGATGGTGGGGGGCGGTGGCAGTGAGGGGTAAAAAGAAAAGGAGACAAAGATAGATGTTAGAATTTTAAAATTTGTGTCACTAAGAATAAAATTAAGAGGGAAGAACAGGATTGAGATCAAAGATCCGAACTCAGTTTGGGGATTTTTAAATGTGAGATATTCTTTCAAAAATTTTAAAAGTGTTTATTTATTTTTTAAAGACAGAGAGAGAGCATGAGCTAGGGAAAGGCAGAAGAGTGAGAGACACACAGAATCTGAAGCAGGCTAAATGTTAAATACTCTTAAACATTTAAGTATAAGTTCTGAAAGGAAAATCACCAAAATAGCCCATAGCCTCAGAATGGAGTCACTTAGGTTGAACTCCATATCACCAAACCAAGATCTAATTTAATTACCATTTCTTCTCTTCCAGAAAAAGAATATTAAACCCGTAACTTAGGAATTGCCTAATTAGCACTAGTTAGACTATCTGCCTGATAGACCTCTGCCATCTTCTAAAGGGAAGTAATCTTGCAATAACCAAACTGCTTTTTCCCCCCTGATACGGTTTCCTTATTCCTGCTCCCATTCATTTGTTTTGCAGTTCCTCCTTTATATCTGCTAGAATGAATCCTGCCCAATTCAAATAGATTTTTGCTCACATAAACTCTTAAAATTTATAATGTGCCTCAGTTTATCTTGTAACAGTTTAAAATGAAGGTTTAGCTTTAGCTGAGTTTCATCTATAGCAAGAGAGGATCGTTTTTGTAGGTAATTGGGCACAGGTATAAGTGGGTAGATGTTCTTTTCCAGTTATTTTAATGTCTTCATTAAAGTAGGAAGTACAGTCACAGGTGAAAGTCAAGGAAAATGATGTGACGTGGAGTAGTGGACTAGAGTAGAGAAGTTATGAAGAGATGCTTAAGAGATTGGGAAAAAGAAAGCACAGAGGAACAGGGCATGCTCACAAGGCAATAGTGACAGCCTGTTTGAAATAAATGAACATGGATATAAAGTGAGATTGTTGTAGGAGGAAGTTCAATTACACAGTTGGATTTAAAGAATACAACAAAATTTGAAAGAGGCCAAGGAATTGATTTCATATACAAAGGAAAGATTGAAATGCAGGACTATGAAATTTAAATATAATTTTAGTCAATTTTGCAATAAGCATTTAGTGATTCCCTCTGATGTGTCCAGGACTGTGCCCTGGGGGACACAGAAGACTATATAATCTTGGCAAGTACTCATGCAAAACTTGTTCTCTGCCTAGAAAAACTGATTTCTAGGGGCACCTGGGTGGCTGAATAGGTTAACTATCAGACTTTGGTTCAGGGCATGATCTTGTGGTTCCTGAGTCCAAGTCCGGCATGGGGCTCTGTGCTGATTGCTCAGAGCCTGGAGCCTGCTTCGTATTTTGCATCTCCCTCTCTCTCTCGGCCTTTCCCCCTCTAGTGCTCTGTTTCTCTCTCTCTTTCTCTCAAAAAAATGAATAAATTAAAAAAGAAACTAATTTCTAGTAGTCAATTCTATTCTATATATATATATATAGATATGTATGTATATATATATATAAATTACAGGACATTAGTATAGAGTTTTTAGCTGTATGGGGTCTCTTGAAATTGTGATGAACATAAATCAGATGCAAGTAATACTTATTCATCCCTTCAGTAAGTCACTTTATAATAGATTTTTGAGTGACGACTATAAGATACAGCATAATTAAATAAAATTATAATTAAAATATTGGATGACTACAACAAATGAGTTAAATACAATTACATAAAATGCATTAGAGAATTACAGTGGAAACTTTCTAGTGCACAGACATTAGATTATGCTCTTTAATACTGAGGGGTTCTGCATAGCTGCCTGACTGTTTCACTCACGTATTCATCCCAAATTATCAATTTTCCATTTTTTGCTAAACAATTGTCTTACCTTTTTGGTACGTGTAACAAATAAGTTGCCACACACTTAGTCATTAAAAACAACACAAATTTACTTTGTGTGTCAGAAGCCCAAGACAGGCTCACCAGCTGAAATCAGGTGTTAGCAGGCCTGAATTTTTTTTTTTTTCTGGAGACTATAGGGAAGAATTTGTTTTGTTGCTGTCCGTTTGTTTTGTTTCATTTTGTTTTTTCTTTCTCAGCTTCTAAAAGCCACCTGCATATCTTGGCTGGAGGCCTGAGGTCTCTTTACGACATCTTTAAAGCCAGTAACATGATATATTTCTGGCCTTTCTTCAGGAGGCACATCTCTCTTGCTGACCACTGCCTGAAATGGTTTTTCACTTTAAGAACACATGTGATTAGAATGGTCACACCTGGATAATATTCCATCTCAGTGCCGTTCATTTTAGTCCCATCTTACCCTGGTAAGCTAAGATATTTCCACATTCTTAGGATTAGGATATGAACATTTGGCGGGGGGCGGGGCGGGCATTTTTCTGTCTACATAGCAACAGGCATATGTTCTGCCTCCATGGAGGTTACACGTGAGTGGGTAAGAATATCTCCGTGCAGAGCATTATCATTAATTTATGTGTGGCGTAGTCATGCACCATAGCATTTGTATGTGAATCACACTGGGTTATAATTTGTGGTACAAACCAACTGTGGTGCTACGTTCCTGAGCAGAAGCAATAACTCAATAATATCTACTTAGGGAACACTGTGGAACACTGGAACACCAGAACACCAACAACTGGGGAAGGTGACAGGTCGTAATATCCAATTTCACCAGTTCATTTATTTATGTCATAATTAATGAAGGTTTTGTTTGGTTTTTGTTTACTTGTTTTATATTGGGGAGAGAACTGAGAGTCCCTAAGGGGATGGAAGCGAATAATTCTTACGGTTTTCCGAACAACTGCAGTCACACTGAGTGTGAGGCTGAGGGAACTGTGTCCTGGAGATTGGAGCGTTAAAGCAAAGAGAAGCTTCAAGGTGCATCAGGACACAGGCTAAGTTTCATCAAGGTACCTGGCGTATGCGAATATGGAATTCTTAGGAGAGATCACGCTTCCTTAGGAAATCACTGCAATTTATTCTGAAAAGACCTCCTCTTAACAGCATTTGAGAGAAAATGGTCAATTTATTATCCTAGTCTCTGATTCTAACCCTTGTCAAGAGTCCTCCAATTACTCTGGCCCCTGAACTTGAGGAGCTGTCAATCTCTATGGAGACAAGTTATATGAGATAAATAACCTGAATAAATACTTTTTTATTGCAGGCTATGATGACTTTAAGTTTGAGAGACGCTAAGAGATGGGAAAGATCTAGACCAGAAATAATTAAGCTATGGCTGTTCAAGTCTCTGTTTATTTGAACAATTTTTCTTTTTGGTCTGTTGAGACAGAGGAGGGGATATAGAGCTTTATCACACAGAAGGGATTCATTCTCATTATATTGAAGGGTTTTCTATCTTGCCTACACTTTGGAAGTTGTGTTTGTCTGCTACAGAACACCTCAGCACATTTGTAAAAGAATTCTTTGGCAAGTACACTTGTCTTCATCAACAGAGTCAGCGACAGTCAAACACTTGTCTCCAAGTTCTGTCATCTCCTTTTCTGCTCTTCCTTTGCTCAGAAACTTTCGCACAAGCTCAGTGTTTCAGGCTGACTCAAGCCAATTTGGTCTTGACAACTCTTAATAATGGTGACTGCCAAAGTGAACATTGCATGACAGTTAGTCACTTTCCCAAAATCTCACCACCAACTAAATTCTGCTGCATATAAGAATGTCTATTAAAGATATATTTACTAGGAAGAAGGATGCTATTGCTTGTCCAATAAGGATGATGAAATTCTATTCATTGTTTCAGATTCTTTCACTATACTTTTCATGAAAAGGTTACATATGTCAGATATATTAATTTTTTGGAAATATGATTTAGTTAACAGAATGAGGCAACTAGAATCCAGTTAATCCATAGCTAGGCATAGAAAACATTTTAAAATAAATCCTATGCACCATTCTCAAAATCTCGACCTTTAGGAATGCTATCTGTAAATGTGAGAAGTGTCTCTAAAAATATTGGCCAATCCACATTCCCAGTACTCCAATAATTTTACCAATGACAACTTAATTCTGAAATTTATTATAATAAGTGTCTTCTGGTATCATACATTAAAAGTAATATCTAATATTTACTATAAATTAACAAAGCTTTGGTGGCAAAGATAGTTGGAATATTTATAATGCTGCCCACTGGAGTATGAACTTTCTTATTAAATCCTAGGTGACTCCCTGAAAGTATGCAATTTCCAGATTAGAGCAAGTGGGAGCCTTTGCAGTACATATTGTGTGTATAAAAATAACACAAATATAATATATATACATATACATAACATATATGTTTGTTCTGGGGTTCAGAACAAAACTCCCCAAAACCTGTTACTTTGACACATAGATTATTTTGAGCTGAAGATAATGAAGATTGAAAAGGCTCAGGAAGAGCCCTCACACATCCCCTACCTTTTTTTTTTTCCAAAAATTTTTTTAATGTTTTATTTATTTTTGATACAGAGAAAGACAGAGCATGAGAGTGGGAGGCACAGAGAGAGAAAGAGACAACAGAACCGGAAACAGGCTCCAGGCTCTGAGCCAGCAGTTAGCACAGAGCCTGATGCAGGGCTTGAACCCACAAAGGTGAGATCTGACGTGAGCCAAAGTCAGAGGCTTAACCGACTGAGCCACCCAGGCGCCCCACACATCCCCTACCTTAACTGCATCTAAGAATCTAGATGGAGGGCCTGGATCTTGGAATAGAGCTAACTCCAGAGATAATTACAAAGATATTACCCAGGTGTGGAAAGCTGGGGAAGTTCACAGGACCTAATTGTTGGAACTCACTCTGTGCCCCTATTGTCTCTGCATGGCACCAAAAACATTTGTTTACCAAACCTTGGACCTTTTCATCTTCCTGTATTTATTTTCCTTTTTTTTTTTTTTAAGTTACAGATCCTTACCCCCATCTCCTTACCTTGGGACAGTGCATGTGCCTCAAATGCTTGATTTTCTTTGAAATTCTCTAGATTTTGTGGGATTCTGTACATATGAAATTAAACTTGATTTTCCTCTGTGAATCTTCCTTTTGCCAATATAACTAATAGAATAGCTAAAAGTACCTAAAAAGGTAGAATTTTTTTCCTCCCCCATATATACTGCTGACATATTTTCAAATAAATGTCAAACAACTCAGTATCCAGTCCTTCAATATATAGTCATAAAAGAAACAAAGAATGTGAAAATTCACATTGCAGATGGGTATCTAGCAAACAAAATCATAAATTTAATTTTCAAATCCAATTTAATTTAAATGAATTCAAAGTATTTACAGAGAATTTCCTTTTTTTTCCTGAGTAACTCCCCCTTCCCTCATTTCTTTCTTTCTCAAGATTTACTTAGTGCTTACTATGTTCCTGACACCATATTTTAGGGATTTGAAGTAAAATAGAATTATATTTTTTTCTCAAGTAGCTCAAATTGAGGATGCTGACACAAAGTATTTTATTAACCATCCCAAACACATCATTAGCCATATGGGGGATTAGGAGAGTACCGAATTTTGCCTAAGAATTTAAAGATACTGTTCATAAACTAGTTGACATTGGAAAGAAGTCTTGAAACATGAGTCAGCATGAAGGTCAGTCTATATAGCAGGGGTATACAGTCAACAGCATATAGATTGGTGAACGTATTGTACATTTAGGAACCCACACTACAGTTTACAATGTCGGTGGTATAATGTAAGAAAATGTCAAGAGATCAGAAAGACAAGCCAGGGTCAGATGACAGAAGACACTGAAAGCCCAATTAAAGTTAACATTTACTTTGAAAGTAATGAGAATCCATTGGAAGGTAGAACCATGATCAAATCTACATAAACAAAAGGAGAGAATGCACTGAGCCCTGATCAAGGAAGAAAACACAGTTGTGAAGGCTTTGCAATAATGTCCTACAATCTTACTCTCAAGAGTTAGATATAACCAAACATTTGAGTAAATTTAGCTATAAGTCTATGTATTGAAAGACAAAAAAGTAATAATTTAAGATTAAAGCAATACAGATAAGAAATGATAATGTCATTCTTTCCATAATGGGAAAGATTGATCAAAAACAGGAAGACTAACTGTACCCAGGCAGTTTAGAAGACAGAGAAAAGGGTAATTCTAAGATTTCTGACTGGAATATCTGGGGAGACATGGTGACATTCACTAAAATTGAAGACACACAACTTTGTAGTACAAAAGGGCAACATAACTTTAGGCATTTGAGATACCTGTGTAGCTTCCAGAAAGATTGCTCTCGTTTGGTTTTCATTTTGGAAAATGTCTGTGCAGTTTAACGTGATCAGCAATCCTTGTTTCCACACAAAATTCTGGGTACTTTCTTTTTCAATGTCAGTTTTCATTATTATTTTCGTTATTACTGCAGTCTGTAAATATTGGAATGATGATGGGCTCAGTTCTTCATACTTTTTCTCCTTTAATATGTGCTCACTCCCTTAGGAATTTCATCCTGTCTCATGCCTTTAAAAAACCTATAGTCTGATGATTCTCAAACACATCCCTAGTCTGTCTTTCATTTCTGTCTTTCAGATTTCTATTCTATTTGTCTCTTTGATATTTCATCTGGATAGCCAATAGGCTTTCTCAAGGTTTTTTTCCTGCAATGGTCTCCCTCTGAGAAAATGATAAAATTCTCTCACTGAGGGTGGCTCAGACTCACAAGTGTAGTCTCCTTCTTCACCTCTCTGTCTCTCACAGCCCACATTAGATTTGTCAGCCACCAACACTGACATCTTTTTCTCCTAATTTCCCAGCTTCCAGGCCTGTCACCCTTCAGTTGTCAACATGGGAGTCAAAAGACAATTCAGATAATATTACATTCATTCTTGAAACTTGATAATGGTTTTTCTTATTACTCAGGAGAAAAGGCACAAATATTAACATGAACTTACAAGGTACTCTACAGTGCATTGAGCTTTACTTTTAATCAATGATATGGAAACTGATATTTTTACCTGCCTGTTCAGATTACCCTCTCAACTACAGACTAGTACACTTCCACATTCTACTGCTTCCTACATAACTCCATCGGAATCCTTAATAGCATGTAAAATCCAATATATCAAAATAACATTTTGATTCTTCACCCATTTCTTCCAATCTTCACTCTGCACTTTCCCTATTTTAGTCTATAAAACTAGTATGCACGTGTTGCTCTGGTCAGTAACCTATGTGTTGTATGTCATTTCTCTCTTTGCCTTGTTTTGATCTTCTCTTCTTAACCTGCCTAGAAGTCCTGTTCATGCTATGTAAGATTCTTCCTACTTCCCCATAGTTGAACATGCCATAACTTCCTATATAGGTTAGTCAGATGGCTTTTTAATTAGTCTCTCCTGTCTTCACCTAATCCAATCACTACAACTGACCTCTTACAGATTTAGTTCAGACAATACCATTCCAAGGTTTAAAGTAATCAAAAACCCTTATTGTATAAAGTAAACTCAGGACTCTGAGTTACATGATCTGTAAATTCCAATATGAATATTCTCTGCTTTGTTTCAATTTCATTTATTTCATCTTTCTCATTTCAATCCAAATATGTAGATATGTGTCATAAATATTATAGTAATAATAATTCAGACTTAAAATGCTTGCATCTATTTTACTATCAGTGACAGAAAAGAATTAAACTATTTGTTTTTTGCTTCTTAAAAAAATAATGTTTGTATATTTGTGAGACAGAGAGAAAATGACAGAGTATGAGTAAGGGAGGTGCAGAGAGAGAGGAACAGAGCTTGATGAGGGGCTCAAACGCACAAACCGCGAGATCATGACCTGAGCTGAAGTCAGATACTTAACCAAATGAGTTACCCAGGCACCCCTAGACTACTGTTTTAAATAAATCGGGATAAATATTGATTTTTACGTAGATAAAGGCTTTATTTGAAATACATGCAATGGTCTCTATTCATCATGTTTCAAACTTTGAATGACTCACCTCCCTAGAAGAAGGTGCTACTTTCAGTGTGATAGCCTCTTGACATATAGAATATGCTCAGATAAAATACACCACCAAAGTTGTTTTTGTTTGTTTGCTTTTCATATTAAGAGATAAATGTGCTCTTTAAAACATGAAAATTGAATTCATATGAAAATGAAACTCTCAATAAGAACATTTCCTTATAACTATTATTGGTTTTTTATTGTTGTTGATTATGATCATTATTCCACTCATCTCATAAAAAAAGGAGTCTGAAGACCACTGACTATTAGTGTATACGTTTAACAGAAAAAGTTGCTAAAATACTGATAAATCTATCACTTTAAGCACTTGTAGGGGCGCCAGGGTGGCTCAGCTGGTGAAGCATCTGACTTCAGCTCAGGTCATAATCTCACAGGTTATTTAGTTTTAGCCCCCACTTTGGGCTCTGTGGTGACAGTTCAGAGTCTGGAGGCTGCTTCAGATTCTGTGTCTCCCTCTTTCTCTGTCCCTCCCCTACTTGTGCTCTATCTTTATCTCTCAAAAATTAATAAACATTAAAAAATAAAAAAATCAACTTGTAGTAAATCTAAAACGTTTCTTAGATGAAAAACTCTCCACATTTGAGACTAAAACTATTAGGCTAGAGGGTAACCTCAACTCCCAGACTGGATATTGTCATTGTTCGGCAGCAATATTTAATTAATTGATGGGGTTGTGCTTTTGGCAATAAGCAGAAAAAGCAGATTATTTTTCTCAAAAAGTTTTACAAAAAACTTCTTAAATTCAATAAATGTCAGAATCATTAGAACTTCAAGTTGATAATGTCATATTTCTCACAAAAATAAATTTTCTAAACAAACATTATTTTACCTTTAAATATGTCTCATAATTAAGGGATAACTATCATATGCTTAAGGGAATCATAAAGTTTAATACACTTAGATCTTTCTCCCTCTTCCTTTTAATGTAACATTAAATAATGGGAACATGCTAACAACACATTTTATTTCTGTACACTTTATTTCTTCATGTTTCTATCTTTGAATTCTTTTGCTCTTAGGGTAGTTACTTTTTAAATTTTCTTTTTTAGTGAGCCATTGTCTACCACCTTTTTAAAAAAAACAGTGACAACTTTTGTGTTACTGAAGGTTTCAAATTGTTGGTTAGATTTAGTACCAACTTGTAACATTTTAATTGGAAGCTAAGCTTATTTTACATGTAGGTAGGGAGTTTGCCAACTATAGTGTTTCAAGGTCATTTAAAAATTGGTTCTATAGTTCTTTTTTTTTCTTGATTACAATTAGATCTTTGGAGGAAATCTTGATATTCAGAAGTTCAGATTCACAAACAAAATGGAACCATTAAAGACTTTTTTTTATTAAAAACATATTCATGAGAAGTTTGCTTTAAATTGTACTTTTGTCCCATGCATATAAAATAGGATTTGATTTTCAGAATCCATTTATATTTCTATTGAAAAATTATTATATGAACTGGAGTAATCTTACAGCATAGTTTTATTTCAATTTAATATTTTCATTGTTTTATTAAAATAATCAAGATACTTAAGAGAGTTAAGGCAATTTTAGCCATCATTCTTACTAACACATGGATATCAGAGTACAGTATAATATAATAATGTATATATATTTTGGTGATTTACAGATTTATCCAATTTCAAGTATTGTTCTTCATTTGACTGAGCTAACAGCAAAGATTCCCTACTGGACTTAATCAAATACTCTATCTTATTTTATACTTTATTACCACAGGGAGAACAAAAGCTACACACCCATTATTTAGTCTCAATCATCATATTGTGACTAGAAAAAGCCTCGTTTTAAACAGTCAGGAGGCCCTGAAGGGGAACCTTCCATGAATGTCTCATTCACGGCAGCCTATAGATCCAGCAGGGAAAAGGCCCATCACTCCCCGCCTGGCAACGACGCACTGTCCACGGCTTGCGCTAACACAACCTCCAACTTTTGTTCTTCTGCAGTCATTTTTTGTTTAAAACAACTCTCCATAATTTCCTCAAAACCTAATAAAATCTGACCATTCCTTTGTCTCTTTGGACTTGCCTGTAATTTTTCCATAGTTTGCTCATCCTGAATTGCCAATTTCTTGTTATTCCCTAATAAGCTTATTTTGCTAATAAAAATAAAACTGTCTGTTTTGATTTTTAGGTTGGCAAAGGCAATGCAGCAGGATTTCATGTTAAATGATTCGTTGGATTATCTTTACAGGCACCATATTTTAACTTTGTTGAATTTTCCACTGGTCTCCAGTATATTGTCAAGCCATTCTAATTATTTACACTTGCTTGACTTTTTCTTCTGCCATTTCCCGTTGTAATATCAAATGCCCATGGCCTGCCAGCGTTCATCTGAGGGGCAACATGGCCTGGGAGTGAAACAGCTAGATTCTGGAATCTCTTCATGGAAGTGCCGGCTCCATCATTTCACAGATAGGTGAGCATGAATGAGCTACTTAATGTATGTAAAACCTACTTTTTTATTTGAATGCAACATCATAAGGATAATCTGCCTTCACAAGACTTTTATTGTCAATATTTTTGCAGAGTGGGAACATGACATATTTTAATGAATATGTTAAAGAGCTTTACAATTTGAGAACAAACATGGGGAATTATCTTGGAAAAAGTCTTAATCTATTAGTTTCTTAAACTAATCATTCTCATTAGATGTAATTAAAAAAAAAAACCTATGTGATCACTTTTTGCTAAAATATGCTGCATGGGAGAGAGCACATCTGATTAAGTCCTGCAGTAGTGAGCTGCTTAGTAAATCAAGGTTCATCTTGATTTTTCCTGAAAGTTACTTCAAAACCAAAAAACCTAACCTACTGCATTAATGGACACCTAATTTCAAAGGTGGCAAAATGCTTTCCAAAAAAAATAATGCAACAGACTGCCATCATTAATAAAATGAAAAGAAATAGGTCTGATCTAGGATTTAGTATTTCTTATTTCTGAGGTCTCTTTTTGACATCTTCTCTATAATCTCCATTATATTTAGTATATATTGGAGATCAACTATAGAATATTTAAAACTGTTAAGTTATATTTCTTGAGATGGATTTGAACAATTATAAATTGATCAAAGAAAGTAGACTTGCAGGAGATAAAGTGTTGTGCATTGATTACTATTTTGTGTTTGTTTGCTCGTTTGCTTAGTAAAATATTGTTACTTGAAATGCAAACTTTGCCCTGTAAAGAATGGGGGAGGCCAAATTTAACAGGAGTTGTTTATTTTGAATATGAACTGAAGGATAGATATGATATAAAATAAATCACTGTCAAATGCTATCATTTTTTAGTAACCAGTGAGGGATAATCGTCAATTGACCAAGATGACCTTACTGTTGCCCTCAGCTTGATTAAACTTCAAGCACATTTCTTCCTAACTCTAGATCTCTGACTTCCCTTTTCTTAGAGGACTTGCTTTAGACTACTTAAAACTGTAAAGTCTTTCTCTGCACCTTTAAGTTGTAAATCTTTTTTAAAGGCTCTATCCAGTTATATAATCCAGGAATGTCTTTCTAAAGGATGTGGGAACCATCCCTTTGAAATATAATCATCTAGGAAGAAAGTGCCTCAATTCTCAGTCTCTGTGGGAGAGTAAAGAGCCTAATTTCTTCAAGAGCCAATTAGCAAACACAGATCACCTAAAGACATTGGCCAGTTTCCCAACTAACTTCCTCTAGAACTCTTCCATGAGCTCACATAAGTGCTTAAAAACTTGTCTGCTTTTTGCTTCAACAGAGTCAAGTTCAATCTCTCTGTTCTATTATAATAGTCTTGACCTCTGTTGCAATATAGTCTTGAATAGTCTTCTTGTCATTTTCACTCTGGGTAGTACAATTTTTTTTTGACACAACCTTAGGTCAAAAGATATTTCCTATTGAAATATGATCCCAAAGTGGACTTTTATAACTCATTTAAAGTAATTAATAGTTGTTTGAGCAAAGTTTCTATGTAGGTATTTTTTTTATGGCTGAGTAAATTTTATGCTTATGATCTCCACCTTCATGTGTATAAAAACTCTGCTCAAGACCTTTTAACATGATAAATATGGCTTTTTAGAAATTTCAGGAATAAGAGAGTGAAACAAATTCCCTCAATAGTGTCAATAAACCAAGATTATAAATGGATGCTGTAATTGGGAATAATCTACATTTACTTTTGCTTTGCAGGCCACTGCTCAAGCTAGTAGGTGATCAGCTTGCTTATTGATTTGTTGGCAGAAGAATGGAACTCATACAATTTAAGAAAGAAAAGCAAGTACTCCCTAAATTTAAGACTAACTCAAAGTAAAAATTAATTCAGCCTAAATATTCTGAAAATGTTGTCCTTAAATGACCAAGTATTATGTTACTAAGAATACTTGGTTTACTTTTTTAATTAAGAAATAACATTTATTTATTTTTGAGAGATAGAAATAGAGGCAGAGACCTAATGGGAGAAGGGCAGAAAAGAGAGGGAGACACAGAAGCTGAAACAGGCTATATAGACTCTGAGCTATCAGCAGAGGGCCCAACACTGGGCTTGAACCCGGGAATGGCAAGATTATGACCTAGGTCATAGTAGGACGCTTAACCCACTGAGCTACCCAGCCACCTCATTGATTTATCTTTTTTATGTTTCAGTTTTACGCATCATGTTCCATTTCATCTGTATAATAATTGCCTCTTAAAACTAATGCTTAAATGGAATTTTTGGTGATTATAAAGAACTAAATACAAATGGTGCTATTTGTAAGTTTATTTTCATCTGTGTAGCAATGAATAGTGTTAAAATTTGTGGGGTAGAATGACTCAATTATTTTATTTTATTTTGCTATTTTATTTTATTAAATATTATTTTAGCTGTTGGTTCAGATATGGTCTGGACCAATGAATTAATTCACCTACCATGAAGAAGAATTGTTCAATCATTCTCAGAACTCAGCAGTCTTTCATAAGACATTAAAATATGCTCAAAAAGTGTAGGGAAAGCAGTTTTTCTGGATGTCTTCTGTACTTATGCAATCAGAGGTGATTTAAGGTGACTCTTGCATATCCAGAAACCAGGAATTCTTATCTAAGTCTTCTTTCAACTTCAACAGATGCAGCTACTCATCTGGAAAGTTGGTGGTGGTTTGTTGCTTTTCTTCCTCTCAAGTGGCCTGTCAGTTTTCCAACCTTTATTTCCTAAAATGTTTCAATATTCTTACTTAGAAATATATAGTGTATCTTAAACCAAGACAACACTATAAAATTTGAAGTGTGGATAAACATGCCTGATATTATCAAGGAATGCACTTCAAAGTGACAAAGGCTACGTGATCTTTCTGCATGTTTTATTACAGTTAAGGAACTGCAGCCTCCACACTTTGTAATAATAAAGTTACAATTTTAATCTTCTTAGATAGGCTCTGGGGAAAAACTGTGTATAAAGGAGGTAGGTGACAAACACATAAATGTCATGGGGAAGGTATGGTCTACAAATGAATAGTATTATAACCCTAACTTTTTATAAGGTGATGCTGCATTAGCCAAGAGCTGATGGTGTGTGTTTGTGGAAGTTGGTGAAGGGGTGCATACTACGCCACCCCCAATTATCGCTCTTTGGCATATGGATAATTTTGAGCCGATTATTTTTAAGAGACAACAGACATGAGGGAAACTAAAACTGAGTAGGAGTTACCTTTATGTAAGAGACATTTACATTTAGAAGGGAAATTGTCATTTGTAATGGTGTCTCCTTCTCTGTACCAGGAAAGGAACGGTGACTCTAAGTCTCTGGAAATGCTTAATAATGGAGAAGGCAATTTATGTCTGCACAAAAATCTTACTTTTGTTTACTGTGCTTTTCCTGGTAATGTCCCATAATCTTTCCCCCTCTTGCGTCCACCTCCAACACACCTTCTTAGTTGCAGATGTTGTTTAACATCTTGGTGGCATAGACTATTTTAGGGAGTTAGTCACTTTTCCTAGATCTCTGTCATGTATATGGAAGGTATACATGCTATGAAACTTGAGGTTGTTTTTTTTCTTGTTAATTTGTCTTCTATTATTGATGACCATCTGGGTTTTGGGTGCTCAAAATTCTCATTCAGCAAGCTCAAACGTATCTGGTCAAAGCATTACATATTCTGTGACATGTCTGTATCTCCATGTGTACATATGACATAATTTATTTTCTTTTTTAAAAATGTTTTATTTATTTTTGAGACAGAGAAAGACAGAGCATGAGGGGGGAGAGAGAGGGAGATACAGAACCTGAAGCAGTCTCCAGGCTCTGAGCGAGCTGTCAGCACAGAGCCCGATGAGGAGCTTGAACCCACAAACGTGAGATCATGACCTGAGCTGAAGTCAGAGGCTTAACCGACTGAGCCACCCAGGCGCCCCAGATGACAGAATTTAGTCTGTTGTGAGTTTTCCCCCCACAAAACAAGGATTTTTGCCACAACTAATTTGGACTGCATGAGAAAAGATTATCCACAATCATTTAGAATGGTGTTCTATCTTGATCAATAAATATAGTTTTTACTGTTTTTATACCACTGAATACACATTACATGTGTAGTAAATACCTTCCAACTGCTGGCATCTCAGTAACCTGAACCTAAGAAAGCATAATGCTTTAAGATGGAATGATATATTCCATGTATAATACTGGTTACATGGAAATGAGTAGATGATGATACTAAGTTTAAATGGAATACAAAATATAAAAAATTGGTTATGAAATATTAGAAATTCAAAATATATATCAGGTATTTCATTTTTTAACATTTATTTATTTTTGAAAGACAGAGAGACAGAGTGTGAGTAGGGGAGAGCAGAGAGAGGGAGACACAGAATCTGAAGGAGGCTCCAGGCCCCGAACTGTCTGCACAGGGCCTGACACAGGGCACGAACTCACAAACCAGGAGATTATGGCCTGAGCCGAAGTTGGCAGCTCAACTGGCTGAGCCGCCCTGGTGCCACTCAGATATTTCATTTAGAAGACTACTTTGGTCTTAAATTTGGGTGATGTTTTCATTTTTTACTTTTATATCAGGTTGTCTATATATTGGAACTTTTCTATCTACCATGTTAAATTGACTTTATTAGTTCTATTTCGCCAGCTGTAGGTCCTATACACTTCTAGGAGAAAATTAATGTCTCTTCATCTTTTATACCTTCAACCAGGCTCTGGCACAAATAATACATACAATAAATAATGATTCAACTATATATACCTCCTTCCTATTTACTCGGTTTTAGTCAAATTCTTATAAATTATGGTTTTTGTATGTTGTACTCCAGAGAGAGAAGAAACTGAAACAACCGCAAAATAATATGAACATAAACCTTATGAAACTAGATAAAAGTGAAGAAGGCATCTCACAGTTAATGTGGAAGTAGTTTAAACAAATAAATAAAAATCTAAAAGCAGGGCCTGGACAACAAGGGTGTGATGGAAGGTTGGCGACTGTGAACTGGCACAGTATTCCAGAGCCCAAGGAGGGTGAGGAGTAAAGGACATTATTAAGGAGCTCATCATGAACACGTTTGTACAAATTACTTTTTAATTGCAAAGAGATGAAAGAGTAGCTTTGCTTTGGAGAAGGCTTCTGAAAGACTCCACCTAAATCAGGGGATAAAAATGAACATCACCAGTATTAGGACAAATGGAAATCATAAGCCAGTTAGTGAGAAGCAAGCAGAACACAGCATCTTTTCTCCAGTTTTGGCTAATATGAAGTAACACCAGACATTCTTTTGTGACATTCTTCAAAATAACTGGCTTGTAATAATTGAAATTGTCAGCCTCATAAAAGTCAGAAGAGACTCTAAGACAGTGGAAGGTAAAGAAAAATTTTAATTAAATGCAACTCGGATCTAAACAATATTTGTTTCTTACAAAGAACATTTTTAGGGCAATGTATGAAAGTTGAAATTAATCTGAAGTTTAGATCATAGTAATATATCAGTGTTAACTTCTTGACATTGATGAGCATTCTGTGGTTATGTAGGAGAATATTCTTTCTTGTAGGAAATGTACATACTTATTTGAGGTATTAGGATATTATATCAGCAACTTATTCTCAAAAAATTTAGGAAAAAAGAAACCCTCTATATTTTCATTTAACATTTCCTTACATGTGAGACTGTTGCAAATTAAACATTTAAAAAAATGAAAAAGATAGTAAAAAACATTGAATATTTATATGTCATATCCACAGCAGATCCATGGAAAAACATGTGCTTTAAGATATATTAGAAATTTGCATTAAAAAAAGAAATTTACATTAGACCAAATGTGAAAATCAGATGCATATTCTTAACTTTGAGTGAACTGAAATTTCTTCCATGTGCTATTATTTTATAAAAGGTAATTGTAACATTTTCTAATCAGATGCAACACTACAATGAACTTATTCTATGATGTGACAATACATTTTTTCTTTCTTGCTACCTTCAAAGAATAACATTATAAAAAGCATATTAAAAAGATGCATACATGGAAGAATTTTCCAAGCACACTGCTGGATAAATTGACACCATAGGGCCTCGACCTCTTTGAATATCAAATAAATGCAGTTGTGTGTGTGTGTGTGTGTGTGTGTGTGTGTGTGTGTGTGTGCGTGCATACATTTATAGCTTTGAAAAGCTGGGGACTAGTGGTTCCTGAACAGCCCTACTCTTATCTAAAATGGACTCATGAAGAAATGGCTGATCCTATATCAGGAGTGGAGTAAAAAAAATGCTGCCATTAACATTTTTTTAAGCCAGAAAGAAAAGAAGTGCTCCAATACTACTGAAAGTATATCAGAATGATAAGGTTCCCAGTGCAAAGAGCACCATGGCCAAATTCTGTACAACGTGAGCATTTAAAGGAATGAAGACACTATGTTATATTGAAACTCCCCCCAAAAAAATCAAGAAGTCAATAATAATTCACTAAATTAGGAAGAAGAAAGGGATACTTTTATTTAGAGAAAAATGTGAATTAAACTTATAATATCATTCTTTTCCATTCCTTTGAGAATTGATTCTAAAGTAAATATATGTAAAGGTTTGGGAGACTAATATTCACTCTGTTTCTAATACAATCTTATTGTGTACTTATTATTTCAAAAAGAAAATAAATGATTTTCTTAGAGTGGAGAGATCATAGAAGGTTCTTCCTTGAGCAAATAGTGAAAATTAGCATCAGCAATACAGAGGAAAAAATGACCTTTGATTACGGTGGGATATAATGAGGAGCAGCCACCTCAAACACAAAACCACCGTTATCTTAGAAATTGTTAGCCGGAATCTATTCAACCACAACAGCCAAGCAAAGAAAAATTGTTGGAAATTCCATAAGCTAACTGGTCTGGACTGTTCGATAGTATCAATATCTTCTAGATTAAAACAACCTGAAGCGAATAACAAGAAAACACATAATGGAAACTTAGGGGATGGAAACTTAGGGGATAATCAAGAAATTTTAAAAATGAACTATGTAATCCAACAATATTAAGATATCACTGCTAGTTAAATTCCTCATGTGTATAATGCTATTATAGTCATATAACAGATTGCCTATTCTTAGACATTCAGTGATAAAAGATTTCAAATACTTCAGTAAAGAAGAAAAGAATGAGATGGGGAGGAAAAGGAAAGAGAAGGGTATGAGAGAGAGAGAGAGAGAGAGAGAGAAAAAAGGGAGGTAAACAATGTGGTGAGTGTTAACAATTGATGAATCTTAGGTGAATCCTATATAGGAATTATTCTCATTTTCTGTAGGATTGGTATTTTTCACAATAAATTATTGGAAATATATAAACATGGAGTTCATGTCTTTATATCAATGCATGATATATTCATTTCTATTCCTGATATTTCCACTTTGTCCACTTAAAAAATCTTCTGAATATTCAGACTCATACTTCCATTAAAATATATGTTTACTTCTTCTCTATCAGGGATATTTATATATACTCATAACTTCTGTGAACAAGAGATGCTATTTGTCTAACATGGATCATTGTAGTGTCATGTACATTTATGATGCTATTTAGATAAATAAAGTAATGCTCAATTTGTTATACATTTTATTGCACTCCACTAAATAAAATAAACATTTAGAATTGATGTCTTGCATAAATATCGGACTCATATTTATTTATTATCTTTGTCATATGTTCATAATAAAATAATATACTTTTCTTTATTTCATGACATTTGCTTTTATAATCTGAAAAATCACTTCAATTAATCTGTGAAATATTCACAACTGCTATATAGCTAGGAAAAAAAACCCTATATTTTAGAAGTATTTCACATTCTTAAAATTTTCCTGTTAGAAAAATTGATAGGATTAATTTCAGAAGTCTCTTTTTCTATAAAAATAAACATTTCATGCAGTTCTTCGACACTTTTTCATGAAGCTTGGGCTTTAGAGAACATTCTTTCAGTATTTCATAAAAGGGAGGAGCAGGAAGAATTAATCTTCAGTGCTGGGTTGCAAATATGGCTACAATTCTTCCCTCCTTCCTGTATCTTCATCCTTTGCATTTTGACAGCATTTTTTCCCCCTTACCTAAAAGGCAAAGCCTATTTCCCTGTCAGTGGATTCCGGGCTGGCCTTGTAAGTCGCTTTGGTGATAAAATATGGCACAAGGGATTGCACACCGGTGCAGATGGCAGACCTGGAGAGGACACGTGTGCTCCTCGCAGAGCGACCTCACTGGAGGAAAGCAGATCTGTGCGAAAACAGCAATTCGCCCACAAAGTAACAGCAGCGGATCAAAAACTGACCTCTCCACGCTGTCACCACGTTTTTAGTCAGTGCCACATTTAGCTTCATTTTCATCTTTTACTAGGGTCCTTTATGTCTAAATGTTATGATTTTTGTTTTATATGCTGCATCATAAATCATGTGTGTTTTAAGAAAGCCTAGTTGATGCTATTGATCTTAACCTTTTCAACCTCGGATATTTCTTTCAGAGTATTGACATATGTATATGTATATATAATGCATAAACACACATATATGAATATTATAAATATATAATTACTATATTGTTATAATAAATATATGAATAATATATAGAAATGATATATACTATACATATAAATATTTGTTTTATGTACATAAATATACTCATTATATATAAATGATGACTTACAGATGTAGATATATAGATTATAGATAAAGAAAGGTTGAATCCACACTTAATCAATTCAAATAAAGAAGCTCTGTAGTAAGTTCAGGGCCACCAGGATGGGGTCATCATATCTCACAAGCTGCATTCAGCTCTTTTTGCAAAAGGACTAAAAATCTCTAAAGGAGTATTTTTTCCTCATTAGAGAGATACTGATGACTAGGAAATATGCTTTCCTGGTTAGCTAATATTGTAATATTATTTCTTGGCTCATTTTAGTGTTTTCCTTTTCAACTCCCCTGTTCATTTTAATTAAATGAGTTGGGAAAAAACGTGCTGAGGAAGAAGTAAAAAGTAGCAATAATCTCACTTACAAGGTGGAATTCTCTGTTGCCTTGGTCCTCAGAAATGAGAAAATTCCAAAGCAGCCATGAATCTTCATAAATTAATCTGGCACTGTTTGTGAAGCAAAACAGAAATTTGGCTCAATGAAGCTATAAACATTTCAACAACAATAAATAAGTAAATAAATATTTATTTTAAAAAACTCTACAGGAAGGTGGCTGAAAAAATAAGCTTGAAAAGTTCTTTTTAATGTAGGAAAATAAGAATGCCATACAGTTGTCAATGTTGTTAATTCGTGTTTGCTGAAAAGTTCTCAGAAGGCTGAATTCCCACAGGTTAGCATAATTAAAATAGGGCCTAAACATGTGAACTTCTCAAAGCTGATGAAAAGAAGCAAACCTAATCTTGTGAGAAACAAGAAACCATGGTTAGGTTTTCTGAGCTCCTTCAGTCCTTCTGGGTTTTAATTTTCAGATTACTTGAAACTGCATTTGTTTCTTAACCTTATTTTTCCTCTTAAGTTTCTTTATTTTGAGAGAGAGAGAGCACGAAGAGCAGGAGACAGAGGGAGAGAGAGCATCCCAAGCAGGCTCCACGCTGCCAGTGCACCGCGGCGGGCTCTATCTCTCAAAGCTTGAGATGTGACCTCAGACGAAATCAGGAGCGGGATGCTTAACGACCTGAGCCACCCAGACACCCCCTCCCTGAAACGGATTTTGATTAGTGCGGTTTGGAATTAATGAAAGCCATTCAAGAAAGCTTATTTATGAATGATTTTTACAAACTAAGACTTTTATTGGGAAAATTTCTGCTTGACATTTTGTGTTTTGACTGGCATTTTCTTGTTGCCAGCTGTCGTAAAAGGGACGGCAACACATGCCGTTAGCAGCATATGCCTTTTTGGGTGCCGAATAGCATTTTCATACAAAAAAATCAAATGATCCATAACATATTATGCTGTCATTTGAAAACAGCATCAGGAGTGAAACATTTTTCATGCCTGTTAATATATTTTGTTCCCCAAGGCTCAATCTAGCATTTCCTCACTACTTCTGAAAATATAATGAGGTGCACATTTATTTTTTTAATTGACACTATTAGGACTTTCGGAATACTAATAATGTTTTTTTTAAGTGGAGGCTGTAAAAATACATTTTAGAAGGGTTAGTATATTCTATTTATTTTATTATTATCTCATTAGCTTTCTGTTGCTAAGGAATACTCTTTCAAATACTTATTATGTATCAGTAATTACATATATTTATTTATATGGAAAATGACATCTAAAGCCTATTTCATACTTTGAATTGGTGTTCACTTAATAGAATATATGTGAAATATGTAACAATATGTTAAATTATATGGTTAAAATGTGTTTTGAATTGTACTTAACTTGGTATGTGATATTTGCATCAAATAGTAGTTCATGATTTAAAAATAAATGTTTAAAGTTGATTTATTTGCTTTGAGGGAGACAGAGAGCAAGTAGGGGAATGGCAGAGAGAGGGGTAGGGAGAGAAAATCCCAAGTAGGCTCCATGCGTTCAGCACAGAGCCCAATGTGGGACTCGAATTCACAAACCATGACTTAGGACAAAACCAAGAGTCCAACGCTTAACAGACTGAACCACTCAGGTGCCCCAATAGTTTAGGATTTAAATTGGAGAGATAGCACTCAAATCTTTAAAAGCAATACTTTGAAATTAGCAAAACCCTTTTCCCAGTTACTCTAATCTGACCTTCAAACGTTTGACGCTGTGTACTTAAAAACAAATCATTATAACTTTTTTATTTATTTATGTACAAAATGCAGTTTATTAAGTCTCCAGAGAATTGGCATGTGGTTCTGGGCAGGGGCAAGGGTGTCAGAAAACGAAAGGAGCTGGGCCCTAATAGGTTGGAAGGAACCCCCCCCCATGTCTTTTACCCTGAAGGTAATTTATTTTTAAGGGTTTTTTTTTGTCTATTTTACTTAACTGAATCTCTAGGAAACAAACTATTTGCTTTCTAAAGAATAGTCATTATTTGGACTTATTAGACAAAAACACAGATGAGCACATAATTACCTGGATTTTATATTTCTGGATTTTGATGTCTAGAAATATGTCTTAGGTTGTGTAAAAGGTCTGGTTTTATATTGTATTAAAAAATAGAGGACTTGCTTTAGAAATTAATATCTAACTATCCCTCTGTTCTTCCCAGTACCTGTTTTAGTCTCTAGCACAAAAATACTGAATGTTATTTGAAGGATTAGATGTGTGAATGAACACATAAATGTATTAGGCAATATTAGTTTTTAAGAAAAAATTAAAAGCTCATTGATTGCTGTGTGAAAATGGTAAATATACAGACATCATTATGAAGACATATTAACACTATCAAACTAACTATGGCCTCTGAGAATCACATAGAACTTTGCCCATCAAACATCATTTTTTGAGAGTTCAAAACTCAGTCTCCAACACTGGAAACAGAGGATGTTTTTGTGCATAATCCAAATAGATTTTGATGGGGGCAACCAAAATGCCGACTCCCCGGTACTAACAATGGAGAAGGTGAAAAGTTTAAGTCCACATTGGGACACCAGCGGTCTCCTAAAACAGGTCTTGAGTGTGACATTCAGCAAGGATAAAACAAGCTTTTTGTCTTTAGTCTTGAGAACAAATGTGCTTCCTACTGGTGGATCCCTTACTGAAAATAACTTGATGTGTGAAGGTAGGCAATTCAGAAATGTGGTATGAATCTGCCCAGACTTGTGGTTCTCATTCTCTTAAGAGAGATATGCAAAGTGAGTTTGAATTAGAGGTTAAGAAATGTACCTTAAATGTCTTATGACAAGACTATTAGGGGGTTTAAGTACTGTGCTTTAGAGGCTTGTCAGTGAGGAGATGGATCAGAAGAAATAAATTAAGCTTAGGAACTGTTAAGCCAAAGGTATCTTTGAGCAGGCATTTGGTTATAAATCAAAATCATTTATCTTTCATGAGCAGAATTTTGTTTCCCTTGAAGCAAAACTGATTTATGCCAAAACATTCAACCCAAAGAACACTAATCTCAATGATTTTGTATCATTGCTAACTAAAGCTGTGACATATAACCAAAGAGACGGAAACCAGAGACATGGTTATCGAGATAAAATGAAACAAGTATTTCTGAATGAAATATATAAACAAAAACATTATTTGATATGAATAATTGATGTGATAGTTGAAATCTGGTGCATATGGGATTACTTATTTGATATCCTAAAGCCATGTCAAATCACACATTACCTTAAAGCAATTCAAAATAGATTATAAGTTAAACTTTTGCACTTAGTATTAATCAAGACAAATTTTGAACACAGAAAATAATTTAAATTAGAAAGTTAAAGAGTGTCATTGTGATAAGGGATGTTTTATATAATAATTATTCATCACCAATAGCCTATGTGTTCCTCATATACCTCACTGAATATAAAGAAACCATCCTTTCTCCTGTCTTTAAGAAAGTATATTGAGGGGCGCCTGGGTGTCTCAGTCGGTTAAGCCTCCGACTTCAGCTTAGGTCAGATCTCACATTAGTGGGTTCGAGCCCCACGTCAGGTTCTGTGCTGACAGCTAGCTCAGAGCCTGGAGCCTGCTTCCGGTTCTGTGTCTCCTTCTCCTTCTCTCTCTGACCCTCCCCTTCTCATGCTCTGTCTCTCTCTGTATCAAAAATAAATAAAAAACATTAAAAAAAAGAGTACATTGAAATTAAGGAGAAAAAAAGATAATTTTAAATGTTGAATTAAGGAAATCCTCTCACTTTATTTGAAATGAAAAATTAAAATTATGGATGTATCTTTCAAGTTATGAAATCCATCATTTTGTGTCTGATTTACCTCATAGGTATAAAGGAGGAGATCATTTTAGCTAAAAGTATTTGTTAAAAATATGTCTTAAGCAATGAAGAAAATGTGGAAAATTTAGTGAAAAAATGAAACAGAAATCCTAAGAACGTTTGATTTAATTGGAAAAAGAAAACTAAGTAACATCTGCCTGTTTACTTTTTTCTTAAAATTTTGAAGTTTTTTTAATAGTAGCAGTTTGGGTAAAGAAGGGTAAACATGGACAGGAGTGAGAGCAAGCTAACGATGAATACATTTTTGAAGGGATTGGTATGACCAAGATGCCCAAACAAAGAGGTAACTTTTTAAAAAAAGGAATGTTTAAAATATTTAAAAGTTTTTTTTTCATCTTAATTTTTGATGACAGAAATGCATTCAAATTTAAGAGATATATGATAGATTCTAAGAAAAAAGGAGGGATACCATTATCTTCTTGGGCCTTTTGCAGTATTTTTCTGTGAGAGACTGAACTTAAAAAACGGATAATGGTCAGATCTTAAATGGGAACAGAACTCTGATTCAACAAGCAGCCAGGGACCCCAATCCTTTTCTGTGGCTATTTGGCCAGGATGAACAGGACTTAGTCGGTAACTGCCAGCTTCCCTCAGTTTTGTTTTCTCCTCTCTGACCTTTCTACATCCCCATCTAATTCAGGACCAACCAGAGAAAAGCATACATTGTCTCTAAACCAATTACACAGAATGCCTTGCGCTTCTTCTCAGCCTGCTTCCAGGTTTCCCTTGACAACAACTTCCATTTGGCGCCCATCCGAAAGCCTCCCCTTTTGTTCGCTGTAAAGGTTTTCCATTCCTCTGCCTCTTGGAGTCTGCCAAATACAAGCGATGATGGGTGGCTCCTTTCATGTCGCAAGCTCCAAAGAAATGCTCTCTGCTTGTTCTTATTTGGATGACCTTTGTTTATTTCTGCACCTGAAATGTTCAAGAAATTTTATTCATTCTTAATTAACTATACATTCATAGGAAGAATTTAACACCAGTATTCTTGACCACAGAATTTAATTCTGAACTCAATACTAGAGTCCATCGATAATGAACAGATTTTCATTTGTAATTGAAGCCCCAAATTAGATGCAATTAAAAATTTAGCCCATTCTGATTTTTTTTACTCTATTCTGCCTTAAGAAGGTTTATGGTTTCAGTTCTCCCATGAGTATGGATTTTGTACATCTGACTAGAGTGAGCCAAATTACTAGGGTAATTTGTGAGAAGTGAGAATTCTACTTGGATTTATATCATGTCTTAGCCACTATTTGAATGTTTTGTAATATGTGTTTCTCTTCACCTTTCTGGGCTTCTGTTTTCAACTACAAAGTAAAGGATATGGGCTTATTTGATATTCACTCATTTTTTTAAAAATAAGTCTAAAACTTATATACTAGTCAAATATCCATTTTCTTCTCTCTTTTCACTTTCAGGTTTTACTTCAGTTTTACATAAAGCTTTACTTACTTACAAAAAGGCAGGCTATACTAAAATTTTCAAATTATCATTAATTATTAAATAGACTCCACTTTGTTCTGACAATAAATCACTTCAATCATCATCCAACTCTCACTAGTACCATTGATGCAAAATACAGATGTCATCTAATACTTCACCTAAAATCTTTATGAGCTCCCTATTTGAAGCAGGATAAATTCATATTCATGATCCATATCTACTCACAACATTATAGTAAATAATTGTTAATATATCTACCTTGCCTACCCAGCCAGAAGCTCCTTAAAGTGTAGAGATCTCATCGTGGGCATCTTTCCAATCCTAGGCCCTAGCATAAAGTGGGAAGTTAAGTACTCAGAAACTGTTTATGGAATGATGGAATAAAGAAGAAGTCGATCTCTGAGTTTTAACAAGATTCAAAAATGTTGTACAAGTAATGGCATTGAATTAGATTTGCCTTAATTAATGGTCTGCTTAAATAGAAATTTACCACCTACATAAGGACCTTGCAAAGAATTCCTCAGAATTAACACATAGCCAGAAAACAAACCCCATAGACACTTTGGTCTTCAAAGAGTGCTAAATTTTGCTCATGGCCTTGATAGTTCAATCTATGATGTTAATAAGTCCCTAAAATGCACAATTGATACAAAGCTCATCCTTAGCATTTTGAAATGTCATTGTGAACATTCTCTCAAAGTATATTTTGTTTTCTACTTAATGTTTTTCAGCAAGATAAAACAGTTCTTATGTTAGAAACATACTACATAATGAATTATTTGCTTAATTGTTAATAATATTGATATAATAGAACATGCAGGTAAATAATTCCATAAGAGTAAGAAGAATTTTAGTTTAAACTTCCTAATATGTTTATATAATTTTCATTGAGGAAACTTTTTATCAGAAAAAAAGTGTTTTTGAGAAAATTCATGAGGTAATATAAAATAAATCAGATGTAAACTCAAAGTATAGAAACTATAAAACAAATAATAGTTTTAATATTTTGAAGTAAATGAAAATACAATGGATCCGAAATTAAGTCTACATGATGAACATATACATAAGTACAAAAAAGTGAATCTGACCCGTGATTACTTGAACATAGTTGACCACTCAACATATTGTATAGCAATTGTGTGAATTTGATGTGCCTGAAATGTTTGATATGCTCTACTAATTGTCTAAAATAATGATTTAGTGTTATTTTTCTATGATAGTCAAAATAATTATAAATGTGAGTTTATGATCTCCTAGGTAACACAGTTAAGCAGAAATTATGTACAGGCAATTGATGAAGATTGAGTCTGAACTCTGATGTTTAATGAAGATTGTACAAGAAAATGTATTTGTACATGAACGTCCCATTATCCAACAATGACAGGATATGAAGTTGAAAGGAAAAACTTAAAAACAAAAATAGATGCATATGTAGAGGAAAGGAAAAATAAGCTGTTACTTCTCTTCTAGCATCTGTTTACCTCTCTGCACATCAATTTCCTCCTTCATATGGTGAGATTTAAAACAAAAGTTACCCAAAATGGCTTTTATTAAACTATTAAAAGAAATTATTCTAATGTTGTTTGCTACAATGTATATAATAAACCTTATTTGACTGATTTTATTAGTGATATTCTTTGACTTCTGTAAATATGACATCTTGAAGGAGAGTGTGTGTGTGTGTGTGTGTGTGTGTGTGTGTGATTTTCTCTCCATGGGAACAGCTATTATTCCTCTTCTATTAAGAATATTTACCCCAAATGAACCTGGTGCCTCTGTCAGTTAAGCATCTGACTCCATTTCAGTTCAGCTCATGATCTCCTGATTGTGTGATGCAGCCCCCTCAGAAAATGCTTAAGATTTTCTTCCCTTCCCTCTGAGTCTCCCCGTGTGCATTTGCACATGGACACATGCATACGTGTGTTCTCTCTCTCTCTTCTCTCTCTTTCTCAAAAAACCTTGAAAAAAAACCCCAAATTATGTATCTGGACTTACCTAGTATACTCGATTTCCATAATTAATATCTAATTCATTCTCATTCATTTACTTTAGAATTTACTTTCAATTTCTAGAAATTGAGACTATATTTGTATCTCAGATTTTTTTCTTTTAGCTTATGTCTTTTGATATGGGTTAGTGAACAAATACAGATAAGATATGATATACAGGAGAAAGTTTTTGAGCTACACATATATAACATAATATGCATTTATATTATATATATATATATATATATATATATATATATAAGATACAGAAATTGTATAATCTGTATGAACTTGTTTATTCACCAAATGACTCTAGCAATGATCTGAAAACCTGGCTATGTTGACATGACCATAAATTGAGAAAAGTTAACTTTTTTTAGTATTTTTTAATCTTTTGGCACACTATCATGAACAGGTGTCACTAAATGTACAGAGACATGAGGAGCCAGTGTGGTAAGTCTGTCAGAAAAGAGACTTCCTGCACTCTTCCAATTTCACAGATGTCATAAGGAAAATTCTGCAAGATGCCTTTCTTAAACCCAGTACTACCTGGCACCTCAGGCTGCTGCCACTGCTTCCAAGGGTCCTCCCAATCCTTGAGTAGGCAGTATGCCACAGAAGCAGATGGGCACAGATACAAGATACCAAGTAATGAAGCCTACGGATGGAATACATGTTTCTAAGGATTGTCATTGCAGGCGAGCCCATCGACATGGTATGTATAAGTTAAATATCTGCAACAGTGTCAAATGCAAGTTACCTGTAAGGAAAACCCAAATAAGAAAAAATGAATTATTAAACCACTTTCTGCATTCTGCAACCTGATTGCTATTAAGGGCATCCATCCTTCCTCCATGCTTCTAATTGATTATTTTGCTAAAGAATTCATGATTGATTGGTAAACAGTGTCTGTATTGTTCTCATTCTCTGTTTCTCCTCATACCTATCTTGTCAGTTCACTCCTTCTCCGTCTGACTTCAGAAAGCATAATACCAACAACAGCATGTTTCCGCACAAACATTATTGATTTTTTTTGGCATAGTCTGCAAGATAAATCTAAACTTTTAGTATGATTCCAGTAGAACAGGTAGGAACAGCTGCTATACTGTCTGACTTAGCAAGCTCTTGACTCAACCTGATACCTTCACCTGTCCTACCCTGAGTGTTTTCTTCTTTATTTATCTTGTTGTAGTTGTGTTCGTGATGTCTTATCCATTCAGGCCAACTTACGTGCCATTTTTCATTGCCAAAACAACTAATCCTTTTTGTCTTTATTCTCACTAAACTTTGTAACAATATCAACAATAATTTTTATTTTGTTCTGTTTTTGATGATGCCTTTTTTAGTACCTTTCTTTCCCTGAAGTCAAAGCATAATAATATTGCAGCAAGGAAATTATTTAGTTCAACTTTACAGCCCTAGAATGATAAAGCATCTTATTGGTATGTTTTAATTCTTCCATGTGTAAAAGATTTTTTCATGTGTAAAATTTAAAAAGATTTTCAAATATGAAATTTCAGGATTTTGAGAATCTCTCTAAAGATTTTGTAAACACATTTATCAAATTGAATTAATGTTCACATTTACTGAAGGCTAAAAGTCCATCAAATGTATCCATCAAGGCAATGAATTTTAGCTTGGACATTAAACATTTGCCTCATTTTTAGCATAGGTTTGAAAACATCAAATTGTGAAAGATGAAGATATCTATGAAATATGAGGTAATAAAAATTAACATTCCTTGGCAAGCATAGTAAGCTATTAAAAGGAAATTAAAAATCAAAGAGTTTGTCACATAAAACTAATTAATGAAGTGACTTAAAGGTTGTCCTACTCATATATTTTATATATCTGAAAAAATTCAAATATTGAACAACAAAAGTTACTCTCTTTATTGATTTTATGTGTGTTCTCTATATATTATCTCATGAAACTCGATGAAAAAAAAGAAGGAGATGTTGCTTATCCATGTCCCCGTTGTGAAACAGCATCAATAAAAGAGCCAGGATGAATGCTGCAGGTTGAACACCATTGGTGCCTCCAAGTAAAACCTGGGCTCCGAGCTACAATCTAATTTCAATAAGTTCTCACAGAACTCTTCAGCCCTGCCCATGTTATAAAGCTGCGTTTTTACATTGCCTCCAGTTGTCTTCTGTTGGTGAAAAACAACAACAATAGTAACAACAACAACAACAACAATTATTTTTGTTTCCAGTCCCCAAATGTATTGAAATAGCAATCCTACTCAAATATTTGGGCTACATTAAACGTATTAACTTTGGGGGACACCTGGGTGGCTCAGCTGGTTAAGCAGCCAGCTCTTGATTTTGGCTCAGGTCATGACCTCACAGTTTGTGAATCTGAACCCCACATCAGGCTCTGTGCTGACAGTGGAGGGTCTGCTTGGGATTCTCTCTCTCTTCACACATGCCCCTCTCCCTCTCTAAATACATACATACCTACATATATGCATACATACATAATTACATAAACATTAAAAATATTAAAAAAAACTGATTTTAATGTCATAATTTCCAATAGAACTTTCAAAACTTGAATTCTAGAGTGCAGGTCTTCATTGGCCTAAAAGTGACCCACCAAAATCGGTGTTGTCAGTTAAAAATAAGCAGAAGAAATAAGGTGCTGATTGTATTAACGACTGTCTGGTTAACTTAAATGGAATAAACCCAAACAGTGAGCAAAGAAAACAAGTACCAAAACCGTGAAAGAAGTTCTACAAAGTGAGTGACAGAGAAAGCAGAAGATATGATTCCCACTAGCAGGCAACAAGCACCTCATCTAAACACTGCTATCAATTACCCACCCTGAAAATGTGCATGATTTTTCCTCTCAAATTACAAGTATTTCAAAAAATTATACATAGGTTTTGAAAATGTGAGATTGGCAGAAAGGCAATATCCTTTAAGTCAAAAACAACAACAGGTTATAAGGGTGATAAACGAGTGAAACAATGAGTGAAAATAAATATGGGTACTAGCTTTCAGTTATTGACTGCTTACGAAATATCAAGATATACACCAAGGATAGTAAATATACTCATCCACCAAACTCAAACTAGTCTGTGAAGATACTGTCAGACACCGCCCCTCACCCACGTCCAAGTTTTACAAATGAAGGGAAAGATTCAAAGAGTTTAAATAATGTGCTCAATGAAATTTCTATTGTGTATATAACAATGAACACTTGAAGATGCAAGATTATGAGATGAAAAAATTAATTAGCCTCTATTCTTATAAAAGAATGGATAACTCATATCTAAAACAATATTTATTTTGGTTTCTAAATTATTTAATTAAGTTGAGTTGACCAAAACATAGCAAATAATGGACATATAGTCACTATATTAAGGGATTTTTATGCACAGGTCATGTCTTTATCTGTCACCTTACAGTGACAGTGAACTCATATGGGTTAGTGTTATGTCGACTTACTTTCTAAAGAAAACAAAGAGCAGAAATGATGCATAGGGGAGGCATAGTCAGTCACGTACCCGGATGTAAGATGTAGCTCACTTGTGAAATTTGTGGTGGTGTTTGTATTAACCTGCAATTTCACTTGATATACTCAATATTGTTTTTAAAAATGTTATGGATTATTCTGATGAAAATATAAGACTTTTTTTCAAATTTGTGTATAAAATGATTATTTCTACTAAAATGTTATTCCTTTAACTTATCAAAATATAGCATTAAACCTATTAAATTTACTGATAATCTTTAGTATGGAGTTTCTGCAGGATATTAGAGGATTTCTGTTCTTTCTTAACTCTAAAACTAAGTACAAACACAAAGAATCAAAGTTAAAAAGAGGGCTGTTGGAATTCCTTTGAAGAATATAAAAAGACTCAATTTTTGCTACCATGGCAGTGAAGTGAAATTGGAGGTTAGCCACTGTGGGAGGGACAAGGTTTTAAGGTGAGACATTCACAAAGCTCTTCTTTGAATCCACTTGTTGTGCTTTTGATCCTTTCTGAGAAATAGAAAAAAGGAGGGGAAAATAGTGTGTTACACTGAATATGGCATGAATTCCAGAAATACCTGGAATTGCACCACATTCAATCTATTGCATTAGAAGATATAAATAACGCACAGCTGATGGTTTGGCGGTAGTTGGATGGTAGTCAAGTGCAAAATGCACTTGCTATTTTTTTTATTTGCACAGTTTCTCAAGTGACATGAACAGTGTAGCATTTGGTACATTAGATGTAACCAATTTTATGAATTTCTTTAACAAGTGAAATAGTCTTACAGTAAGATATATTCCAGCAGCTGTCCTCTGATTTGATGTGCTTTCTAGATAGCAGTCCAATGACAGTTATTATTTTTTTCACTATTGTTATTGTGTTTTCTGTAGTTGTAAGAACATCTGATATCTATGTATTCTGCCATTAATATTGGAAATAAAAATACCTAATCAATTTTATATTCAGTTTCATGTTCAATCCATAAACCATGGAGATAAATTTACTTTTACCAAATCTTTGGTGCTATAGTGTTTCTTTCTCTCATTTTCTCTCTCTCCAGCATGCAATGGGGAAGTAATGTTTCAAAGGATAAATTGGGTTCACTGTAAGCTTAGAAATCAAGAAAGTTACAAGCATCTAAATTGCCATCCAACTGAATAGGCTATTTAAAAAAATAATCCATTTGAAAAGAGAACGGTTTCCGTCCTTGTTGTAAGGAGTCATGAGCATTCAAGGAAGATTAGTCTCATCAGCTCTCACAGGAATTACCCTTCTACATGAATCCTTTCTCTTTTTCATATTCCAAAAAAAATTGTCCTTTTCTTTCCAAATGAAAAGGAAAAAAGTGTAATAACTTTAAAGATCTTGACAAACATTTTCTTAAACACTGACTGGCAGACATGTTGATCATTCCTACAAAGAGATTAAAATGAAAATTCCACACAAGGAAAGAGGGGGAAAACAGAATTGCTCACGTCTTGGCAGAAAAACATTCTGTTGAGGTCAAGTCAATGCTGGAAACACGCTTCAGGGACACCAGGACTTTGCAGCCACACCCCTCAGTGAGGCCAAGGTTAGTCCTGAGCTGGGAAAGACAGCATGCATTTCACCTTGCCAGCAAATTGCAATCTGCATCCAAATTGATGTGACAGAGCTTGTCTACAAGACAGAATGTGTGTGTGTATGTGAGGTTGTGTCAGAAATGGATGGAGGAGTAAAAAATGTCACTAAGTTGTCTTAGCTGTGTAATTTCTACCAGACGTTCAACTAGTATGGAGATAAAGAGGCCTTTAAAAATTACCTTTTAACATGGCGTGTGCTTTGTGGGAGCACTGGACATCTCTTTATGGCTACTCTTTCAGCAATCAGTTCTCAGCCGCTTTGAGCAGTTGCATGTAGCCAACACTTGGCTTTCTCTTTCCTGAGGACTGCACCCACCATTTTATCTCCTGTTCTGGAGCATTTCCTTGATGTTGCCGTGTGGAACATCTGCAGGAATCTTCGTATCCTAGCATGTGCACCCTGCAAGTGCAGCAATGTTAACACCTGCAGAACCACCCTTAGCCCATGTGGGGACAGAAGTCAATGGATAAAATCTCCCCCTTATTGCCCCTGGGGAAAATATAGTTTTGAGATGCATAAGGCTTCTTTTTCTGTCCTTTCTGTGAGATGGAGAACTGGGCATCTGAAGGTAGCCAACTTAATAATTCCTGTAAACAGTGTTTGCATGTTTTTGCCTTTCATTTGTACTAAAGAAAATAGCTTTGCTAATAAACTAGTCTACTATCCTTTGATTCAGTCTGTGCTTTGGGGTGAATTCCAGGTATGTTAGTGGATGCATCTTATTATATTATGTGGGAGCATTTATATCTGGGTAATGCCTTTATTTTAAAATGCCTCCTTTTTGGAGGTTTTTCTATATCTGAAAACCATGAATAATGGTTTTTGTTTACTTGCTTGTTTTTAATGATAAAGCTACATTCAGCTGAAAAACGTTAAAACACAGGTATTCCTTACGTATTTGTCTATGGAACAAAGGCCAAGGATTTTAAGATGGTTTACAAACCTTTCAGCATCCCTAGGAGACACTTTTAGTCACGACCACCCACTGCTTTAGCACGCGCACACACACACACGCACACGCATATGTGAGCATATGCACCAGTCATATACATACATACAAAGCCTATATTTTAGCAAACCAAACCAAAATTATTCAATGGTATCACCATTTATCATGATTCATCATGTTTCTGGGCCTTTCCGAATCTTCATTCTACTACATAAAAACTCTTCATCTATTTGCCCATCTCTTACAGTGGTGACATTAGTTGAACTCTTCTTAAAGAAATCAAGTATCACAGTTCTATATTGTTGCTCAGTAAAAGAAATTTGTTTTATATCCTTCTATTTCAACACCTTCTGATGATTTCTCCCTTATCTTTTACCCATTGGACTAACATTAAGTGTGTGCCTATTATGTATCAGGCGCTGAGAAGAGCACTTGGGAACAAAGAGTGTTTGCTTTCTTAAAATGTAGATTATGGCTTCATGAGGAAACCAGGAATTAACTTCTGAATATGTAAATACAATTTATGCAGTTAAAATTGTTATGTGTAATATAGAGCCAATGAACAGATTGTGAGGAGAAAGTTCTGCTTAAGAGAGATGAGGAAGAACATAAAAACGGGCTTTTAAAACTATAAGAAAAGTGTGGGGAGACAGTTAAAGCAGAGGGGACAGCGCCCAAGAAAAAATCTGACATGGAAAAGGACTGGTCATCTTCCAAGAACTAAAAAGAAAGATGCATGGATAGACTCCATGAAGGAGAGGAGACGTTGGTCAGGAGTGAGTTCAGAGAGGAGGCCAAACACAAAAGCAAAGCCACAACAGCCATCTTCAAAACAGGTTTTTTTGGGGTTGCAGGGAAAAGTCTAGAAGGTTTTACAGAACTGGAGTTATAAGATGTGATAGTTTATAAACAATTAGGCTTCTTACTCTCTGGAGAATTGAGTGGAAGAGACTAAGTGTGGAACTGCAAAGAGAGTGGTTAGGTAAAGTGCCTGTGGCCTAACAGAAAAATTGCACATGAGATATAAATTTATGAGTCAATATCTGATTGTATTTAAAGTCAAAAGGTATAGATTGGTCAGCAAGGAAGAGAATGAGAGAAGTGAAAATTGTCCCTGAGTGAGTTCATCGACGACAACAAAAAAGCTCAGTTTGTTGGAGGGAAAATCTGGAATATTCAGTGTCCCAGACACTGCCAGATAAACGTGTTTTTGAGATCTTGAGAACCATTAACTGTGTCATATGCTCCCGTGAGTTCTAGAAAGTTTATTACCAAAGTGCATTACCTGAGATTGGTAAAATAAATCATTGCCAATCATAGAAGAAAAAGGCTCATACAGACTTGGAGTAGACACATTAAATAAAAATGATAGGAATGAGTTGATGTGTCAATGAAAATATATGGGTAAGTTTGTTGTAAATTTGCCTATGAAGAAGTAAATCCTGCGTGTTTTAGTAGAATTGCTACAAGGATATTAAAATCAGGTGGAGGAAGTCAGAGACTCAACGATTATTTATTGACTTATTTATTTTTGGTGAAATCTATTTATTTATGTATTTACTAATAAGTAAATTTGTGTAAGTTGTGTAAAATTATTTATTTATTTGTTTATTTATTTATTTATTTACAAATAAGTAATCTGTATAAGCTGACACACAATATTACACTAGTTCTAGGTGTATAGCTTAGTGATTTGACAAGTTTATACATTATACTATGTTCACCCCCCCCCGTAGTTACCAACTATTTCAGTACATTGCAAACGATATCATTGACTGTATTCCTACAGTCTTTTATTCCTGTGACTTATTCATCCCCTAAATAGAACCCTGAATCTCCCTCTTCCTTTTGCTCCTTGTAACCTTCCCCTCTGGCAACCATCCATTTGTTCTCTGTATTTATAGGTTTGATGCTGCTTTTTTATTGTTTATTCATTTCTTTTTCTTTCTTTCTTTTTTTCTTAGATTCCACTTGTTAGTGTAATCATATGGTGTTTGTCTCCCTCAGTCTGACTTATTTTACTTAGCATATTATCCTCTTGGTGCATCCATGATGCCTCAAATGGGAAGATGTCATCTTTTATATGGCTGTGTAATACCCCACCATCTATCTATATATCTGTATCATCGATATCGATGCCTATACCTGTATCCATATCTAGAGTATATATTATCTATCATTTGTATACATTTGTCTGTTAATGACACCTAGGTTGCTTTCATATCTTGGCGATTATGAATAATGCGGCAATAAACACCAAGGTGCATATATCTTTTCTAATTAATGTTTTCATTTTCTTCGTGTAAACACCCAGTACTTGAATTATTGGATCACATAGTATTTCTATTTTTAATTTTTTTTGAGAAATCTCCATACTGTTTTCCACATTGGCTGCACCAGTTTACATTTTCACCAAAAGTGTTCCTTTTTCTCCACATCCTCACCAAAAGCTATTATTTCTTGTCTTTTTGATTATACCTATTCTAACTGATGTAAAGTGATATCTGAGCTGTTAGCACAGAGCCTGATGCAGGGTTCGAACCCACGAACCGCAAGATCATAACCTGAGCTGAAGTCAGACGCTCACTGAGCCACCCAGGTGCCCCTCACTGTGGTTTTGATTTGAATTTCCCTGATAATTAGTGAGGTTGAGCATTTTATCATGTGTCTATTGGCCATCTGAAACTCTTTTTTGGAAAAATGTCTCTTGGGTCATTTGCCTATTTTTTAATCAGATTTTTTTGGTATTGAGTTCTATAATTTTTTATAGGTTGGCTATTAACCTTTTATTTGATATTTCATTTGCAAACATCTTGTCCCATTTAGTAGGTTGTCTTTTTGTTTTGTTGATTGTTTCCTTTGGTTTGCAAAATTTTATTTATTTATTTATTTATTTATTTATTTATTTTTTGAGAGACAGAGAGAGACAGCTCTAGCAGGGGAGGGTCAGAGAGAGAGAGGGAGACAGAATCCAAAGCAGGCTCCAGGCTCTGAGCTGTCAGCACAGAGCCCATCGGCGGGGCTTGAATCCGGGAACCGTTAGATCATGACCTGAGCCGAAGCCGGACACTCAACGGACTGAGCCACCCAGGCACCCCTAGCAAATGCTTTTTTTTTAAATGTAGTCCCATTAATTTATTTCAAGATGTACTACAGATTTGTAGTAATCGAAACAGTATGGTAATGACACAAAAAGTAGACATAGATCAATAGAGCAGAATAGAGACCCCAGATATAAACCCACAATTATATGGTCAATTAATCTCTGACAAAGGAAGCAATAATATATAATGGGGGAAAAGACAATCTCTTCAATAAATGGTACTGGAAAACTGGACAACCCCAAGTTAAAAAATAAAACTGAACCACTTTCTAACATCATATAGAAAATAAACTCCAAATGGATTAAAGATTTGAAACCATATATATCTTGGAAAGGAACACAGGTAGTAATTTCACCGACATCAGCCATAACAACATTTTTTCACGTGTGTCTTCTAAGACAAAGGGTAACAAAAAGAAAAAGGAACTACAGAGAAGACTATTTAAAATAGGCAATTGTGTAGCTGAGTTCTGAAAGAATGCATAGTAGCTAGTCTGTTATTGTTGACAGATGGAGCAACAATGGGACAAAGAAAAAGAAAAGTGAGATCATATTCACTGGGGTTTTTACATAACCCACACCCATCCAGGTGGTGAGATGTAGAGCTTATCACCTCTCCAGAGCAGTAGCCAAATTTATAAATTCAGTAAATTCAGATCTATATTCCTCACATATTCTCCTTATAATGCATAGATAATTAGAGAGGACTGGATCTCTGCATGAATACTATATCACAAGGTTAATTTGTGAATTAAATTTTGGTAAATATCCCTCTCACAAATATTTAACTGTATCTGATCTTCAGCTTTTGTGTTTTTTTTTTGTAATTTAAAAAATTTACTTATATTGTCAATGTTAAAATCAAAACACCTTTTTTTTGCAAGTTATAGTTTGATTTATGCTTGCTTAGTTCAATTTGCAGTCTAACTATAAATTTAAAATATGAAACCATTTCAATCACTAGAACTCAAATCTCACACTAATTCATAACGTTTTAAGGTATTTTATTTGAGAAGAATAGTATTACTCTACATGCAAGTTGCTTCTATTACTTTTATTAAAGGATCACTGATAATAAGATGTCCAGTTATACTGAAGAGTGAATAATGTGCTACATTTTGGAGAGAATATGGCTGACATGTGGTCTCTAAGAAAAAAAAAAAACACTTTTGGGAGAGGTTTTTCTTGGATATTCTGGAGGAAATTTTACAGTTATCGCTATGTCTTCAGTAACACAAAATGTTTTCTAGGAACTTCTTTGACTATAAATTCCCAAAACTACAGGATTAATTCATTGGCTTTGATTCAGAACCCAATGAACTGAAAAAAGAAAGACTCATTTCATTTCAATGCTCTAGAGAATAAAGCAGTTGGACATAAGAGGACAAGCATATGACCTTATTTTAAAGAAGTAATATTAAAAAGAAGTCCTGCCGGCAATTATATGACCTAGAATTTAGCATGTCAGGTTGTCAATATCATACTGCAACATACCTTATTAAATTAGTTATTGTCAATGAAAGGAAGAAGCATATGGAAAGTCATTGGTAAAATGACCTTAATTAATTGCTTTTCTATCCTTGTAAAAAGCAGAGTTTAATATCTGCAAAAATACAAAATAAAATTTTCTGACCTGCAACTGCTGTAGAGAAATTTGCATTCAAGTGAAGTCAAATTGATTTCCTCCATTTTGTAAAGGCAAGCATACTTACCCAGATAATTTAAGCATATTATCTAATGTTTGTACAATTAAAAATAAAACATTATACACAATGGCCTTTTAAAATTTCTTAAAGTCTTTTAAAAAAATTACCTATTCAGTTTACATACATATTTATTGAGTACAGAGATATTAAATAAAACACAATTACTTTTCGAAACCTGGGGGTACATGGATGGCTCAGTCCTTTGAGAGGCTTTGGCTCAGATCATGATCTCATGGTTCATGGGTTCAAGCCCTGCTTTGGGCTCTGTGCTGGCAGCTCAGAGCCTGCAGCCTGCTTCAGATTTTGTGTCTCCCTCACTTTCTGCCCCTCCCCATTCACACTCTGTGTGTTTCTCTCTCTCAAAAATAAATAAACCTAAATTTTTTTAAGAAACCTGTTATTGTTTCAAGACCTAGGACAAAATTATTACTTTTTTTGTTTGTTTGTTTAGTTATTTTTGAAAGGAAGAGAGAGAGAGGAAAGCATCACAGAGCTTGATACCAGGCTCAAACTCAAGAACCAGGAGATCATGAACTGAGCCAAAGTTAGACTGAGTCACCCAGGCACCCATAACATATTTTGTACAAGTATAGAGTATTTTAAATGTAGAGCTGCCTAAATTGGAAGATGGATCTGAAAGCAGACAAAAGTGAACAATCTAGAACAAGGGGAGTTTGGAACCACTACCTATTTCTTCAAGGAGCAAAATGTGCAAATCAAAGAAACAATACTTTGTGTATTAGTCTGCTCAGGTTCCCATAACAGAATACCACAGACTGGAGGGTTTATTTGTATTTTTATATTTTTTGTTTCAAGTTTCTATTTAAGTCCCAGTTCGCTAACATTCAGTGTAATGTTTATTTCAGAAGTAGACGCTAGTGATCATCACTTGCATATAACACCACAAACCAGGGGATTTAAACAAGAATATATTTGCTCACAATTTTGGAAGCTGGAAGTTCAAGATCAAGGAGGTAGCAAGGCTGGTTTCTGGACTTTGACTTGCAGATGGCAACCTTCCCCTGGGTCCTCACGTGGCTTTTTTTCTTTGTGCTCGCACTTGGAGGCCTCCTCTTCTTAAAAGGACATTGTCCTATTGAAGTAGAGCCCCACCTTTATGACCTCATTTAACTTTAATTGCCCCTTAGGCACTATCTACTATGATTTTTTTGAGGGGGTGGGAGGTGAGGAGAAACACACTTTGGCATACAATATTCAGTAGGTTTTTCTTGCTTTAGCATATTCCAGGAATGTTTTCAGTGACCAATGGTACATATCAGCTAAATAAACTGGAAGCTTAACAAGGAAACCAAACAGTATACTCACTTGCTATTTCTAATCTCATAAATTTATTCCAACTTCAGTTATGTCATTTATTGGATATTTGAAAACAAACCAGCTTATTACTTAACAATGACTTTTGGCTACCAATGTTATACTTGTTCCTTTCATAGAAAGTGAATATTTGATGTAGTTAAATATGAAATTTAAGAAAAATGAGGGAGTTTTTTATACCCTATTTTCCTTCCAACTCCATTTTTAATCACTCTATTTTCATTTACATCCATTATTGTAAAGAAAAGTGTAGGAAACAAATGTATTGAAATACATCTTTTTAAAGTTTATTTATTTATTTTGAGAGAGAGGGAGAAATAGTGGGGGTGGAGGGAGGCAGAGAGAGAGGGAGACAGAATCCCAAGCAGGCTCCATACTGTTAGCACAGATTCTAATGGGGGGATCAAACTGATGAACCTTGATTTCATGACCTAAGTCTAGATCAAGAGTAGAATGCTTAACTGACTAAGCACCACTTTAAATGTGTATTTTGTATTACTTGTATCCCTAGGTTTTCCTTTCTAATCAAACGTGTAGAAAAGATATCCAGTCCAGAGTCTTAATAAATTACGAGATCTTTAAACAAGTTGTAGCTACCAATTCTTTATCTTTCTAAGGTCCTTAATTATGTAGCCACACCTAGATGATGGCTGTATAGATTATTCTTTATTTTTCTTTATATGTAGGATACCTTATATTTGTATTTGCTGATATTCCGGTATCACGGTTACAAAAAAAAAAAAAAAAAAAAAAAAACCAGTGGGAGAGAACATAGACTTAAAAAGAGTAAACTAATTATGGTTACAAAGCTATAAAATATATCAAGAGAGAAGAATCACGTGAATTCCTATTAGCTGAAGAACTTGAGGAATACTGTATAAACAGAATAACATATAAGTTGAACTTATATAAAGGAGAGTATTTTAATTGATAAGAAAGTAGTTTACTGAGACATTTCATCTATTTGTTCCAGAGGCAACAGAAGGTGTGTGACTCAGACTTAATGAAATTATTTATAACTGAGTACATTTATTTATATATATACTATATAAAATTTAGTATATTTGTATTTATAAATATTTATATATGCATAATATATTTGATTGTTTATATATGAATATATTACACATAATTTACGGTAATAAATATCATAGTCATTGCTATTATTAAAATTATGCTATACTGGTAAATAATTGTAAAAAAGTCACTATATGATTTTCCAAATAAATAAAATAAGCCCCCAAAATAGAACCATTTAATGCTGTCCTAGAAACTTATCTTGAATTCATGTTATTCTTCTACATTTTCTCCTCACCCTTGTTCTTGTTCTCTGGGAGCTGGTGATTTGACTGCCATACTCAGGAGCGAGGGGGGTTGGGGACAAAAATTGACATTTCTGTTATCACACTCACAATTCTGGGTGACACTAAAATTGACTTGGCCATTGTCCCTCCATCCACATTGAAATGTCATTAAAATAAATTAGATCTCTCCATCATTAGTAACTAACGTTAGTTTTCAGTTTAGGTTTTTAACTTATCATTTTAAATTATTTTTATTGATTTTTAAAATTTTAATTACAGTATAGTTAACATATAGTATTATAGTAGTTTTAAATCTACAATATAGTGATTCAACAATTCTATACATCATTAGTGGTCATCGAGGTGTATTGCTAATCCCGTTTACCTAGTTCACCCATTTACCCACTTACCTCTCCTCTGATAAGATTTATTTTAAAGGAGTACCATCACTTAAAGTTTTTTTTTTCAACAAACACATCTTTTACTTGAAGCATACTTCAGAATACATGGTTCTATAAGATATATATAAAACATTCCATCCAAGAGCAATAGAATACACATTTTCTTCAAGGACACAGGGTTAAATCACAAAAAAAGAGACATAACAAATATTACAGATTTTAAAAGACTGAAAATTTCCAACCATAATGATATAAAACTAAATATCAACTAGTGGCACAAATAAAATACGCCCAAATAACTTGGTAGCAGAGACAAGCGACACATACAGAGGAGCTAGTAGGATGGAGAGGAAGCACTACAAGCAAAGGAGAGGGTGAGAGCAGCAGTCTATTGGCATGAAACCAAGCAGAATGTGCAGAGTTTTATATTGTTGGAACCTAAAGAACAAAGCAGAAAGCCAGAAATAGTGACAAAGTGAACACACCAAAATGACATTGTTGATGGTTGTAAACATAAAACGAATTTACAACTATGTAGTTATTGATTGAGCAAATCAGACTCATATAGTACTGTGTTATTAGATCCACATCAAATAGATTTCAGGAAAAGATTCAAATATGATTAAATGATGAACCAAAATTATTCCTGGAAATCCCCAAATTGCAAGCTATACCATTCTAAACTATATAAATAAGGGATTCTGCTTAGAATATTCTCACAGTCCCTCAATTTTTAAGTACTTATTAATTTTTCTGGTAATATAGGAATATAGGATAATGGGAGAATATAAGTATTTCCAAAACTAAAAAGTCTTCCTCATTTTTCCTCCTGTGTGTCTTTTATTTAGATATGGAGGTAAAGAATGCCTCAATAACTTGCTATATTTAAAATATGTCCACCTAAACATTTATATTACATTTTATTTGAAGCTTTATAACCATAATTTAAAACTGATTCCTAAAATAAAAATTTTATATATTTGCACTGGGCTTCAACTCTGTTTGCCTTTTGTTCAGTTTTTAAAATATATGTGTGCTTTCAGAATATAGGGTGCCTGCAAACAGTTGCTATATCTACATATAGCTGTATATTTCCAGCTGTTTTATAAAGCTTGTCTTTATTTTTCAATATGCACGCGGACGAATTCTTTATTCCAGTGAAATTCACATGCTTTCACAGAGACACTACAAACTCTAAAATGAAAAGAGTTCCTTGCTGTGAAGTAGAGACATAAAAATATGTTAACTGGGAGTTATTGTAAAGCAATTTTTTTCTGAGCCGTATATTCTTGGTATAATTACCTTTGCTACATCAACCAGACAAACTTGGAGTTTCAATCTTTATGAGAAAAATAAAATAAAACATTAATCCGTGTAAACTGGAAATGATAATAAAGCCAATTTCACTGTTATAAAAAATATACTACAATCTAATTTCGTCTAGTAGAAAGACATGACTGGTAGGAAGACACTGAAGATGAATATTATTAAACCAAAACCTGACATGGAAGCTTTGAAAATAAGTTATTGTATTTAATTATTTAGAAATATAATCAGCATTAAAAATAATCTTCTGCCAAAGATGAAAATGTTGAGTTAAAACTGTTATTACTTTGCCTCCAATAAAACATCTCTGGAACTGAAAATCAGATGGAAAAGAGAAAATGCAAATAAAGAATCTGACAAAAGAATGGTTCTATACCTTTTATTTATTAAGGTTTTTTTTTTTTGTTTGTGTATTTGAGAGAGAGAGAGGGAGGGGAGGAGAGAGAGAGAGAGAGAATGAGAGAGAGAGAGAGAGAGAGAGAGCATGCAAGGGAGGGGCAGGGCGAGAGCTGAGAGAATTCCAAGCAGGCCCCACACTGTCAGCACAGAGCCCTATGCAGGGCTCAAACTCACAAAGGAAGCCAAAACCAAGAGGCAGACTCTTAACTGACTGAGCCACCCAGGAGTCCTAAATTCTATACCTTTTATAACATGACTATCAAAGGGGGCTTGAATAGGAAATTGGGACTTCCACTTTCAGCTATTTGATCCATTTGCTATCTAGAATCCATGTCATTCATGGTCTAGATATCAAGATTCTAGAATATCCTGCCCAATACCCATAATGCTGTATTCAGGGCCTTTCATAAGGCAGAGTATACCATCAATACTTGTATTCCTAGGCTTGAGGCTTGTCCAAAGGGAGCCTGGCGTTTCTGCAGGCCTGCAAGTAGGTGGTGTTTATGAAACTTAACACACATGGGCTGCACATTTGTTCTAATGATGGTGTCAGGGACCTTGTTTGTAAGAAATATAACTGCGAGTTAGAAAAGTAGAGGGACTGCAGGCCAGAGACCTACACTGTGCTCTTATCCTAGCTGCTGAAATGGTAGGGATGCACCTGGTCTCAGGATTTATTACGGTTTGTAAAATAAGTATCTCCCCGAGGAATTCATAATCAGAAGCCTGTACACACTGATGCAAACTTGCACTGTGTGAGTGGTCTGCAAAGCACTGAACTGAGCAATAATCTCAAAGTGGCCCCATGTTTACAGTGATTGGAGAGGACTCTACAAAACAAATGTAATCTTTGGAAAAATGCAACTCCCTCCACCCCCTGCTCCCCAATCAAAAGATGAACATCTTCTTCTTTCCCCCAAATCAGAGGAGTTTTATGCCAGTTTCTAAAAATATAATCAAACTTAAAAAATATTGTTCTAATGTTCTACTCCATATGCACCATATTCCCTTCGGCTCTCTAAATCAGGTTAAACACGTTATGGATCTTTATCAGGTTGCCTGGTGTAGACCTTGCAAACTAAGACTCATTTTGCCTGTGTGCCTTTAAATGTTTGCAGATAATCAAAGGAAGAATAAAATTTGGTGACTTGAAAATTATAAAAGCTTCAAAGTTTAGATTCCACATATAAAGTTTGATTAGCACATAGCTACTCTCATTTGATAACACAGTGCCTGTACCATCAGAGTTCTGAGAACCAAAACTGTCTACCCTACTCCCAGCCTGGACACGGAGAATGAAAAGTACATTATTACCTACAGTAACATGAGCTGCAATTTCACAGTCTTTATTTGCATACTTTTGATTTTCTAGGACTCCTATACTCAGGCAAATAGCTTGGTTATGCATTACACGGTCTGGAAGACCCAGCAACTCTTTAATAGAAAACATCAACAAACAGTTTGGGCCCCATGATCCTTTGAGTTGTTCACCTTAAGTCATCTTCCTATTGGTTTTCCCAATCCTGGATTATTATGTCATCAAAATATTGCATTAAAAGATATATCGCAAACAAAATTTCAGTTCTCAACAAATTCACCTTCCTCCATCTGAGATACTGCCAAAGCTTTGCAGATGTGTTCTCTCTTAGTGGTAAGCAATAACCACAACTTTGCCTTGTCAGCAGATTGTGTTGGTAATATTTAGGGAGACAGCTTTCAACAATTCAGTAGTTGCCATATAGACCATATGGCCCATGAAGTCTAAAAGATGTACTAGATATCTCCTAACAGAAGAAAGTGTGTTAACCTCTATTTAATATGAATAACATTAGTCTTATTATAATTGAATTTCTTTTCAAAGATGCATTGCTGTTTTATTTACTTCAGACTCTAAGAACCTCATTCCTGTGGATTCCAAAATAATTTTGGGGAAGGTGATGAAGGGTAGGGGATAGAACATGGATTATGCTCATATATCCTCCAAATCTGACATTTGAGGAAGTGTATTGCCACATGGCTTTTATCTGGTGTATACCTGCTCAATTTTTCCTGTAAGCAGAATTTTTAGTAAATGACAAAGATCAATTTCTAAAAAAAATCTAAGTGTATGATATCATTTCCATCAAAAGTTGGTGCAATATTGGCAAGGTTTAAGCAGCACACATATCAAAACTAGTGGAGTGGGTTACAGGACAAAGATGGAGTTTGCAAATAGTCAAGGATCTTGGTGTTTTACCTTCATCTCCTTCTGTCAGAATATAAAAAGACCACCCCTAATGAGAACAAGCATGCTATTTATTCAGACATTCAGAGATGACTGTAGCAAGGGAGTTAGCCACTTGCTGCACTTGCATTTGGTAGAGACTCAAAGACTTGCAGAGGAATGGAGAACTTGATGGTGAGCAAAACATGAGGCTTCAGGTATGTTCTGATTGGAGGTTGAACTGTTTCCATTTCTTCAAAGCTTTCAACATTTTAGGAGTGACCACAGATTATACCTGGGAACTTGTCGTTGAGATTTTTTTAGCCTCCTCGCTCTTTACGAAAAGATACATTCTGTAAATGAGGAATGCCTGGATTCTATGCCTGAAACCAATCCTACACTTAGTTAACTAACCTGAATTTAAATAATTAAAAATAAATCAAACAAATTTAAAAAAGAAAAGAAGAGGGACTGATTATTATAAAAATATGCATTCTTTATTATTCTCTTTTTATTTTATTTATATCTTTAAGCAGGATTGAAGTTTCTCCATGCAGGGATTAAGAGGGTAGGAACCAATCCATGTTTAGTTTTATTTTAAATTACTGTGGTCCCTGACTGGCAAATTAGAAGGTTATGCAGTACTTTATTTGGTATTTGAGAGATAGATCACAAGTAAATGTTTGATGATGGTTCCCAAGATTGTTATTTCCTGAATCATCTAAAATAAAACTTAAAAAACAAACAAACAAAGAAAAACACCTCTCCAATGTGGAAAAATGAGGCCTAAAAAGCAGACACCCTTATCAGCTTAGATAAGGATGCAAAATGACAGTATCTTGAGAGAGAGAAATGCATACTTCTCATTTAATTTTTAACTTTTTTTATGTCTTTCCTCCCCAAATACTCCAAAAAGGTTAAAAATCAAACCCAAACACCCTTAGAGATATTGCAGGCTCTGATTCATCCACTAGACCAGGTAGAGAAAGTATAAAATTGAAAAATGGAAGAAAGAAAAGCTCTCCACCAGAGCACTGACAACACAGTACACTTGAGACCTGATTTTATGTTTCCTTTCTTGTAGAATGCAAGGAAATTATCTATCAGATTGCCTTAATGTGAAATTAAGCTCTCAAAACTACCCCTAATTTCCTCAGAAACTTTTAAGAAGCATATTGTAAAAATAATGGCCATCGCTTGCTCCTCACTTTTATTAAGTGGAAAAAACTACTTCACAGGAAAGTCCATTTACTGTTATTAACTCCTTAATTGCTAAGTTGTGTTGAAAACCCATTAGGGTAACTCCATTCTCTCAGATTAATTTATATAAAGATGGATCATTTGGATAAAAAAATGTTTCGCAAGAGGCATTAAAAAGATGTGGAATTTAAATATATGGATGGGGTTTCTGGGTGGCTCAGTTGGTTAAGTTTCTCACTTAGACTCAGGTCCTGACTTCACAGTCATGAGTTCAAGCCCATGAGCCTGAACTGTCAGCTGTGCTGACAGCTCCGAGCCTGAAGCCGGTTTCAGATTCTAGGCCTCCCTCTTTCTCTGCTCCTCCTCTCCTCGCGCTCTGTCTCTCTTCCCCTCCAAAGTAATTTTTTTTTAATTTTTAATGTATTTTATTTAGTTTTGAGAGACAGAGAGAGACAGCACAAGCAGGGGAGGGTCAGAGAGAGAGGGAGGTACAGAATCCGAAATAGGCTCCAGGCTCTGAGCTAGCTGTCAGCACAGAGCCTGATGTGGGGCTCGAACCCACAAACCATGAGATCATGACCTGAGCCGAAGCCAGACGCCTAACTGAGCCACCCAGGCGCCCCAAAAGTAAATAAATATTAAAATAAGTTAAAAATATGGATGGACTGGAGTTATTATACTAAGTAAAGTAAGTTAGACCCAGAAAAACAAACTCCATGTGATTCCACTACAAATGGGATCTCAAGAAAGAAATAAACATAAAAGCAAAATCAAACTTATTAAATTGATGATTGCCAGAGGGGAGGAGAGTGAAGAATGGTGGGATGGGCAAAATGGGTTAAGGAAAGAGGAAGATTCATGACTCCTGGACAGACTGAGGAAGTCAAGAGGCAGAAAAGGCACAGAGTAAGGAATACAGACAATGACATTGTAATAACAATGTAACAGGACAGATGGTAGCTTTACTTGTGAACAGCATAATGTATGAACTTGTCAAATCACTAAGCTGTACACATGAAATTAATATAACTTTGTATATCAACTATACCCGTTAAAAAAAAAAAAGAAAAAGAAAAAGAGGAGGGTGCCTGGGTGACTCAATCAGTTAAGCATCCAACTCGATCTTGGCTCAGATCACGAACTCAGTGTTTGCCAGCATTAGGGTCTGTGGGATTCTGTCTCTCCTCTGTGTGCCACCCCCAATTGTTCTCTCTTGTTCTCTCTCTTTCTTTCTCTCAAAACAAATAAACATAAGAAAGAGAGAGAGAAGAAAAAAAATCATTGGGTAAAAACAAAGAAATAATTTAATTTAAATGTATGGATTGAACAGAAGTTCTATTTTAACTTGTAAAGTTACATTGTTTTGAGTTTGATAGAGAAAAGTTTGATGTTAAAAAATCATAGTAATTAAAACATATCATAGTATGTTAGATAAAAAGTTATATCCAAACATTTCAGCTTCTTAAGTAATGTCTGCTGGGACACAAAACTTCCTTCAAATAAAGTAAATACATTGCATAAGGAAAGTGATAAATTTTTAGTTGAATATTTTGACTGGATATGGTTTGTTGATATCCAGTTAAAACTTATAGGATGACATTTCATGCCTGAGCATAAAAATGGAATTTATGCAAATTTGACTATGTGAAACATTTTTTGTAGTTTTTATTTCATTATTGCAAGTTAGTTAGAAAAATAAAATTTAAAGATAAGAAGGAGCTACTGGCCAACTAATGTAAGTTGGCCTGGGGTCAACTTGAGAGGCCAAGTTGTAACTACTGAAAAAACACATACAACTGTCCATTGGAATATAAATTTGGAATTTTTACTTATGGTGTATTTTATCCCATTAGAATAAATGTATTTAAAACAAAGTTAGGATATTATTTGAACGAACATCTATAAGGTTTATATTTTAATAGTCATAAAATATTCTGCTACTATCAATTTTTATTGGCACACTAGTCAATTATTAGACTTTTGAACTACCTAGTTTTTTCAATGTTGTAAATAATAATTCAGTATAAGACTTGTATATAAATGTCACACACTGATGACAATTTGTGTAGGATGAATCTCTAAGAAAGGAAGTACTGTGCCAAAGGATATAAACAATTTCTAAAGATTTGGATATATGTTATCATATTTCATTTTCAAATTTTGGATCAATTTACACCTCAAACATGGTATAAAGATTTTTCCCTGCACACATACCAACCCTGCAAATTATTCCTGAACACTTGATAGACAAATGACTTTTCAATTTAACATAATGAAACTCAAAGGTGTACTTTACATAGTTTATTACGGCAGTTACCAAAAACTGTATAAAATATTCTTAGACTCAGTGTTTGATTCATAGTATTCATTCAATAAATATATGTTGAGTGAATTACAGAGCTTCAAAGATATAAAACATAAGTTTTTACAACGTCTAATAATTTTTAATCTCTTGAAAATGAATTGCTGAATAACAGATTAATATAAATTAAACTTTACTGACATTAATCTTATTGGATTTCAAATTTACTAATATCAATATCAAGAAAATGTGAAATAATTAGGTTTTCATCTTCTATTGGTTACTTTTGTATGAGCATTTATCAAAATGTTATATTTATTTGACATGTCATTTTGCTTTTGGTCTTTATGACTGACATAATGGCATTTCAAGAATATTCCTTGAGATTTAGGTTTAAAACATACTTTAAATTGTTGTTTCTACTTTTACTTCTCTCTCACTCTCATAAAATTAAAAATAAACACTTAAAAAAAAGAGATTTCCCAATGAATTAGTTTGTCAGATACCATTCTAGAGTAGCAACCCATTCTGCCATGGTGACTTGATTAGCTTTTTTTTTTTTTCATTTTATCTTAGCGCGGAGGAGTTTATAGCTTTATTGGACATTGACTTATTTCCTCTCAGCCACAAAGAGAAAAAGACCCAAACAAAAGTCCCTACATTTTCTTGTATAACTTAAAATACATTATATCATTACTACATATTTATACTTCAATAAATCTTAATCTATAAAGCACATTTCTTATAATTAATTGTTATCAGAAAATCTATAAACAAGCTCCATTCTGCCTCACTTTTCCACCAGCTGGCCTTGCATTTATTACTATGCTTTTTAACAGGCTCATGCAAATCTCACCTTCCATTTTTAAATTTGGTCCAAGCACCAGATGTAACCAAAATCTCTGGAACTATGAAATCTTTTTATTCACATGGGTCATTTTCCACACAACTAATGCCCACTATAAAGAAGCCTTTTCTCATATTCTATATTTTAACTTCCAGAGTTTTCCAGTAAACAGTAAAACCACAGTACTTGGGATTCTCAGCCAAGGAATATATAATCCTACTACTACAATGTATTACTTTTATACATTTTTAAAAATGTGTTAAGACTTAAAATTAAAAAAATAGTTCAATCAATTCTGATAGTTATTAAACTAGTTGTTAATAACCTATTGTTTATTTTTTAAATAGAACAATCCATTCAACTTAACATGTTAAGTACAACCTCAATGCTACGAGACATTGATTAGTTTTTTAAAAGACCCACAAACCTCCAAACCGTGATGGAGTATCTTGGACTCACCTCTGAAGATTGCT